>NC_136593.1:25537208-25997208 GCF_910589615.1 Taurulus bubalis | reverse complement strand
CAACAAGTTTCATATTTTATATGTCATCAGAATTAATCCATATATATACATATACATATACATATATATATATATATATATATATATATATATATACACATTCTTCAGGTACATTTATTCCTGATCAATGTATGTTGTATTTAACAAGCTTTAACACTTGTAGAAGGAGTAAACCTGTGTATTTGTTGTGTCCAGGTGTGCGCTGTGTTTGAACAGGACTACCAGTCTCTGCGTGGAAGCGTCAGCCACCTCCTCGGCAGCGACATCGAGGCAGAGTCAGACATGGACGATGACGTTAGCTCAACCCTGCTTTCCCCCAGCGGCCAATCTGACGCTCAGACTCTCGCTCTAATGCTGCAGGAGCAGCTCGACGCTATCAATGAAGAGATAAGGTGACAGAGCACAGGCACATTAGATTACAACACATGACAGTGTCATGATCCCCATGGGGAAACTTGGTCAGTGCAGCAGCGAGAAACTGGGTACAGATAAAAGGAGAACAAAGTGTTCAAGATAATAGAATCAATAATTACAAGAAAAGGGATGTTTTGAAGATACAACAGCAACATAAATGTGCTGCTGCTTCATCTTGTAAATGCAATGCAAGAAGGACTGTGGCCAGACAGGATGTACCACATGTGATACATCCAGTCTTATCTACATGTCATCATCAGAAGATGATGACATGTAGATAAGACTATTTCTTCTTCAGTTCTGTTTCCCACTGGAAGAGGACACTGTTTATTGTCATTTACAGTTAAACAAGGTCCTCTTGTGACACCTCAGAATATGCTCCTGGGCAGGAAATAATAATGCTGATTATGTTGCAGAGGAGCCAGACTCCCTTGAAGAAATACATTTAAATAAATGTTTGTACTACAAATTATATTTTGGCATTTTTTGCCAAGATCATTTGTAAATAGTAAATACACGATTATTTCCCACATTCATTGAATAAAAAGGAAATACGAATACGTCAGATTAGTGGAACAAATGAGTTTCAAACTAGTTGATGTTATTTTGACATTTTATTTATATATACATTCTTTTTAACTCCATATAAGTATGTCATTCATCATTTGTTATGTTATTTGTTGTTAATCATTGATTGAGGGGATGTTCTGTGCTCCAAAAAAACTATACGTATGTGTGCATGTGTTTGTGCAGGATGATCCAGGTGGAGAGAGAGTCAGCAGACCTCCGCTCTGACGAGATTGAGTCTCGCGTGAACAGCGGAAGCATGGACGGACTCAACGTGACGCTTCGACCCCGGGCGCTGCCCACCTCCGCCACGGCCCAGTCCCTAGCATCATCCTCTTCCCCCCCCACCAGTGGCCACTCCACACCTAAACACCACTCACGCAATGCCAGCCACCATCTAGGCATCATGACTCTGGTCAGAGAGCACACGCGTTCCATATTTTATCAGCCGAATGCTCATTGTAAAAAGCTGTAAATGTAAATGTAACTGTTTGTTGTTTTGTTTGATAGCCAAGTGACTTGAGGAAACACCGCAGGAAAGTGGCAGTAAGTTTGCAAACACAACTAAACCTGTTGCTTTCTTCCCCCGGTGCTGACTTTTGTGACGGAACCAAATTACTTTTGTGACTCTTCTAGTCTCCAGTGGAAGTGGACAAAGCTACTATCAAGTGTGAAACATCGCCTCCCTCGTCCCCTCGCAGTTTAGGGCTAGAAACCAATTTTGCGCAGTTCACAGGCAGTCTAGAGGACGGCCGCGGGTAAGCACACACACACACACACACACACACACACACACACACAGAAGTAGCACAGTATGATAGTATGATAGAGGCTGGATATGGATCTGAATCTTTCTCTGTGCTTCACACACACACACAAACAATTGTTTATCTTGCTTATTCATAGTTGACAATAGTGAGATAATGAGTTTAAAGATTTTAGTTGAACATAATTTACTGTTTGCAGCAAGCAGAAGAAAGGCATCAAGTCATCTATTGGCCGATTGTTTGGGAAGAAAGAGAAGGGTCGATTGGAGCAGACTGTAGGCAGAGATGGACAGCCTCTACCCGCCTTAACAGGTACACTGCAGACTAGATACCAGTGTTGCAGACAGTGTGACATTGTTTGTGATTTACAGAGATACAAATCAACACTGTTTTTCTGTTTTCCAGACTTTGAGATGGGCGTTGGTGACACTATGACTCTGGGAAAACTGGGCACACAGGCTGAGAGGGACCGCAGGATGAAGAAAAAGTAAAAGCATACTTTCTGTGTCTGAATTTGTGTTTTTTTTTTTCTCTCATTCTTGTTATTTTAATTTGTTAACTAAGCCTTCTCTCTGATAATCCTCACTTCCCTCTGTTTTTTTCTTTCCATTTTTTATTTGTTTGTTAGACATGAGCTTTTGGAAGACGCTAGGAAAAGAGGCCTGCCATTTGCCAATTGGGACGGCCCAACTGTTGTCTCGTGGCTAGAGGTACTCCCCTTAGTTTACTTATATATCAACCAACCATTAATTTATTTCAGAAAACCTCCCTCTATCTAGCAGTATTTATGTCAGGCTGCTACTACATCTAAAACAATGATATATAAACGATTAAAGCCTGATCTGCAGTCTCCTCCCTTTCTGTCTTGATGGTGACGTTGAATATCTTGATGACTCTCACCAGCTGTGGGTGGGTATGCCAGCGTGGTACGTGGCAGCCTGCCGTGCCAATGTGAAAAGCGGAGCCATCATGTCAGCTCTGTCCGACACAGAGATTCAGAGGGAGATTGGCATCAGCAACCCTTTGCACCGACTCAAGCTCCGCTTGGCCATCCAGGAGATGGTGTCCCTCACTAGCCCGTCTGCACCACTTACCTCCAGAACGGTAAAATAACACAACAAATACACCTTCATGATCACAAATGTGCATACACAAACAGCCAATAAAAAATGAGGACATGCACATAAACAAAGATGTGATCCAAGATGTAAATATGAAGACATTACCCGACATATAAACACTCAAAACCTTCTCCACTGTTAGAATTGACCTTCACTCTGCACCCTTGGTTGATGACTCCTCACTCTTTGATTTGTTTTGTTCTCAGTACGGGTTGACTTTTCCACTTCCATTAATTGCATGGGGCTCTGTTTGAAAACGACACACAAATGTGCCACATATAGCTACAAGCTACCTGCCTGAAATACACTCCCTCCTTGGGCATCACTCAACACAATGTTTGTGTCTGTGTGCCTGTGTGTGCACGGGGGTCGTGTGTGTGAAAAAATACACGAGTGCATTCTTGGGTGTGTTTTTGTGCGTGAATGCGTGCTTTTGTATGCATGTGTGTGTTTTCGTCCTCTGCGCAGTCCTCCGGAAATGTGTGGATGACTCATGAAGAGATGGAGAACCTGGCTTCCTCCACTAAAGCGGTCAGTACCATCTGGGTGCTCCCCTCCCCCACCCCACCACTCACACTGTCCCCACCTTGTCACACATTGTCCCCAGAAGACCCCTTCAAATACATCACACACTAACACATTTTTGCGCTCTTGCTGGTATTTGTATGTGTGTTTCAGATTTAACTGTTTTAACCTGTGAAAGTTCTGTCAATGATTGGAGATTGTATGAGATATATAATATGAGAAGAGTGTTGTGCGTGCATGTGTCTGAATATTCCGTATGTGTAGTTGTTCCCTGTCTCCCTAACCTTGTATATTGTCTCTGCCATGCTGCCACTCAGGATAATGAGGAAGGCAGCTGGGCACAGGTGAGGTTGCTTACATCTTTGTCTGTGGTTTATGACGCTGCGTCTTGATTATATCTGTATTTCTTTACTTAATTTGGACAAAAATTGAGAAAGAACTGACAATTATGATCCGTTTTGTGTTTTGATTATTTGCTTCTAATTTATGTTGTTGTGGTTCTTTATTATATTCTATATATTGTTGTTTTACTATTTGTGGAGCATTAGGAATGCTTTGTTAAGAATTAAAGGTTACAACCTGTAAACTGTTACAACATCAGACAGATTTTTATCTATTTTTGATAGAATGATTTAGTATTATTTAACCAGTTCCATATCTGTGCTGTCAAATGGTTGTGTTTAGAAGAAATTAACTAACTAACTGTCTGCACAGACTGAAACCGAGCCCATGTTCAATTATTCACATATTTGAATAATAGAGGGTGGCCAATTCACCGTCAATAACATGCTATGTACACAGTAATTGGGAAAGTGAACACAGAGGCAGAATATCTGGCACCAAAAAATGTTCTATAAAGAACAAAATCAACCGTTTTTTTTATGTTTTTCACAGTGCCTATTTTGCCTTGTCTTAGCATGGAGAGCAGAGGTGTATGTAATACAATGAATGATGGCCCAGTAAGCAATGATAGTGCAGAATAACTGGGACCTGGACCTGGAACATATAAATTTAAAGCAGCCATTTGTAATGTTATTAGCAACACCTGTGTTTTCACTGTCAAGATGTCTATTGTGAAAAACATTTATTTGGACCCGCAGTGGATCTGAACACTTGTGTTACTCAATATATATGCCATCAATTTGAGAATCATTTTATAATGATTTTCATTTAGATTTTCCAAGTACACATACAGTATATCATTTTCAAACAAAGAGCAGTTTCTCTCTCTTTTTCTGTTGCACAAATTAGTAACAGTATGTCTCTCCATGTAGACTCTGGCGTATGGTGATATGAATCATGAGTGGATAGGGAACGAGTGGCTGCCCAGCCTCGGCCTGCCTCAGTACCGCTCATACTTCATGGAGTGTCTGGTAGACGCACGCATGCTGGACCACCTGACCAAAAAGGACCTGAGGAGCCACCTCAAGATGGTGGACAGCTTCCATAGGTCTGCAGCTATAGCGCAATCATCTTATCTGCTGTTTGATCAGCCTCCCCCTTCATCAGATAACTGGACACACAGCAGTGGAGATGAGAAGCCTGATGATTATGTGCTTTTCTATGTTTGTGTTTGTTCCATCATGATTGTGTGTGTGTGTGTGTGTGTGTGTGTGTGTGTACCAGGGCTAGTCTGCAGTACGGGATTATGTGCTTGAAGAGACTCAATTATGACAGGAAAGACCTGGAGCGCCGGAGAGAGGACAGCCAACACGAAATGAAAGGTACACTTTACACACACCCTGATACACACACAGTGACAAACACAAAAATAAAGCATGCATGCGCGCACGCATACACACACACACACACACACACACACACACACACACACACACACACACACACACCAGAGTACCACCTTGTGGTTTTGCCTGATATTGTCAATTGGGTCTGAGCGTTGAAACAGCTGCCCCTTGGACTGTCAGAACGCCAGCTGAAGCAGACCTACAATCTTATGATTCAAGGCTCCACATACCAAGAGTAGTCCCACGCACGCACGCACACACGCACACACACACACACACACACACACACAAACACACACTTAGATCTAGCCAGCCCTCTCGCCCTTTTGACCTTAAGTTCTGCACATGAACTTGACTCAGCTGTCATGTCAAATCAGAGTCCTGTCCTGTTTACGCACACACGCACACACACCGCCTGTTCCAACTTGGAAAGCTGTCCGACAGCTGTTTAGAATGAACAAAGGGAGTGTGCCAGCGAGTTGACACTATGTAGACATGCTCATTATTTCTTTATCTCTCTCTCTCTCGCTTCCTAGCTCTTTTACGCTAAATCAAGTTGCTCTTATTTGCTGGTAATGACATGTGCTGACACTATATGACACAATGCTACAGTACCTTGAGCCTGAGCCACTTTCTCTTACATTAGATGTGTTGGTGTGGACCAATGAGCAGGTGATCCACTGGGTCCTGTCCATTGGTTTGAGGGAATATAGCAGCAACCTACTGGAGAGCGGTGTCCACGGAGCGCTCATCTCTCTGGACGAGACCTTCGACTACAGCAGCCTCGCGCTCATCCTGCAGATCCCTATGCAGAATACACAGGTGGTTAAAGAGGAAAACACAACGATTTGCACTCATGAAAGGATTGAACTGATGTGAATAGGAGAAATATATCAATTGTTGTATGAGCAGATTTTTTAGATGTTTGGTTTGTTCCCATTGTAAGCACATGACAGGTCTTTTGGCCTTTCCTCAAACAGCATTTTCCAAAAGTCACAGTTGTTTTATGAGATTAGTTGATATAGTTGTTTGCCACTTTGTAGTTTCTGTGCAGTCAGCATTTCCTTCTACTCCAGGCCACATGCTGCCAACATTTACTTCTGCCTCAGATTCTGTATCAGTTGTTCTTCAATCAAAATCCTCTGTTGTTCTCACTCAGAATTCACTTGAAAATAGTTCCCAGTCACAGGCTTCAGAACAGATTTACATGCCCACAGCTTCATATTCACAGGTGAACCAAAATAATGACAATTACTCCTGTTAATTAGAGGTATTTTAAGAGCTTTTGTTGACATATTGCCATCCGCTCTCATCCGTTTATTTCTGATCCAGGTTTTTTTTAACACACAGCTTCACACCTGCTCACAGAGGTTGTATGTGCTTTTTTTGCAGGCCCGGCAGGTCATGGAGAGGGAGTTCAACAACATATTAGCCCTGGGGACCGACCGCCGACTAGAGGAGGTGACCATTCAAGCTGCTGCGTTGATCAAATACATGTAAAAAAAAAAGGGCCGATTGTCTGAGCGTTTTTCTCATCCCTGTCCTAGCAGAGTGGGGATGACAAGTCTTTTCGGAGATCTCCATCGTGGCGAAAGAGGTTTCGGGCACGCGAGGGAGGGGTGGGGCTAGGCATGATGGCGGGCTCCATGGAAACGCTGCCTGCCGGTTTCCGCATGCCCTCCATGTCCATGCCGCCCTCTGTGAGTTTGATGGCCAAGAAGCAGCTCCAGCCTGAAGGTGTGTTACAACACTAACTCCTCTCGCCCATGTATTATTTTGTGTGTTTCTACGTGCCGCTCTCTGCTCATCCTGACTGACTAACACGCATGTCGTGTCTTCTCTGTCCTGCTGCGCTGAAACCCCTGTGTGTCGCGTCCGCTCAAGCTCCTCCCCCGGCGACCCCGAGACTCGATCCCTCGGCCGTGCGGACCTATTCATGCTAACTTCTCTCTGCTTACTAACGGGAGCGCTAATGCTAACAGGTGAGCGAACAAATCACGAGCTGAAACTGCTGAACTGACAAGCGCCTTTAACCAGCATTGCCCAGCTGTGTGGCATGAGGTAGGAATGTGGTACTAACTTTACAGCACCAAGCGAATATATGGCAGATAAACAGTGTGTGTTTTATTATCTTCTTCTTGGAATCATTCATTTTACACCGCAGCATTGTGTACAGCCTTATTTATATGATTGTACAGGATATAGTTCTGCTTAAGGTCTGTACACGATAATACTGTATAATCGCTCAGTCCTAGTTTTTGGTTCATTAAATCCACTATAAATCAATAGGTGCAGAGTGGTTTAATTTGAAGATATGTATTTTTTCCACCAATTTCACTTAGACATCTGCTTGTATTGCACGCAAACTTTGTTCAAAGTCTTTCGCTTACCTCCCCTTCTGACGTTCCTTGACATTTTTCTCTCTTACAGTGCATTCTCATTACCCATACGGACACATGCTTGCGGCCTTTTGAGAGTGATATGCCAAATCTGGAGACGGTCCTGGGTTCCATGGGGAGGGGTCTTCCCCCCTTTTGTTGCCCGGCCTCACCTCCCATCTTTCACCTCTCACATCTCCTTCGGACACGTGCAATACAGAGGCCATCTCTGACCTTTGAACTTTTGAGAGTGCTCATTGGCTGCGCTCGCTGCTGTAAAGGAGACTCATCCCTGTCTCTCCCAGTTTACCCCAGTGCTCCCAGTAGCCTTGTTGTTGTGGTGTTGTGCTCCTGCTTCCCCCTTGTGGGTTCTTGTCTGATTCTAATCTCCCAACATGGCCAAGTCCAAACCAATCTTCCAGTGTCATCACGTCCTCGGCAACACAAAAGTCCGTCGGTGTAAGAAAAGATTTATAGGGATGGTGAGACGTTGTTGATTTGGATTTGGGAATGATGAATACTTGTATAAATGGCAGATCCCACTGCACATTTCCCCTCTACCGGTTATGCAAGGTATTACTCATTTATCGTCTCTGTACATAAAATGGATGACTTATGTTTTTTATAGAAATATTATATGTGTATATATATATATATATCTATATATATATATATATATAGATATATATATATATATATATATATATTATATTCGATATATATATATATATATATATATATATTTGAAATATATATGGAAAATAATATATCATTGCTGTATGAAACCCAATGCCCTGTATTTGATAGTGACTGTTCTCTCTTTCTCTTTCTTTCTCTTTCTCTTTCTCTCTGTGTCGGACCTTTGTGTGTCTTTTGCTGTATGCTGTAAGTGTGTGAATC
This sequence comes from Taurulus bubalis, assembly GCF_910589615.1. Classification (NCBI taxonomy): domain Eukaryota; kingdom Metazoa; phylum Chordata; class Actinopteri; order Perciformes; family Cottidae; genus Taurulus; species Taurulus bubalis. The sequence continues at coordinate 25,988,788 of NC_136593.1, read as the reverse complement.
GTTAGTGGGAGGGTCTCACTAAGGAAGGGGTGTGTTTCTACAAGGACTCTTCACAGGTTCATGGGTCCAATTTCAGACTTCTCTCTTTGCCTCTTCTCCTGTTCTTTCATTTTCCCTCCTCATCATTTGACACTATGTAGCTGTTACCTCTCCTCTTTTCGCCTCTCTAGCCTTCAGTATGACACTATGTAGCCTAGAATAGAGAGAATCCTTTAATATGAAGTGTGTGTGTGTGTGTGTGTGTGTGTGTGTGTGTGTGTGTGTGTGTGTGTGTGTGTGTGTGTGTGTGTGTGTGTGTGCGTGTGTGTGTGTGTGTGTGCAAATGAGTCTTCTTGAGATGTGTGGAGAAATTGTGTGGGAAAGGCCAATAACAGCCGTGTGACCATGACTTTTCTCTGTGGACGGGTAGTGTGAACACTGTAGCTCCTCTCTGTTGAATCCTTACTTTCTCTCAAATCAAACTGTAAACTGCTGCTCAACATCAGCCAATGATAAACACAATAACTGCTCAATGTGACGGACTCTTCTAATCCTGTCCTGTCACCTCCCATTTAGTTGCAATGGAGACGTGCCAGCGAGTAGTCAGTGCTCGTGCCTGACCAACTCCTCATCCAATGAGAACACAGCATATGAACCAGTAAAGTGATGGATGGGTGTTTTTTTTATTTTAGAGTTTTTCCAAGGTGTCTAAAAGGTGTAATGTGCTATGTGGCAGCTATGAGTACTGTGTCTTTATTCCAGGTGTGAAACAATGCTGACAAATCAAGATTTTATTATTTGGCTATTTAAAAAAAGTTAATTGTATTTATGACACTATAGACATAAGTAAAGCTGTTTTTTAAAGATTTTGGATGTTGTTTTCTTTTTTTAGGCTATCGCAGTCAAAGTATCTCATTAAGGACGATGACAAACAATGTATTGGAAATGGTCTTTATTGAAAGATTTGGACAGAAAATATCACTTTTCAGAACATCTACAAATACACAACAATCTTACTTATAAAAGTCAAAAATAAGTTAGCAAAAAATAAAAAATAAAATGGCAAAACCACTGTAGAAAAAGGGAACATACAGTATTTACATCGCTAGCATTCATAACCAGTTTAAATTAAGCAGATCTTGGTCAAAACTGCCATGGTACATATTGGCCCCACAAATTAACACACACAAAGATCAGGGAAAGGTTTTGAAAAGAGGTCAACTTAAATTAGGTAAGGAGAAAACCAGGCTTTATCATTCTTTTTTGGTTCTATCAGACAGAAGGCAAACCAAACAGACATCCATACTAGTAACTATGTGTTATGTTCATGCAGTAAAGTCCTTGAATCTCTACTTCAACTATGCTCCTGTGGCTCTGACAGACTGGTCTGGACCGAGGATAAGGCAGGAAATAAAGGGAATAAGGCCTCATTGTGAACAGGAGGAATTCAGTTTGGCTAACAGACTCATTGATCAGCAGAGTTACAATTAAAATACTATTTAAACATTTTAGCATAAGACACTCAGATCAGTAGAACTGAAAAATAAATTAGATTGGACCGGTTATCAACCTGCTTTGCCAATTGTCATTCTCGTTTTTGTCTGTGGTTCTATGCATCTATGGATCCGGGGTGTGGAGGCTCTATTTGGAAATGTCCACAGGAAAGGCTGCAGGTCCGCCTGCAGCACTGATGCCATCCACGATGGAGGCCAGGGCACGCATGTTCCCCTGCTCTGGAGACTCAGCAGCACTCAGGAGATCTGCAAAGACACCAAGCAACATTAACTGAGTGAGGGTACACAGATTTGCTTGTGCTGTCCAATAAAACTGTGTGTGAACTGTACTCACCCTCGCTGCTGTAGCTCTGTGCGCACTGCTCTGGAGTGCTGCTCCACTCTGGGCTGCTGCAGCAGGTGCTGCCTGAACTGGGCTCGCTTGACGACACCTGTTACCGTGGAGATACACATGCAGAAGTTGCTGTCAGTCACTCCGGTTATGACACGTCATACCCCGCCCCGCACAAAGACACAGCGCATACACACACCACCATCACTAATGCATCCTCTAACAGTCCTCCGAGGGAAATGAACATGATGAACAGCATCTTAAAAGAGCAAGATTTTTCGTATCCAAAAACACAGCCAAATAATCATTCTCGGATTGATATATTTTGGCACCTGTCTCATCAGTTTGTCATCACTATCTCTTTAAACCTTCAAGTACGCAAAGCTTTCTGTAGTCTGACACGTTACAACTGAACACTGGATTATAATCTTTTAAAACCTCTTTAAATAACCCCAAGAAAACAACAGAAAGTGTATCTGTTCGTTCTATGCCTAAATATATAGATGGATACATCACCTCCAACATCAAAACTTAGCCACACGGATCAATTGTGAAGCATGCATGACTGTGTATCAGTTCATCAAAGTTGCACATTGTCAAGAACATTTTAACTTTGACACAATGTTTGCCTTGTCGTCTTTCTCTACTTTCATTTCATCTTTGTCAAAACATCTTCAACCTCTTTATGTTTTTTCCCTTGTCTGTTATTCTCAGTCATGAATATGTGACCTTCTGCTTTTAATCATTCCTCCTCTGTCCTACTCACTCTGGGTTGGGCCGTGCTGGGTCGGTAGTGCAGTCCCTGCTGTCCCGTCTCGGTGTCCTGCTGGTTGAGGGAAGACACCAGGGCCTGCAGCCTTTCGATATACTGGATGGCACTCCGCAAGATCTCAACCTTGGGCAGTCTCTGGTTAGGATTCATCAGGGTGCTCCTCTTCAGAGCATCAAAGGCCTCGTTCACCTTCTTCAGACGCCTCTTTTCCCTCATTGTGGCCGCTCTCCGGCGGTCCATGGTAACCGTCTTTCTTTTGCACACCTTACAGGCCCAGGGCAGGCACTGACCCGGACAGTGGGGCTCGGAGTGAGGTGACATGCTGGACGGAGAGGCTTTGTCCTCTGTTCCTGTCAACCCAACTCCAACACCCCCAGACAGACTCCCACACAAGCCCATCATGGAGTTCCTATCCTGGTAGGTGGATTGGTCGTATCCCCCAGGCAGGCGAGAGGGGAAGTAGCTGTCCCCTCCCTCGTAGAAGCGCTGGTCAGGGAAGAAGTAAGGGTTGGTCTCAAAAAGCTCCATACTGCACAACGCTGTGGTCTGAAGGGGACAAAGATTCCTGTTTCCCCTGGAACTGCTCTACTGTATGTGATGTTCGGCCTTGCGCCTGGACCGTGTGTGTCGGAGTGTACGTACGTGTGCCTGTCTTCGTCCCCAATGTTTGTGATGAGTGGAAGACGTGTGGAGAACAACTGGTGTGGAGCAACTGTAGGCTGGCATTTAAACCCCTCTGCCTGCTGCAGGATCACAGGGTTAAATTTAGCACGAGCCCCCAGAAACCTGACACGACGTTTAGCTGTTGCTGCACATCTACACTTCACATCTCTGTTGGGCCCTGCTCTCGAGGGTGTGTGTGTGTGTGTGTGTGTGTGTGTGTGTGTGTGTGTGTGTGTGTGTGTGTGTGTGTGTGTGTGTGTGTGTGTGTGTGTATTTGCCCTTGTGTTGGTTTGTGTGTCTTAAGAGCCAGGATATGATCAAGTTGCTGTGGAAATACTAGTTATACCTTGGATCAAAGATGTCTGTCTAAATGAGCTAATCCCAGACTTGCGCCTCCCTCCATGACACCATACATAAAGGGAGTGGAGGATGGGGCAGTAGTGACAGTCTGGAGACAGCTGTCACTTCTAGAAAGAACCAATGACAAGTAAATGATTCCTAGTTCTGGATGGGAAGGAAATGAGGCCAGAGATTGTTGTTTACTTAAAACTAGGTCACACATTTGCACTCTGTTGTGACTGAGAGTTCAGCGTGATCAACTAGGTCGATACTAAATATGTAAAAGCTTCAGTGGCATAGACGCTCATGCCATTGCTGGGTCTTGGTTTTATGTAACCACATTCATATCTACTGACTTTCAAAAAGTATTCCACAGGCTGATGCAAATTACCTTCTGAGCTGTCGTGGACTAAAGTCAGACAGGCTTGTGCAGGACTGGACAGAGTATATTACAGTAAGTCGAGAACCAAGTTGACAGTGGCTTCTGTTATTCTCAGAGATCGAGGAACAACGATCAGATGAACATGCAGAGGTATGGCCTTCTTCGTTGTCCTGACCTCTTCCAGTAAGTCGCCACCAGGTGTTAATCTTTTCAGGACATGTCTCACCTAACAGCTCACCAGCTAATTCAGATTGGCTTCCACTAACAAACAGCCAAAACACACACATTTCTGTCAGCAGAGAAGTGGCCTGGAATGACTGTCATAGTGTAAGATGTGTTAGATTCCTGTGTGGTACTACTATAGGTTTATCACAGCAATACACATACCTGACAGAACAGGGAGATCTGTTTTGTGGCCACACTATATAATTTCTTGCCAGTGATACATCAATTCAAGTCTGATACCTCCTTCTCTCTAACAGAGACTTTAAAATGCTAAACACAGTCTTGAAAATAAGTTTATATTCACTCTTCACGAAACATTTTTCTCATAATTTTGGGCGGCTGTAACTCATGGGGAGCGAAACCACAAGGTAGCCGGTTGAATCCCTGGTCTCCCCATAGTTTGCATGTCTCAGTGTCCTTGAGCAAGACACTGAACCCCCAGTTGCTCCCCGGGTGTTTCACAGCAGCCCACTGCTTCTTAATTACCAAGGATGGGTCAAATGCAGAGAATTGTTTCCCCACTGTGGGAATAATAAACGATTAAAAATCAAATATTAATAAATAATGAGAATACATCATTCTTTAAATGGAGGTGTGTTTTTTGTCTTGCATCCCTCAACTGTGGGGCCCCAAAGACAACAGAGACAACCAAAAAGATAATTCATTTCAGTCTAAAATAACAGTAATGTTTCATAGATATCAAAGACATTGAGACGGGATAAAATAATGTTCAATGATTCAAATGGAGAGTAAGAAAAAATATGAAGCTATAAAGGTTATGTTTCATTTAACGTCCAATCAGTTGATGAAATGAATTAAAACCTGATTTATCCAACTCTTCTGTAATGTAGCTAATTTCCAATCTTTTCGCCAAACTTGTATTACACTTTTAGAGACTTGGTAAATGCCTTTACCAAGCCTTTAAGCTTGCTACCGACCTATAGCTTTTCTCGTAAAAACTACCAGTGCCGATAATAATAATTGCTGTGGCATCACTAAACTCTTGTTACAGTAGCTTAACCATTTTAGTTTGCAAACAAAGCAGTTTTTTGGCGAAAGCAATGTCATTTTAAATTAACCTGAAAGTCATTTGGGTAGGAAGTATTTGTTACTCATTATTTGGATCTGATCAGGCTCTAAGAGCTCGATAGTTATTCCTATACCATTTCATCGTTTACAGTACAGTGCTCCGTTTTTTTGTTTAGTAAGACAAAGTTTGAATAATAGTGTCTTTTACTGTTTATTCGAACAGGTATTTACAAAAAAGTCACTACATTTCTCTATTCAATATTCTCTCCTTAAATTTGATCTATTGTTATTCCATTTTGTACTTATAAATACCTAGCCTAGTATTTCACTTATTCTTTATTCTCAAATCGTAGGATATTAACAATGAAGTTAAATTCATTCCACACACAAAAAGGAAGTTCCATCAGGGAAAGCATCCCTCTCAATGTCATTTTTGCAGACACAAGAACCCTTTGGGAGGCCCGGCAGCGGTCTGGCAGGACTGGGTGGTGGTTCGTGGACTAGTCCCGTGCTTTGGGCTCGGGTTTGGGGTTGAGGCAGAGTACAGATTGCAGAGTCGAGGCTTGGCGCAGGGCTGCGGTGGGCTGTCAGGTTAGTCTGTGATGGATAGTCACTGATGGTGGAGTGAGCACAAAGACGCCTGTGTTGCTCTCAGGGTTACAGCAGGGAGGGGGGTCTGCAGTGTGTCAGAGTCACTCATAACCCTCTGTCATCGTAACCCATTGTCAGCAGAACCAGAGATCTTGTTTTGTGTGTTTTGTAGTGGTTTCAGGCACACACTTGTTTGAGGAACAAGTCACCTCTCAGCATTTTGAAGTGAACACTTGAGAAATAGTAAACTAGAGATTCAGAATTTATTGTTTGTAGATACTGTACCTTTTTATCTTCCACCCTGAACTCAATGAAGTGATAATTAGGAGTTTAACTACAGTTTATCTATATTTACCTTTTTGAGACTGGTACTTTATACATGAGCTCTTTGCACATCATTTACATGTAAGAGGTAACATACGATAAAATATATTCATATAGTTATGATCATATTTCATTTGATTTTAAAGAAAGCAAGAAAAGAGTTGCTGTAAGGCTGATGGAAACAGAGATACCTGTAATGTAAAGCAGTAGAAGCCAAATTATTTATACTAAAAAAAGTATTTAAATTCAAAATCCACAATTCATGTGTATGCAAGTGTATATGCCTTGTGTGTGTGTGTGTGTGTGTGTGTGTGTGTGTGTGTGTGTGTGTGTGTGTGTGTGTGTGTGTGTGTGTGTGTGTGCGTGCGTGTGCGTGTGCAGGGATTGCCCTGTCACTGGCAACACTGTTCCACTTCTCCTCAGTGACAAGCAGCAGCACATTGTGGGACAGCTGAGCAAGAGGGAGGAGGGGAGGGATCAGTCCTCCTCACCCCAGGTTAGCCTCAAGATCATCACTGACCTGAAGAACTGTCATCTGAGCGCAGTTGGGAAATCTCAGATATGTAAGAGGAGAATAACATAACAAGAGTGGAGCAGTGTTGATTAAAGGGGGATAAACAAGGACCTCTATCCAGTGAAATACAATATGATACACAATAACCAGTGACCAATATGTTTCCATGATATAACTAGATGATGTTGTGCAATTTATAGTGAAAACCGAGACAATGTTTGTGATTGAGTTGCTATAATTGCTGGGAGAGCTGACAGAGATTTATTTAAATCAACGTAAATATGAATTATTCATCTAAAATCTAATTAATTATATATGTTTTAATTGTATGCTTTGACTAAATACAAATTTGACATTTTCTGTGTTCAGTAGTATTTTCCTGGTAAGAACTACTAAGAACTATAAGAAAAGGACAATTATTTGGAATTCATTAATTGGAAGTATACTAATTGAACACTACGTTTTTCCTAAAATTAAAACCAAAACATAGTCCTTCCCAGGCTCCTTTCCAATTCATTGTAACAAATTAAAGTTAATTTTGGTAACTTTTTTATTATCATTTTGTCTTAAAGACCCATTTTCATAGAACTTTAAATAGTTCCTTAATATATAATGCAATTAATTGACATCATTAAAGTTTCTGTCAACATACAAACCTGGTCTCACCCTCTATATCCATACTAAAACAGTGGGCACATTTAAATATATGGTGAACATGGTTGTGGTAGGTGCAACAAAAACATGCACACATATTTTAAAGAATGTACAATTAAGGAAGGGAAATGTGTCTATTTCTGTATTTAAACTGGATCGCTTTGTATTACTACTGGTATGCATTGTTCTGGTGGAAGTCTGGACTCATGCGACAATGATCTCGACTGGTTAAGTGCCTTCCAGAGGGGACATGGTCACCATAGTGACAGCAACAGAGACTGTATTTATACAGTCGCCATGATAACTGCATGTCCATGCCCTTTGATAACTGTTTTTCATTTTATACAGTTGGTGAAATATGACAAGGCAGTGTACGCCTGCCAAATCAATACACCATGATAGCAAATCAATCACCCGACGACTCTGAGGTGATTGAATGGGAGCAGTCTGAGCTAATTACTACTCTCCTATGCCCCATGCACTAATTCTGTGAGTAATTAACCTTACATAAGTTCAGTGCTGTGATGTTTGACTGATGCCTGAAGGTGATGTGACACTACTATGACCCATCATCGGGAGAATACTCCCATTCACTGCAATTCAGAATGAAGTGCCCACACCTGTGTTTTCACAGGGCTCTGGAGGTCTGGAGAAAGCTTTTTAAGTCAGGGGGGAAACAGTAGTTCTGTAGCCCAGCCATGCTGCTGCTCACTGGGGCTTTTATCGCAGGGTAATCCCCTACAACAAACAGAATTGCCGGCATGTGCATATGCAGCTGTCGCAGTCTTAGTGCAAGTGGTGTCATGTTAAATCACAGGAATGGACTGAGCCCCTGAGCCATCCACTGCCCTTCCCTGTACTGGCATCCCAGTGCAAGGCCGGGGCAAACACATATACATACTCAAATCTACACGCATAACCCACTTCCCACTAACATTTTGCAGCACATGAAAGAACCTAAAGATATTCACTGTAAATAGCCGTGCTCCACTGTTAGAAACAAGATTAATGATGTGGCATCATATTCCAATACTACTACAGGTTGTGTGATAACTCAAAATAGGGATGTAATTTCTTGTTAATCAAAAACGTCTATCCAGTCTATTCAGTTTAATTAGACAATTTAGACCTAGACGTTGACTAAGTGTAAACCACAATCTGACTTGCTCCTCTAGGAGACACAGCTGAATCCTGTCTGAGGCCAGTGGTGTGTGTACGACTGCAGTGTTGTGAGATGTGAGTGGACAGCTATGTGGAAACTATGCCCAGCTCCTGTATATCATCGTCCATATCAGATCTCCTGCTGTGGATACTAGTAAAAGCTCTCACATATTCCTCCTCTAATCTCATGTTAACGTGTCACATCTCTATTTTCCTCGTTATATCAACACTTTATAATTTATTTATTATTATTTATTTAATTCTTTATAATTTAAAGAAATTATCTTTGTCTTTATGCCTTTTTCTGTATATCTCGCTCCTCTGACCTTCTCCCAAGTCAGCAGCGGGACAAATTTAGCGGCCTCCCAAATAGCACACAAAACAGAGGGAAAGTGTGCTATTTGTGTGTGTGTGTGTGTGTGTGTGTGTGTGTGTGTGTGTGTGTGAGCGTGGAGGTGAGAAAAAGGTCTTGTCCACAAAGATACAGTTACAGATATCCAGACACATAACCAGAAGAAAACAAAGGAGGATAAACAGCCTGGTATGCAGACACAAGAAGTGAGTTACGCAGAAAAGCTGTGTATATTTATAAAGGTGCATCAAAAGTACAAGAAAGACAGTGAGAGCAATAACATGATAAAAATGTGCAAAAGTATGTGGGCAATGTTCAATTGAGAGCTTCTATCTTAACTATTTTCTTTGTAGGAAGTATTGCATACGCAACAGGGGATAAAAGGAGAATGTGGTAAGCTATTCTGGGATGTTGGGATGGATGTACTGTCACCATGGAAACATGCAGATCCCCTACCACTCCCTGGGCCGTGGCATTCTAGAGCTGCCAAGCTCTGGGTGCCATGTCATCAGGGTGTTGTACCATTATTTGTCTCTACACTGTGACGTGCCAGACGCAAAACAGTATGCCATTCTTGAATTAGAAGCGTGGGGAAAGCATTTTAGTATGGCTGTGACAAGCATTACATACTGTTGTGCAAGTCACAGGGAGGACAGCAACACCCCCTAAAACAGGATTTTTGCCAATGGTGGAATATAGGTCTGAATTCAGTACTGTGTTACAATGTCCAATGTTCACCATCAGGCTGGTGAACACTGGACATTGTAGCAATGCATAGTGCACTTTATACACCGAGTACTCAGACTCAGTTTGTGCAATACTGTTATATCTTTTATATTTTGTGCCTTATTTTTTTACATTAAGTTTATTCTAATTCTGTGTGTTAGGAGGACCCAGCAGAATAAGCTTTTCATTGTATAGAATAACTGTCTGTTATCTGTGCATATGACAGTCAAAACATCTTGAATCTTGAATATGATGCATTGCCGTAGATTAAAGTACCCAAAGTACATTAATTAACTGATTTATTGATAAGTTGATAGGGAGAAATACAAATTGAAAATAATTTATTTCTATCTGGTAACGTTTTACATACCAAACAAATATCAGAATGGGCTTAGTCATTATAGTCCGAAAATGTGCTCCACCTCAACTAACAAAAGTGCTTACATACATATTCTAATTATGTAATGGTATGAAAGTCGGAGACCATTTTCCTGCATTGAGTATTTTTACTTCTAATACTTAAAGTACAATTAACTGATACTTTTTTACTGAGGTAACATTTTCAATGCAGGACTTTTACTTGAAACTTCCTTCACCATTGATGTTTAACCTAACCCTCTGTAAAGCCCCGAGTAAAACCACAGCTTCAAAGAGCTTTAAAAATATATTTCTCTCACTTGTATGAAATTACTAATATGAATGAATGAGAGGTGCAGGAGCCCAGTCAAGTAGGAGAGAACACATGACAGCTTGCCTGTCGCACAATGACTTATTCTTCGCTATGTAGCAAGGGAACTAAATGAAACAATTAACTAAACTCTTTATTGCTTTACAAAACAACTAATTTCATTCCATGAGGTTTAAAAAATAAAAAAAAGTGTTTCAGCACATTTAATTGTTAATGTCTGTCATTTTGAACCGAGATCCAGGGTAAATATGTAAGTTGAGCCATTTTCATGACACGTTTATCAAGAGGTTTGTTTTTCTCGAAGCACAATTATGGTGATAAATACAGCGTTAATAATAGGTTAATATAATTAACCTATTATTGCCTTAATATAGGCAATATAGCTCTCACACCAGCTCAGCGCTTGCTCTAGTCACAGCAGGATACATGCTCTATATATGCTTTACATGTTATTACTGGTACTGTACACCAGATACCATATTCAGACTTCTCCCCATCTGCTGGCAGAAAGATTAAACGCAAGTAAAAAGCAGATCAAATATCTGTCATATTCCCTTTACGCAAAGCGGAGCCCAGAGTTAGATGCTTTGTGTCACTGGACATCTTACTCGTACAGAGCCTACTGTATTTGTAGGCAGCTCACAAGTATACTGAAAGCTAATTGTATCTACGTGGTCCAAAAATACATTCTTCAAATAATCCATCAAAAATAAAATCAATATTATACAAATTAAAATTCAGAGTCATTACATGGCAGTGTAACGCTGAACTCAATCCTCAAACTGAAAATATTTAGTATGAGACTTTCCATCTATCATTTAAAAAGGTATTTTTTTTCTAGAGCTCTGGAACAAGTGCAGCCTTTTCCTGCTTCATTAGAGGTGGTGGTCAACTAATCAATCAAAACTTAAAAATCATAAATAAATAAAATACACAGAAATTGTTCATTTATCATAAATTCAGGAAGGGATGTAAAGTACCTTTTCTGAACAGTAACATTTAACATTAACCAACAATTATAGAACTTACTGCAGGCATAACTATCAACAGTGGCTTGGCAATTGTAAATACGGTATTGAATACATATTAACATCAAATTACTAAGCCGAGAGCAAATTACAGCAAATACTTCAGCTGTGCATTCTCAAGCAGGTTAAATTCTACATTTTGAAATACTATGAGAAAAACAGGAGTTAAGCCACCCACATTTGTATTTTACAGTACATAACTTCTTTTTTTTAGAAAGGCTTAGGAGGATACTTTAATGGAGCTGCAGCCGTGAACAACAAAATCTTGTTCTTCCTTCAATCTCGTCTTCATAACTTAAAATGTCAGAGCTTCAATACCTAAGAGGATATGAAAAGTTTATTTTTATTTTTTTTAAATAGCCAAGAATATGCTGAAAGAAATATTCCTGCACCGACTTTCCATTTGTCCAGATAAAGTGAATCTATGGGGAAAGAAATTCAAACAAAACTAAGAATTAAAGCAAGCAATACTTGTTGTGGCACCATCCAATGCAATGCAATGCAAAAACAAATGAGAAGATCCACAGCCTGAAAAAACAAGCTTTCATAAAATCAAATTGCTCACACAAACATGCACTATGTGACCTAATTAATAAATAAATAAATATGTCTGCCTTTATATGTCCCTTAATTAAACCTGCCACCAATTTGGTATGACAAAAACTCTTGTATTCAAGCTTTCATCCAAAAATACTTCAGAGGCAGTGATGCAGAATTAAACCATGCAACCAAGTGCTATATTTTGTGTATTCCGTTTTAAGGGTACGGTGCACATTTTGAATGTATCTACGAGCAGAGTGAGAACCAGAGTTCATGCATCTGTGTGGTCAAATGTGTTTGTGTTGGATTTTTTGTTCTTGATAGCTTGACAGATGTGCATGCATGTCCTATTTAGAGGATGAATATCTTAATAACTTTTTGAATGATCTTCCCACATCCTGGACAAGGAGCATGGAACTTGTGTAGTTTTCTTGCACATGGGAAACAGGTTATAAGGTGAGCCGTACGTCCATGAATTATATTTCCATTGCGTGGCCGCACTCGACACAGCTTGCAAGGCTCCAAAAGGGCCTCAGGCTTAACCTCTTCAATCTCCATGCCCAGATTTTCCTGACTCTCCCCTCCTGATAACTGCTCATCCTTGTGAAAGCTGGAGGGCCATGGCCCCTTGCCTTTCCCTGTAGGCAATGGTCGGTCAGCTGTGGAGTGGGAGGGCAGGATGACAGGGTCAGAGACTGTCCTGCTGCAGTCTGGAATGTCAATGCCCGTGTCACTGTCATCTTCCTCATCATTGGTCGTGGGAGAACTGCATGCTGGGATGTCCGGAACGGAAAGGGAATGGGCGAGTCGGGGGACATCTTTGTACCAGTTCTTACGTAGAGCCCAGCAGCGAACACAGTACCTCTGGAGAGGTGTGTTATACTTTCTGCACTCAGTGCACTGCCACGCATCCTAATGTACAATGTAAATACAAAGTTACACATCTGCATTGTTTAAGTTATAATCTACAGCTAATCAAAACCTAAAACTACAACATAAAATGAAATAAAAACATACAAACCTGTGTGGAGATTTCTGTATCAGTGTCATCGCTTAGGCACTGTGAGTCTTCATCTGGCTCTTCATGCATCTGGATAAATATACAAGTCGTTTGATCAAACAGGATTCATGCACATTCTGACCAATGCTTTTCCATGACTTTAAACCAAATTTCCATCACCAAACATTTAGTGAAATCTCAGTGTAAACATGAAATCAAGAGGAAAATGTAGTATTTAAACTAACAATGAGAATACAAAGCATACAGTATACCTTAAATGACACAAATGAATGAGAGACAATAGTTTGATTAAAAGAATAACCATTTATATAGATGCCTGTATGTATGCCTGCTTATATTTTGAGCGTCTTTATTTTAAAAGCATATTAATTATTTCAAACTCAGCGTAAATAAACGTCATGAACACATGAATATAACACATTTCCATGACTTTTCCAAAACTTTTGGGATTTTATTTTTTTCAAGTACTTTTCAAGGCCTGGAAATAACCATTGTAAAATCCATGACTTTTCCAGGTTTTCCATGACCATAAGAACCCTGATCAAACATCTCATAACATTATCCTAGCGTGTAAATACATGTATTTAAAACTATATGTGGTATGAGTCTGTCCAATGAAGTCCAAAACAAACTCCTACCTCGCGATCTGCTTTCTCCTCCTTCCCTCCATCATCATCCTCAGGTAGAGCCTCCCCTTCTCCTGTGCTCCCTTCCTCCAGTGCAGCCTCCTTCATCTCCACGCTCACCTGTTCACTCCCGCCCTCGGTCAGGAACCAGAGGTCATCAGTGGTGTCCGACACGATGGCCGTGTCCTCCTCCTGTGCAGGAGACAGCTGATACATTAGTCAGACCAACACTGTTACACTCCAATTCATGCCATTGGCCAACAAGTAATTGTGTCTGTTTTTAAGCTTGTAATCTTGCAATATAACTCCGAACAAGCCGTTACGACTGTGATTCAATGAACTTTCGAACAACAAATGAGGTTTCTTACTTGGTTTGTGTGGATGTCAGTGGAGCCATTGCTCCTGCGGCTGTAGTTACTACGGAGATTACCCAGAAACCACCACGGCAGGCCAGAGAGGTCCCACTCGTCCAAAGAAACATCCAGTTTGGGTCGTTTGCATGCTGACCGTGGCAGGCCTTCAAGGGAGTCTGGAGAGGTGTTGAACTGTTAAATTCAATATTTTGAACAAATTTCGTCCCGGGCAGATTCGGAACGGTTTGCTTACCATCCTCTGGCTCCCGAGGTCGTCGCTGGGAGGGGGTCTGCAGGAGATGCCCATCACTGCCAGCCTCCAGCCCTGCTTTGACCACACCTCCACACATCTAGGGGGGAAATGTGAAGGACAAAAACTAGAACACAGAGCCACAACTGGGTACTTGGAGGTCTCACAGCTCCTTTTCAAGATGGCCTCTGGGTATGTGATCGTTGTAGAGGGAAAAGGGGCTGGGCAGTTATGGTACGGTTAAGTGGGAAGGGAGGTCATAACAAATTTAGGATATAATAAAAGGCACCAAAACCATGTTGAGGGTAAAAAACAGAGATGGATAGAGAAAGATAAGGTAGGAAAGCCAGTGTACTAATTAACACTGATGGAACTAGTGGATCAAAGTTATAAAAATCCAGTTTCAGTCCAGTAAAAACTGTTCATATATATATATATATATATATATATATATATATATATATATATATATATATATATATATATATATATATATATATATATATATATATATATATATGCAAATTAAATCATAGGATTTAAGTAATTACTTATTTTAAGAGATACTGTAAAAAAACAACTGGTCTTGTACAGTAAATATCTATGGAAAAGAGTTCATCAGAAATTAAGAGGTTTTCAGATAAAGGAAACTAAAGCAGAAGAAAAATCATTCTGAACAACAGTTATCTAACATTGATGAACAATAATCACAGCTGATTAAGGAAATATGGACTTTTGAAAAACATTAAAGAATGATCAGGTCTTAGATCAGATAACCACCTTAAAGTGGGCAGTAATCAGAAATATAGTAACTCATTTGATTCATAAAGCCACTGACGAAGGACCAAATTTGGACTGAAACTCAACAAAGGTGAGACAAAGTCTGACGCATAAGTAGGTGCTTCAAAGTGGATTTTGGAGGGAGGTCAGAAAGAAAGGTGAAGGAAAACCGGGGTGGGTTATTGCTGGACCTGTGGCTGGATCAGGAGCTGCGATCCTCCAGTTTCGGAGCAGAGAAGAGAACTCTGAGACAGACAGAGAGGGTGACTCTGCCCCCCATCCACTGGGTGGTGCAGGTGGATTTCAAAAAAGTACCACCAGACCAAACCAAGGATGGGGTTGTACAGAGACGGTGCCACTCTGTACAAATGCACACCAACGAAGACAGCAGTCCTTACCCTCCCTCCTCATTACACACAAGCAGACAGCAGTTCGCTTTATAGTCTTAGTGACTAAACCGAAGTCTAAATCCAGCACTGGGATCAGTGCATGTTATGACAAAAATATAATATTTATAAACAGTTTTGAACTTAGCCTGCCAGTCCTGTACTTTGTATTCAGAAGTTGTGTGTAGCGAGGTGAGAAAGGTTGAGGGGGCTCTGTTTCTCCTTAGCACCATGCTTCGGTTTTACCTGACCACGATCCTCCACTCCGCCCTCTACACATTCACGGCCCACAGAAAGATTCTCTGCAGCGTCTGCATTTCAGATAAGACACAGTAACAGAAAAAGGACATCCCCACCCTTTAATTATAGCATAATACACTCTCACTCTAACGCCTGTTTTTGTAGCTTTGTAGGACAAGCTGGAAAATGTCGTAGTTCTCGTCCCCACATCCAAGAGATGCAATAACTATCACAAGCACTCAAAGTATGGAAAAAGAAAGCTGGATTTAGAATATACGTATAGATAATCAACATACACCCAGGGATTTTCACTTCAAAACATAACGTTAAAGAAGCCAATGGCACATAGAATCAATCACAAAGTTAAGAGAAAGAAGACACAATTACATTACAAGTCATCACACAAGTACTGAACTACAGGATGCACAAATATATTCATACGTTCCTTGTTCTTTGATGATGCCCCCTGACAGAATCATTATTTCACATAAATATATGAGCAGAAAATGAATGCACTTACCAGAACCACCAAGCACAACTAAGTATTTCTTGAGCATTTCATATACCGGGCTGTAAAATTAGATTATGAGAATTAGAAACATGCCTCTTTATTTTAGATGTTAGACAAGCATTACTGAGTGTTGACCATTTTTAAAGTGGGTGAATACCTCGGGTCTTTTACGGAGAAGCTTTCCACCTCCAGCAGTTCTCCCAAAGGGTCATCCTGGCAGTGGACTATGTGCTGCCTCTGTTTGTCGTACAATTGCTTCGCCATGATGTACTGACCCAAGTAATGCATCACCTACAAAACATATTGATATCAGAAAACCACAAGGCACCTATAGGGACATTTTTACAGATAGGAACCCAGTATAAAACAGATTGTAAGCTTGAATCATTTAACAATGTTACATTTAATGGCAACGTCTACGAGACGTAAACATTTTTGCAAAAAAGACTACTAAAACCTGGACCGACCACTTCTCAGATAGCACTTTGTTATGAGCTAGTAAAACAGGTTGCATACTAACAAACATACTTGACATTTCAAAGAACCGCTCACCTCTTTGAGTGTGAAGACTTCTTCATGTGCGCCGGCAACACGCAGAATCTGCAGGAGTGGGGCTTTTGGTTGTACCTGGTGGGTAAAGAGCAAAACCATAGCATTTAGTATGAACTAGAAGTGCAATGTTGGGTAATTGACAGGCGAAGCAGCAGTCATGGTTTTTGTTCTAATTGTACCTGATTTCCATCGCCAGGCAGTGTCCTGCATGCTGTGCTTGATGCAGGAAGCTGGGCTGATAGGGAGCTCATAGTAAACGAACAAAGTCTGAAATACAGAATCATAACGGGTCAGATAACGCTAAATCAGATTTCAAATTCCCAATCATTATTTATATTATCATCATCATGATAAAACGCAGATTTCTTCACTTTGACGTTAAACCTAATACCAACGCCCACGAAGCCAAATTGCCAAATTGTAAGCTTGAATTATTTAACAATGTTACATTAAATGGCAACGCCTACGAGACCAAAACGTTTTAGCAATAAATAATTTGTTTGAGGCTAAACAGACGGCACCAAAATGAGCTGGCTGGACAGGTATTTGGTTTAGCATTAAGCTAGTTAACTAGTTAGTTATCTAGTTACACCACTCCATCATTACGTTTTCTTTTGCGACAGTTAACTAGCTAACCACGGTCTTCAATATACAAGGCCAAACTTCCCGAAAAGCAGAGTTCGCGTGACGTCGGAAGAACGGGTGAAATGTCAGTAAAAAAAAAAAACGTACGCAACAACTGTCGACATTTAGACTGGAACATCTGAGTAACGTTAATAAGTGACAAGAATGCCAACGTTACCAGCAAACGTGTCAGCAAGCTAATGTAACGAAAGAGCGGACGGTAGCTAACTTAGCTAACTAGCTTAGTTCCTGAACAATACGTTAAACGTAGAAAATGCTTCTCACCTAGATGAGTTGACATTACTTCCACACATACACTGCTGCTTTAACAACCAGCCGACATCTTGTAAATATAGATACAGCTAATAAATCTTGAGGTTTTTACTGCGGTCAGGCCAGTCTCCACTTCAAAAAACACAGTCGGGCCAGCCCGCACGTAGATTTTCGGGACGCGTTTGTACAAGGCATTACGGTACGAGTGTGTAAAAACTGACTTCAAAATAAGAGGACACTTCCGGTGAAGGCAATTTCAAAATCAAAGCTATTTGAAAGGAAATTCCACTAATTCCACTTCATGTTAATAGTAGACTACCTCAAGATGTCACCCAGAGACAATCAAGGCATGTTGATGTTTAATTACAATATAAAAGACCTTCTACATGAGCTGACTAAAAATCCATTTATGAGTTAATGTATGTCTACTTTCAGATTCGATTGGAAAGGAAATGACTCTTGTTATGAACTAGTTCAACTTCATAATGATAGTAGACTACCTCAAGATGTGACCCAGAAACAATCAAGGCATTTTGATGTTTAATTACAAAATAAAAGATCTTCCGGATGTCGTGTCTAGACTGAACGGTGCAAATCAAATATTGTCACTATATACTGACTAGTAGTATAATTTACTTTACAGAGAGGAGTCACAGCGGATCCAGTGGACAACATGCAGACTCCCAGTCCGTCTCATCTGCCAAACAAATCACCACCGGCCGGTGTTACAGATTAAGAGGCGGCCCTGTTAATTGGCGACTTTCGGCCGAAAGCGTCTACTGTCTCTTCTTTTTTTCCTGTACTACAGAGTTCATTTACGTGACAGATATTTGCACAAAACAGACTACACAGTCATTATGTGTTACTTTTTAACAACTTTATTTCAAAGGAAAGGCAATTTGCTGTCAATTTCCTGTTTCAACACATAAACAACAAGTGACGTTTCCACTTGCGTGGATTCTTTCCCTGAAAAGACTCAACAACGTCTAGTCCGGTATGTTTTGACCAGAGACTTTAGACGAGAAGGTTAGACATTGAATTGCAGAATTAAACAATGCGACATTCACGAGGACAGCTACGTGTTCTCTTGCTATTGTCAACATCTGCTGTAACGACGACAACAGTAGACGCTTTCGGCTGAAAGTTGTCAGTTAACAGGGCCGCCTGTTATCCGTAACACCGGCCACAACGGCAGCCACAGAGCACATCTCCACCATATTATAATAATACATTTGGTTTTAGACCTTTATTTACCTGTATCTTCCCTTTTATTCATATATTCCACTGCTTTTGTGAACCTAAGACCTTTGGTAAAACAATGTCTAGCACCAACACAGTTCGTCCACATGAGTAAAGTTATGTTTTCACAAGACATATGAAGAATTTCAAAAATCAAGTGTCAATGTTTCAGCTTTAGGGCCATATTATCACTTTACACTTGTGTCTTATGTCAATGGTGCCTCATATAGAGAGCTGAGATTGTTCTGCAATTTTAGATGTAAAACACATGGGTATCTATCATATGCAAGTGCCTTTAAAAAGGTGAATTTAAGAAATTATGTAAAATAGAGATGAGATGCTTTTATTTAGAAGGCATATACATATGTATATATATACATATATATATATATATATATATATATATATATATATATATATATATATATATATATATACATATGTATATATATGTATATATATATATGTATATATATATGTGTATGTATATAAAAATATGTATATAAAATATACTGAATTGTATTAATAAGATGTCCTTATTATGTCAAAGTGTTGGAATAAATGTTAAATATTTAACTGCAAAGTAGTAATGCGTGATACTTTTTTTTGCATTGAATGCAAAGGAATGTTTGCTGAAATTGATTGACTGGCCCTCCCAAAAAAAAATACACCAGCCGCCACTGTTTGACTAAACTATTCTTGCATTGGTGTCCTCTCCAACATATAAGTAAAGTTTCTGTGTGGACAGGATGAGGACAGAAAAAAATGTATAAATAAATGCTTGGATAAATACAGGAATACATAAATAAATGCTTAAGTAAATACAGGAATAAATATAAGTTGATACATAAACAGGACATCATTAAATAAATCTATTTCTGTATTTCTTCATTTATTTCTCTCTGTATTTATGTGTCCGTATGTATTTCTTCATTTATTTATGCCTGTATTTCTGTGTGCTTATATGCAAATAAGCTGGGGCAGTCTGAACCTCATTGTTAAACAGGATTGGTCAAGTAGGGGAGCAACGCAGAAGCAACCGATCCCTAGCACATGGCCCCTGTAGACTACGGCTGCGGTCGAATAGTCAAATAATTACCTCCTAACGTTTAACCCTGAGCACTTTTCCTTAACCTCTGTGGAAAACGTCATGGGGTTAAGGAAAGATGGGAAGGAGAATTCATGATGAGTTAGGAAAAGACCGCGGTGTTTGGCAAATTCGACTCCACTTTCACTAAGCAACGTAGTTATGACGCGACAGCAGGCGCATGTTAGTGACGTCGGTCTGTCTGCAGCGTTGAAACTACAATGCTGTAGTCCATCTCGGACCACAATAAAGCGCATCTTAAATACTTCATCCGTCTTCTTACAGTGTCATACAGACGATATAAACAACCCGGTTCATAGTTTTACTTTATTAACGAGGTTGGAATAGAAATGAATGAAGGAATATGAAAGTGAAACCAACGTATTTTTCACAGAGTACAAAGCTACTAACCTGTCTCTTTGTTCAGTTTCAAACATGTTGAATACGTCACACTAACGATGTGTGTCTCATATCCCTTTTTGTTGTTATTGTTTATATGCAGATTATAATCTGATCATAAAAATATGCAGACAACAGTTTATGAAACACCACACAACTCGTGTTGACTTGATAGTGTTTTATTGCAATGTGACAAAATAGTTGACTAAAAAGATGATAATCAAAAACATGACTCAGACTCAAGAGCTCGTCCTGTTTAACTCTTTCATTAAAGCTTCTGTAACTGCAGTCAAATACAATAAAAGAATGAGGGTGAGAGAGAGAATATCAATAGCTACAGCAGTTTGATCACTTTACAGCCATTTTCAGCAACGTAACATTCGTAGTTTGCCATCAAGTTTAACAGATTATTGAAAGTATTTCCAAGTTATAGCAACGATTATTTACATGATCTGCGTTTCTCGGTCATGATCGTTTGTTCTTGTGAACAGCCGAATGATACGTCAATTTAAATAGGCTCGTTTGAGATGAGCCAGTTCTGCGCAGAATCGATCGGCGGCGATCAACGCGCAATCCATGCCGGTTAGATTTGTGTCCGATTTGCTCCCGACTTATTGGCCGTTTCTCAATAAGCGTTCTTCTCTGTACTTGTGTTCTCGTGGACTCGTGAAAGTCATCAGTCAGTCCCAAGTACTGTTCCAATTCAAAAGTCCGCTTCTCGCCAAGCACGGTGAAAATGCCCGGATGTGACTTGATCCGCCCATTTTACCAGGGATGCATCAGAGCAGACTTGAGCGTACTTGAGAGAGCCAATATCCCAGAATGCATTTCGGACAAGCAAACGGGGAACAATGGCGGATGAGAAAACTCATGAATGAAAGTTGACATTCTCTGAATACTACCGTTGTTGAGTCACAAAATGTAATTTTAGGATGTTTTCAGGCGAGAAGTTAATTGTTTAAGCATCAAATCTGTGGTCGGTTTGTCAATAATCAGCCGACTTAAAAAGATACGCCGACAGTTTGAGGTCCTACTCGCGGGACCGTGAGCCCAGCAGCACCGGGCCGTCAGCGCTCTGCTGCCCGCCGAGAGCAGCCTGATCTCGGCTGGACTTTTTGAAATGATCCGCTGGCTCCGATGTCTCCGTATTGATTAAGCATGAGTTATAATTCGGTTTCGAGGATCTAACGAGCAATATTTATTATTTTATTATTTATTCACAGTCACATTAAATAATTTTGATGGAGGGAAAGGTTAAGATTCATAACTTACATTACACCCATATGTGATCGTTTACCATCTGTTCAAAGTTGGGCATTAGCCATATAAAGTTTGTCATATTTACAAATTAAGTGGTATAAATCACAGACTTACAACTAACAAGAATGGAAAAAAATGAACTCTTTGTATCAAATATTGTTCGTTCACCTTGAGTGTGCACCATGTTTACATATTGTGTTGTGATCATTTATTTCCCTTATTAAATTCAAGTGAACTCAACTGTTTGACAAATGGGTGTAATGTTTGGGTATTTATACACTTATGACCATATATCATGTATGATACACATCATAATGTGTTTGACCAGATTGACTTTGTCATATATTCACATGGTTTAGGTGTCCCTGATTAAATTCAACTGAACTCAACTGTTTTGTAGTTCTACAAAGACGTTTTGAATGGTCTGATATTAAACAGCTGTCGATTAGTTTGAGAAAGCAGCGATATTGTAAAGTGCTCCGCAGGTCATGCCAACATGCTCCATGGAGTCGCAGTCGGTCACAAGTTGGAATCCCGTTAATTAAACACTTAGATTCTATGATTTCCTGCATTTAATGCATCATAGAATACCAGGCATTCATGTTTCATTGTAACATAAGAGTACCTGATGCTCTCATCACGTTTTACTGCTTTAAGTTGCATTTCTAACTTTTATGTTCCGAAAAGACGTTTCAGGCTCAACAGAGTCCAAAAGTGCATTTTGTTGTCGAACACTTAGATTCTATGATTTCCTGCATTTAATGCATCACAGAATCCAAGACATTCAAGTTGTACTATAGTGTAAGAGTACCTGATGCTCTCATCACGGTTTACTGCTTTAAGTTGCATTTCTAACTTTTTATGCTCCGAAAAGACGTTTCAGCCTCAACAGAGTCCAAAAGTGCATTTTGATGTCAAACACTTAGTTCTATGATTTCCTGCATTTAATGCATCACAGAATACCAGACATTCAAGTTTCATTTTAATATAAGAGTACCTGATGCTCTCATCACGTTTTACTGCTTTAAGATGCATTTCCAAATGTTATGCTCCGAAAAGACGTTTCAGCCTCAACAGAGTCCAAAAGTGCATTTTGTTGTCAAACACTTAGTTCTATGATTTCCTGCATTTAATGCATCACAGAATACCAGACATTCAAGTTTAATTTTAATATAAGAGTACCTGATGCTCTCATCACGTTTTACTCCTTTAAGATGCATTTCCAAATGTTATGCTCCGAAAAGACGTTTCAGCCTCAACAGAGTCCAAAAGTGCATTTTGTTGTCAAACACTTAGATTCTATGATTTCCTACATTTAATACATCATAGAATACCAGACATTCATGTTTCATTGTAATATAAGAGTACCTGATGCTCTCATCACGTTTTACTGCTTTAAGTTGCAATTCTAACTTTTTATGCTCCGAAAAGACATTTCAGCCTCAACAGAGTCCAAAAGTGCATTTTGTTGTCAAACACGTAGTTCTATGATTTCCTGCATTTAATGCATCACAGAATACCAGACATTCAAGTTTTATTTTAATATAAAAGTACCTGATGCTCTCATCACGTTTTACTGCTTTAAGATGCATTTCCAAATGTTATGCTCCGAAAAGACGTTTCAGCCTCAACAGAGTCCAAAAGTGCATGTTGTTGTCAAACACTTAGATTCTATAATTTCCTGCATTCAATGCATCATAGAATACCAGACATTCAAGTTGTACTATCGTGTAAGAGTACCTGATGCTCTCATCACGTTTTACTGCTTTAAGATGCATTTCCAAATGTTATGCTCCGAAAAGACGTTTCAGCCTCAACAGAGTCCAAAAGTGCATTTTGTTGTCAAACACTTAGTTCTATGATTTCCTGCATTTAATGCATCACAGAATACCAGACATTCAAGTTTCATTTTAATATAAGAGTACCTGATGCTCTCATCACGTTTTACTGCTTTAAGATGCATTTCCAACTTTTATGCTCCGAAAAGACGTTTCAGCCTCAATAGAGTCCAAAAGTGCATTTTGATGTCAAACACTTAGTTCTATGATTTCCTGCATTTAATGCATCACAGAATACCAGACATTCAAGTTTCATTTTAACATAAGAGTACCTGATGCTCTCATCACGTTTTACTGCTTTAAGATGCATTTCCAACTTTTATGCTCCGAAAAGACGTTTCAGCCTCAACAGAGTCCAAAAGTGCATTTTGTTATCAAAAACTTAGATTCTATAATTTCCTGCATTTAATGCATCATAGAATACCAGACATTCAAGTTGTACTATCGTGTAAGAGTACCTGATGCTCTCATCACGTTTTACTGCTTTAAGTTGCAATTCTAACTTTTTATGCTCCGAAAAGACATTTCAGCCTCAACAGAGTCCAAAAGTGCATTTTGTTGTCAAACACGTAGTTCTATGATTTCCTGCATTTAATGCATCACAGAATACCAGACATTCAAGTTTCATTTTCATATAAGAGTACCTGATGCTCTCATCACGTTTTACTGCTTTAAGTTGCATTTCCAACTTTTATGCTCCGAAAAGACGTTTCAGCCTCAACAGAGTCCAAAAGTGCATTTTGTTGTCAAACACTTAGATTCTATGATTTCCTGCATTTAATGCATCATAGAATACCAGACATTCATGTTTCATTGTTATATTAGAGTACCTGATGCTCTCATCATGTTTTACTGCTTTAAGTTGCATTTCCAACTTTTATGCTCCGAAAAGACGTTTCAGCCTCAACAGAGTCCAAAAGTGCATTTTGTTGTCAAACACTTAGATTCTATGATTTCCTGCATTTAATGCATCATAGAATACCAGACATTCATGTTTCATTGTTATATAAGAGTACCTGATGCTCTCATCACGTTTTACTGCTTTAAGTTGCATTTCCAACTTTTATGCTCCGAAAAGACGTTTCAGACTCAACAGAGTCCAAAAGTGCATTTTGTTGTCAAACACTTAGATTCTATGATTTCCTGGATTTAATGCATCATGGAATACCAGACATTCATGTTTCATTGTAATATAAGAGTACCTGATGCTCTCATCACGTTTTACTGCTTTAAGTTGCAATTCTAACTTTTTATGCTCCGAAAAGACATTTCAGCCTCAACAGAGTCCAAGAGTGCATTTTGTTGTCAAACACGTAGTTCTATGATTTCCTGCATTTAATGCATCACAGAATACCAGACATTCAAGTTTTATTTTAATATAAGAGTACCTGATGCTCTCATCACGTTTTACTGCTTTAAGATGCATTTCCAAATGTTATGCTCCGAAAAGACGTTTCAGCCTCAACAGAGTCCAAAAGTGCATTTTGTTGTCAAACACTTAGATTCTATGATTTCCTGCATTTAATGCATCATAGAATACCAGACATTCAAGTTGTACTATAGTGTAAGAGTACCTGATGCTCTCATCACGTTTTACTGCTTTAAGTTACATTTCTAACTTTTATGCTCCGAAAGACGTTTCAGCCTCAACAGTGTCCAAAAGTGCATTTTGTTGTCAAACACTTAGATTCTATGATTTCCTGCATTCAATGCATCATAGAATACCAAACATTCAAGTTGTACTATAGTGTAAGAGTACCTGATGCTCTCATCACGTTTTACTGCTTTAAGTTACATTTCTAACTTTTATGCTCCGAAAAGACGTTTCAGCCTCAACAGAGTCCAAAAGTGCATTTTGTTGTCAAACACTTAGATTCTATGGTTTCCTGCATTCAATGCATCATAGAATACCAAACATTCAAGTTCTACTATAGTGTAAGAGTACCTGATGCTCTCATCACGTTTTACTGCTTTAAGTTACATTTCTAACTTTTATGCTCCGAAAAGACGTTTCAGCCTCAACAGAGTCCAAAAGTGCATTTTGTTGTCAAACACTTAGATTCTATGATTTCCTGCATTCAATGCATCATAGAATACCAAACATTCAAGTTCTACTATAGTGTAAGAGTACCTGATGCTCTCATCACGTTTTACTGCTTTAAGTTACATTTCTAACTTTTATGCTCCGAAAAGACGTTTCAGCCTCAACAGTGTCCAAAAGTGCATTTTGTTGTCAAACACTTAGATTCTATGATTTCCTGCATTCAATGCATCATAGAATACCAAACATTCAAGTTCTACTATAGTGTAAGAGTACCTGATGCTCTCATCACGTTTTACTGCTTTAAGTTACATTTCTAACTTTTATGCTCCGAAAAGACGTTTCAGCCTCAACAGTGTCCAAAAGTGCATTTTGTTGTCAAACACTTAGATTCTATGATTTCCTGCATTCAATGCATCATAGAATACCAAACATTCAAGTTGTACTATAGTGTAAGAGTACCTGATGCTCTCATCACGTTTTACTGCTTCAAGTTGCATTTCCAACTGTTATGCTCCGAAAAGACGTTTCAGCCTCAACAGAGTCCAAAAGTGCATTTTGTTGTCAAACACTTAGATTCTATGATTTCCTGCATTTAATGCATCATAGAATACCAGACATTCAAGTTGTACTATAGTGTAAGAGTACCTGATGCTCTCATCACGTTTTACTACTTTAAGTTGCATTTCCAACTTTTATGCCCTGAAAAGACGTTTCACCTCAACAGAGTCCAAAAGTGCATTTTGTTGTCAAACACTTAGATTCTATGATTTCCTGCATTTAATGCATCATAGAATACCAGACATTCATGTTTCATTGTTATATAAGAGTACCTGATGCTCTCATCACGTTTTACTGCTTTAAGTCGCATTTCCAACTTTTATGCTCCGAAAAGACGTTTCAGCCTCAACAGAGTCCAAAAGTGCATTTTGTTGTCAAACACTTAGATTCTATGATTTCCTGCATTCAATGCATCATAGAATACCAAACATTCAAGTTGTACTATAGTGTAAGAGTACCTGATGCTCTCATCACGTTTTACTACTTTAAGTTGCATTTCCAACTTTTATGCCCTGAAAAGACGTTTCAGCCTCAACAGAGTCCAAAAGTGCATTTTGTTGTCAAACACTTAGATTCTATGATTTCCTGCATTTAATGCATCATAGAATACCAGACATTCAAGTTGTACTATAGTGTAAGAGTACCTGATGCTCTCATCACGTTTTACTGCTTCAAGTTGCATTTCCAACTTTTATGCTCCGAAAAGACGTTTCAGCCTCAACAGAGTCCAAAAGTGCATTTTGTTGTCAAACACTTAGATTCTATGATTTCCTGCATTCAATGCATCATAGAATACCAAACATTCAAGTTCTACTATAGTGTAAGAGTACCTGATGCTCTCATCACGTTTTACTACTTTAAGTTGCATTTCCAACTTTTATGCCCTGAAAAGACGTTTCAGCCTCAACAGAGTCCAAAAGTGCATTTTGTTGTCAAACACTTAGATTCTATGATTTCCTGCATTTAATGCATCATAGAATACGAGACATTCAAGTTGTACTATAGTGTAAGAGTACCTGATGCTCTCATCACGTTTTACTGCTTTAAGTTACATTTCTAACTTTTATGCTCCGAAAAGACGTTTCAGCCTCAACAGTGTCCAAAAGTGCATTTTGTTGTCAAACACTTAGATTCTATGATTTCCTGCATTTAATGCATCATAGAATACCAGACATTCATGTTTCATTGTTATATAAGAGTACCTAATGCTCTCATCACGTTTTACTGCTTTAAGTCGCATTTCCAACTTTTATGCTCCGAAAAGACGTTTCAGGCTCAACAGAGTCCAAAAGTGCATTTTGTTGTCAAACACTTAGATTCTATGATTTCCTGCATTTAATGCATCATAGAATACCAGACATTCAACTTGTACTATAGTGTAGGAGTACCTGATGCTCTCATCACGTTTTACTGCTTTAAGTTACATTTCTAACTTTTATGCTCCGAAAAGACGTTTCAGCCTCAACAGTGTCCAAAAGTGCATTTTGTTGTCAAACACTTAGATTCTATGATTTCCTGCATTTAATGCATCATAGAATACCAGACATTCATGTTTCATTGTTATATAAGAGTACCTGATGCTCTCATCACGTTTTACTGCTTTAAGTCGCATTTCCAACTTTTATGCTCCGAAAAGACGTTTCAGGCTCAACAGAGTCCAAAAGTGCATTTTGTTGTCAAACACTTAGATTCTATGATTTCCTGCATTTAATGCATCATAGAATACCAGACATTCAACTTGTACTATAGTGTAGGAGTACCTGATGCTCTCATCACGTTTTACTGCTTTAAGTTGCATTTCCAACTTTTATGCCCTGAAAAGACGTTTCAGCCTCAACAGAGTCCAAAAGTGCATTTTGTTGTCAAACACTTAGATTCTATGATTTCCTGCATTCAATGCATCATAGAATACCAAACATTCAAGTTGTACTATAGTGTAAGAGTACCTGATGCTCTCATCACGTTTTACTACTTTAAGTTGCATTTCCAACTTTTATGCCCTGAAAAGACGTTTCAGCCTCAACAGAGTCCAAAAGTGCATTTTGTTGTCAAACACTTAGATTCTATGATTTCCTGCATTTAATGCATCATAGAATACCAGACATTCAAGTTGTACTATAGTGTAAGAGTACCTGATGCTCTCATCACGTTTTACTACTTTAAGTTGCATTTCCAACTTTTATGCCCTGAAAAGACGTTTCAGGCTCAACAGAGTCCAAAAGTGCATTTTGTTGTCAAACACTTAGATTCTATGATTTCCTGCATTTAATGCATCATAGAATACCAGACATTCAACTTGTACTATAGTGTAGGAGTACCTGATGCTCTCATCACGTTTCACTACTTTAAGTTGCATTTCCAACTTTTATGCCCTGAAAAGACGTTTCAGCCTCAACAGAGTCCAAAAGTGCATTTTGTTGTCAAACACTTAGATTCTATGATTTCCTGCATTCAATGCATCATAGAATACCAAACATTCAAGTTGTACAATAGTGTAAGAGTACCTGATGCTCTCATCACGTTTTACTACTTTAAGTTGCATTTCTAACTTTTATGCCCTGAAAAGACGTTTCAGCCTCAACAGAGTCCAAAAGTGCATTTTGTTGTCAAACAATTAGATTCTATGATTTCCTGCATTTAATGCATCATATAATACCAAACATTCAAGTTGTACTATAGTGTAAGAGTACCTGATGCTCTCATCACGTTTTACTGCTTTAAGTTACATTTCTAACTTTTATGCTCCGAAAAGACGTTTCAGCCTCAACAGTGTCCAAAAGTGCATTTTGTTGTCAAACACTTAGATTCTATGATTTCCTGCATTTAATGCATCATAGAATACCAGACATTCAAGTTGTACTATAGTGTAAGAGTACCTGATGCTCTCATCACGTTTTACTGCTTTAAGTCGCATTTCCAACTTTTATGCTCCGAAAAGACGTTTCAGGCTCAACAGAGTCCAAAAGTGCATTTTGTTGTCAAACACTTAGATTCTATGATTTCCTGTATTTAATGCATCATAGAATACCAGACATTCATGTTTCATTGTTATATAAGAGTACCTGATGCTCTCATCACGTTTTACTGCTTTAAGTTGCATTTCTAACTTGTATGCTCCGAAAAGACGTTTCAGCCTCAACAGAGTCCAAAAGTGCATTTTGTTGTCAAACACTTAGATTCTATGATTTCCTGCATTTAATGCATCATAGAATACCAGACATTCATGTTTCATTGTTATATAAGAGTACCTGATGCTCTCATCACGTTTTACTGCTTTAAGTCGCATTTCCAACTTTTATGCTCCGAAAAGACGTTTCAGGCTCAACAGAGTCCAAAAGTGCATTTTGTTGTCAAACACTTAGATTCTATGATTTCCTGCATTTAATGCATCATAGAATACCAGACATTCAAGTTGTACTATAGTGTAAGAGTACCTGATGCTCTCATCACGTTTCACTACTTTAAGTTGCATTTCCAACTTTTATGCCCTGAAAAGACGTTTCAGCCTCAACAGAGTCCAAAAGTGCATTTTGTTGTCAAACAATTAGATTCTATGATTTCCTGCATTTAATGCATCATATAATACCAAACATTCAAGTTCTACTATAGTGTAAGAGTACCTGATGCTCTCATCACGTTTTACTGCTTTAAGTTACATTTCTAACTTTTATGCTCCGAAAAGACGTTTCAGCCTCAACAGTGTCCAAAAGTGCATTTTGTTGTCAAACACTTAGATTCTATGATTTCCTGCATTCAATGCATCATAGAATACCAAACATTCAAGTTCTACTATAGTGTAAGAGTACCTGATGCTCTCATCACGTTTTACTGCTTAAAGTTACATTTCTAACTTTTATGCTCCGAAAAGACGTTTCAGCGTCAACAGTGTCCAAAAGTGGATTTTGTTGTCAAACACTTAGATTCTATGATTTCCTGCATTCAATGCATCATAGAATACCAAACATTCAAGTTCTACTATAGTGTAAGAGTACCTGATGCTCTCATCACGTTTTACTGCTTAAAGTTACATTTCTAACTTTTATGCTCCGAAAAGACGTTTCAGCGTCAACAGTGTCCAAAAGTGGATTTTGTTGTCAAACACTTAGATTCTATGATTTCCTGCATTCAATGCATCATAGAATACCAAACATTCAAGTTCTACTATAGTGTAAGAGTACCTGATGCTCTCATCACGTTTTACTGCTTAAAGTTACATTTCTAACTTTTATGCTCCGAAAAGACGTTTCAGCGTCAACAGTGTCCAAAAGTGGATTTTGTTGTCAAACACTTAGATTCTATGATTTTCTGCATTCAATGCATCATAGAATACCAAACATTCAAGTTCTACTATAGTGTAAGAGTACCTGATGCTCTCATCACGTTTTACTGCTTTAAGTTACATTTCTAACTTTTATGCTCCGAAAAGACGTTTCAGCCTCAACAGTGTCCAAAAGTGGATTTTGTTGTCAAACACTTAGATTCTATGATTTCCTGCATTCAATGCATCATAGAATACCAAACATTCAAGTTCTACTATAGTGTAAGAGTACCTGATGCTCTCATCACGTTTTACTGCTTTAAGTTACATTTCTAACTTTTATGCTCCGAAAAGACGTTTCAGCCTCAACAGTGTCCAAAAGTGCATTTTGTTGTCAAACACTTAGATTCTATGATTTCCTGCATTCAATGCATCATAGAATACCAAACATTCAAGTTCTACTATAGTGTAAGAGTACCTGATGCTCTCATCACGTTTTACTGCTTAAAGTTACATTTCTAACTTTTATGCTCCGAAAAGACGTTTCAGCGTCAACAGTGTCCAAAAGTGGATTTTGTTGTCAAACACTTAGATTCTATGATTTCCTGCATTCAATGCATCATAGAATACCAAACATTCAAGTTCTACTATAGTGTAAGAGTACCTGATGCTCTCATCACGTTTTACTGCTTTAAGTTACATTTCTAACTTTTATGCTCCGAAAAGACGTTTCAGCCTCAACACTGTCCAAAAGTGCATTTTGTTGTCAAACACTTAGATTCTATGATTTCCTGCATTCAATGCATCATAGAATACCAAACATTCAAGTTCTACTATAGTGTAAGAGTACCTGATGCTCTCATCACGTTTTACTGCTTTAAGTTACATTTCTAACTTTTATGCTCCGAAAAGACGTTTCAGCCTCAACAGTGTCCAAAAGTGCATTTTGTTGTCAAACACTTAGATTCTATGATTTCCTGCATTCAATGCATCATAGAATACCAAACATTCAAGTTCTACTATAGTGTAAGAGTACCTGATGCTCTCATCACGTTTTACTGCTTTAAGTTACATTTCTAACTTTTATGCTCCGAAAAGACGTTTCAGCGTCAACAGTGTCCAAAAGTGGATTTTGTTGTCAAACACTTAGATTCTATGATTTCCTGCATTCAATGCATCATAGAATACCAAACATTCAAGTTCTACTATAGTGTAAGAGTACCTGATGCTCTCATCACGTTTTACTGCTTTAAGTTACATTTCTAACTTTTATGCTCCGAAAAGACGTTTCAGCCTCAACAGTGTCCAAAAGTGCATTTTGTTGTCAAACACTTAGATTCTATGATTTCCTGCATTCAATGCATCATAGAATACCAAACATTCAAGTTCTACTATAGTGTAAGAGTACCTGATGCTCTCATCACGTTTTACTGCTTAAAGTTACATTTCTAACTTTCATGCTCCGAAAAGACGTTTCAGCGTCAACAGTGTCCAAAAGTGGATTTTGTTGTCAAACACTTAGATTCTATGATTTCCTGCATTCAATGCATCATAGAATACCAAACATTCAAGTTCTACTATAGTGTAAGAGTACCTGATGCTCTCATCACGTTTTACTGCTTTAAGTTACATTTCTAACTTTTATGCTCCGAAAAGACGTTTCAGCCTCAACAGTGTCCAAAAGTGCATTTTGTTGTCAAACACTTAGATTCTATGATTTCCTGCATTCAATGCATCATAGAATACCAAACATTCAAGTTCTACTATAGTGTAAGAGTACCTGATGCTCTCATCACGTTTTACTGCTTAAAGTTACATTTCTAACTTTTATGCTCCGAAAAGACGTTTCAGCGTCAACAGTGTCCAAAAGTGGATTTTGTTGTCAAACACTTAGATTCTATGATTTCCTGCATTCAATGCATCATAGAATACCAAACATTCAAGTTCTACTATAGTGTAAGAGTACCTGATGCTCTCATCACGTTTTACTGCTTAAAGTTACATTTCTAACTTTTATGCTCCGAAAAGACGTTTCAGCGTCAACAGTGTCCAAAAGTGGATTTTGTTGTCAAACACTTAGATTCTATGATTTTCTGCATTCAATGCATCATAGAATACCAAACATTCAAGTTCTACTATAGTGCAAGAGTACCTGATGCTCTCATCACGTTTTACTGCTTTAAGTTACATTTCTAACTTTTATGCTCCGAAAAGACGTTTCAGCGTCAACAGTGTCCAAAAGTGCATTTTGTTGTCAAACACTTAGATTCTATGATTTCCTGCATTCAATGCATCATAGAATACCAAACATTCAAGTTCTACTATAGTGTAAGAGTACCTGATGCTCTCATCACGTTTTACTGCTTAAAGTTACATTTCTAACTTTTATGCTCCGAAAAGACGTTTCAGCGTCAACAGTGTCCAAAAGTGGATTTTGTTGTCAAACACTTAGATTCTATGATTTCCTGCATTCAATGCATCATAGAATACCAAACATTCAAGTTCTACTATAGTGTAAGAGTACCTGATGCTCTCATCACGTTTTACTGCTTAAAGTTACATTTCTAACTTTTATGCTCCGAAAAGACGTTTCAGCGTCAACAGTGTCCAAAAGTGGATTTTGTTGTCAAACACTTAGATTCTATGATTTTCTGCATTCAATGCATCATAGAATACCAAACATTCAAGTTCTACTATAGTGTAAGAGTACCTGATGCTCTCATCACGTTTTACTGCTTAAAGTTACATTTCTAACTTTTATGCTCCGAAAAGACGTTTCAGCGTCAACAGTGTCCAAAAGTGGATTTTGTTGTCAAACACTTAGATTCTATGATTTTCTGCATTCAATGCATCATAGAATACCAAACATTCAAGTTCTACTATAGTGCAAGAGTACCTGATGCTCTCATCACGTTTTACTGCTTTAAGTTACATTTCTAACTTTTATGCTCCGAAAAGACGTTTCAGCCTCAACAGTGTCCAAAAGTGCATTTTGTTGTCAAACACTTAGATTCTATGATTTCCTGCATTCAATGCATCATAGAATACCAAACATTCAAGTTCTACTATAGTGTAAGAGTACCTGATGCTCTCATCACGTTTTACTGCTTAAAGTTACATTTCTAACTTTTATGCTCCGAAAAGACGTTTCAGCGTCAACAGTGTCCAAAAGTGGATTTTGTTGTCAAACACTTAGATTCTATGATTTCCTGCATTCAATGCATCATAGAATACCAAACATTCAAGTTCTACTATAGTGTAAGAGTACCTGATGCTCTCATCACGTTTTACTGCTTTAAGTTACATTTCTAACTTTTATGCTCCGAAAAGACGTTTCAGCGTCAACAGTGTCCAAAAGTGGATTTTGTTGTCAAACACTTAGATTCTATGATTTTCTGCATTCAATGCATCATAGAATACCAAACATTCAAGTTCTACTATAGTGTAAGAGTACCTGATGCTCTCATCACGTTTTACTGCTTTAAGTTACATTTCTAACTTTTATGCTCCGAAAAGACGTTTCAGCCTCAACAGTGTCCAAAAGTGCATTTTGTTGTCAAACACTTAGATTCTATGATTTCCTGCATTCAATGCATCATAGAATACCAAACATTCAAGTTCTACTATAGTGTAAGAGTACCTGATGCTCTCATCACGTTTTACTGCTTTAAGTTACATTTCTAACTTTTATGCTCCGAAAAGACGTTTCAGCCTCAACAGTGTCCAAAAGTGCATTTTGTTGTCAAACACTTAGATTCTATGATTTCCTGCATTCAATGCATCATAGAATACCAAACATTCAAGTTCTACTATAGTGTAAGAGTACCTGATGCTCTCATCACGTTTTACTGCTTAAAGTTACATTTCTAACTTTTATGCTCCGAAAAGACGTTTCAGCCTCAACACTGTCCAAAAGTGCATTTTGTTGTCAAACACTTAGATTCTATGATTTCCTGCATTCAATGCATCATAGAATACCAAACATTCAAGTTCTACTATAGTGTAAGAGTACCTGATGCTCTCATCACGTTTTACTGCTTTAAGTTACATTTCTAACTTTTATGCTCCGAAAAGACGTTTCAGCGTCAACAGTGTCCAAAAGTGGATTTTGTTGTCAAACACTTAGATTCTATGATTTCCTGCATTCAATGCATCATAGAATACCAAACATTCAAGTTCTACTATAGTGTAAGAGTACCTGATGCTCTCATCACGTTTTACTGCTTTAAGTTACATTTCTAACTTTTATGCTCCGAAAAGACGTTTCAGCCTCAACAGTGTCCAAAAGTGCATTTTGTTGTCAAACACTTAGATTCTATGATTTCCTGCATTCAATGCATCATAGAATACCAAACATTCAAGTTCTACTATAGTGTAAGAGTACCTGATGCTCTCATCACGTTTTACTGCTTTAAGTTACATTTCTAACTTTTATGCTCCGAAAAGACGTTTCAGCGTCAACAGTGTCCAAAAGTGGATTTTGTTGTCAAACACTTAGATTCTATGATTTCCTGCATTCAATGCATCATAGAATACCAAACATTCAAGTTCTACTATAGTGTAAGAGTACCTGATGCTCTCATCACGTTTTTACTGCTTAAGTTACATTTCTAACTTTTATGCTCCGAAAAGACGTTTCAGCCTCAACAGTGTCCAAAAGTGCATTTTTGTTGTCAAACACTTAGATTCTATGATTTCCTGCATTCAATGCATCATAGAATACCAAACATTCAAGTTCTACTATAGTGTAAGAGTACCTGATGCTCTCATCACGTTTTACTGCTTTAAGTTACATTTCTAACTTTTATGCTCCGAAAAGACGTTTCAGCGTCAACAGTGTCCAAAAGTGGATTTTGTTGTCAAACACTTAGATTCTATGATTTCCTGCATTCAATGCATCATAGAATACCCAAACATTCAAGTTCTACTATAGTGTAAGAGTACCTGATGCTCTCATCACGTTTTTACTGCTTAAAGGTTACATTTCTAACTTTTATGCTCCGAAAAGACGTTTCAGCCTCAACAGTGTCCAAAAGTGCATTTTGTTGTCAAACACTTAGATTCTATGATTTCCCTGCATTCAATGCATCATAGAATACCAAACATTCAAGTTCTACTATAGTGTAAGAGTACCTGATGCTCTCATCACGTTTACTGCTTAAAGTTACATTTCTAACTTTCATGCTCCGAAAAGACGTTTCAGCGTCAACAGTGTCCAAAAGTGGATTTTGTTGTCAAACACTTAGATTCTATGATTTCCTGCATTCAATGCATCATAGAATACCAAACATTCAAGTTCTACTATAGTGTAAGAGTACCTGATGCTCTCATCACGTTTTACTGCTTTAAGTTACATTTCTAACTTTTATGCTCCGAAAAGACGTTTCAGCCTCAACAGTGTCCAAAAGTGCATTTTGTTGTCAAAACACTTAGATTCTATGATTTCCTGCATTCTATGCATCATAGAATACCAAACATTCAAGTTCTACTATAGTGTAAGAGTACCTGATGCTCTCATCACGTTTTACTGCTTAAAGTTACATTTCTAACTTTTATGCTCCGAAAAGACGTTCTCAGCGTCAACAGTGTCCAAAAGTGGATTTTGTTGTCAAACACTTAGATTCTATGATTTCCTGCATTCAATGCATCATAGAATACCAAACATTCAAGTTCTACTATAGTGTAAGGAGTACCTGATGCTCTCATCACGTTTTACTGCTTAAAGTTACATTTCTAACTTTTATGCTCCGAAAAGACGTTTTCAGCGTCAACAGTGTCCAAAAGTGGATTTTGTTGTCAAACACTTAGATTCTATGATTTTCTGCATTCAATGCATCATAGAATACCAAACATTCAAGTTCTACTATAGTGCAAGAGTACCTGATGCTCTCATCACGTTTTACTGCTTTAAGTTACATTTCTAAACTTTTATGCTCCGAAAAGACGTTTTCAAGCCTCAACAGTGTCCAAAAGTGCATTTTGTTGTCAAACACTTAGATTCCTATGATTTCCTGCATTCAATGCATCATAGAATACCAAACATTCAAGTTCTACTATAGTGTAAGAGTACCTGATGCTCTCATCACGTTTTACTGCTTAAAGTTACATTTCTAACTTTTATGCTCCGAAAAGACGTTTCAGCGTCAACAGTGTCCAAAAGTGGATTTTGTTGTCAAACACTTAGATTCTATGATTTCCTGCATTCAATGCATCATAGAATACCAAACATTCAAGTTCTACTATAGTGTAAGAGTACCTGATGCTCTCATCACGTTTTACTGCTTAAAGTTACATTTCTAACTTTTATGCTCCGAAAAGACGTTTCAGCGTCAACAGTGTCCAAAAGTGGATTTTGTTGTCAAACACTTAGATTCTATGATTTTCTGCATTCAATGCATCATAGAATACCAAACATTCAAGTTCTACTATAGTGTAAGAGTACCTGATGCTCTCATCACGTTTTACTGCTTAAAGTTACATTTCTAACTTTTATGCTCCGAAAAGACGTTTCAGCGTCAACAGTGTCCAAAAGTGGATTTTGTTGTCAAACACTTAGATTCTATGATTTCCTGCATTCAATGCATCATAGAATACCAAACATTCAAGTTCTACTATAGTGTAAGAGTACCTGATGCTCTCATCACGTTTTACTGCTTTAAGTTACATTTCTAACTTTTATGCTCCGAAAAGACGTTTCAGCCTCAACAGTGTCCAAAAGTGCATTTTGTTGTCAAACACTTAGATTCTATGATTTCCTGCATTCAATGCATCATAGAATACCAAACATTCAAGTTCTACTATAGTGTAAGAGTACCTGATGCTCTCATCACGTTTTACTGCTTAAAGTTACATTTCTAACTTTTATGCTCCGAAAAGACGTTTCAGCGTCAACAGTGTCCAAAAGTGGATTTTGTTGTCAAACACTTAGATTCTATGATTTCCTGCATTCAATGCATCATAGAATACCAAACATTCAAGTTCTACTATAGTGTAAGAGTACCTGATGCTCTCATCACGTTTTACTGCTTAAAGTTACATTTCTAACTTTTATGCTCCGAAAAGACGTTTCAGCGTCAACAGTGTCCAAAAGTGGATTTTGTTGTCAAACACTTAGATTCTATGATTTTCTGCATTCAATGCATCATAGAATACCAAACATTCAAGTTCTACTATAGTGTAAGAGTACCTGATGCTCTCATCACGTTTTACTGCTTTAAGTTACATTTCTAACTTTTATGCTCCGAAAAGACGTTTCAGCCTCAACAGTGTCCAAAAGTGCATTTTGTTGTCAAACACTTAGATTCTATGATTTCCTGCATTCAATGCATCATAGAATACCAAACATTCACGTTCTACTATAGTGTAAGAGTACCTGATGCTCTCATCACGTTTTACTGCTTTAAGTTACATTTCTAACTTTTATGCTCCGAAAAGACGTTTCAGCCTCAACAGTGTCCAAAAGTGCATTTTGTTGTCAAACACTTAGATTCTATGATTTCCTGCATTCAATGCATCATAGAATACCAAACATTCAAGTTCTACTATAGTGTAAGAGTACCTGATGCTCTCATCACGTTTTACTGCTTAAAGTTACATTTCTAACTTTTATGCTCCGAAAAGACGTTTCAGCCTCAACACTGTCCAAAAGTGCATTTTGTTGTCAAACACTTAGATTCTATGATTTCCTGCATTCAATGCATCATAGAATACCAAACATTCAAGTTCTACTATAGTGTAAGAGTACCTGATGCTCTCATCACGTTTTACTGCTTTAAGTTACATTTCTAACTTTTATGCTCCGAAAAGACGTTTCAGCGTCAACAGTGTCCAAAAGTGGATTTTGTTGTCAAACACTTAGATTCTATGATTTCCTGCATTCAATGCATCATAGAATACCAAACATTCAAGTTCTACTATAGTGTAAGAGTACCTGATGCTCTCATCACGTTTTACTGCTTTAAGTTACATTTCTAACTTTTATGCTCCAAAAAGACGTTTCAGCCTCAACAGTGTCCAAAAGTGCATTTTGTTGTCAAACACTTAGATTCTATGATTTCCCTGCATTCAATGCATCATAGAATACCAAACATTCAAGTTCTACTATAGTGTAAGAGTACCTGATGCTCTCATCACGTTTTACTGCTTTAAGTTACATTTCTAACTTTTATGCTCCGAAAAGACGTTTCAGCGTCAACAGTGTCCAAAAGTGGATTTTGTTGTCAAACACTTAGATTCTATGATTTCCTGCATTCAATGCATCATAGAATACCAAACATTCAAGTTCTACTATAGTGTAAGAGTACCTGATGCTCTCATCACGTTTTACTGCTTTAAGTTACATTTCTAACTTTTATGCTCCGAAAAGACGTTTCAGCCTCAACAGTGTCCAAAAGTGCATTTTGTTGTCAAACACTTAGATTCTATGATTTTCCTGCATTCAATGCATCATAGAATACCAAACATTCAAGTTCTACTATAGTGTAAGAGTAACCTGATGCTCTCATCACGTTTTACTGCTTAAAGTTACATTTCTAACTTTTATGCTCCGAAAAGACGTTTCAGCCTCAACAGTGTCCAAAAGTGCATTTTGTTGTCAAACACTTAGATTCTATGATTTCCTGCATTCAATGCATCATAGAATACCAAACATTCAAGTTCTACTATAGTGTAAGAGTACCTGATGCTCTCATCACGTTTTTACTGCTTAAAGTTACATTTCTAACTTTCATGCTCCGAAAAGACGTTTCAGCGTCAACAGTGTCCAAAAGTGGATTTTGTTGTCAAAACACTTAGATTCTATGATTTCCTGCATTCAATGCATCATAGAATACCAAACATTCAAGTTCTACTATAGTGTAAGAGTACCTGATGCTCTCATCACGTTTTACTGCTTTAAGTTACATTTCTAACTTTTATGCTCCGAAAAGACGTTTTCAGCCTCAACAGTGTCCAAAAGTGCATTTTGTTGTCAAACACTTAGATTCTATGATTTCCTGCATTCAATGCATCATAGAATACCAAACATTCAAGTTCTACTATAGTGTAAGAGTACCTGATGCTCTCATCACGTTTTACTGCTTAAAGTTACATTTCTAACTTTTATGCTCCGAAAAGACGTTTCAGCGTCAACAGTGTCCAAAAGTGGATTTTGTTGTCAAACACTTAGATTCTATGATTTCCTGCATTCAATGCATCATAGAATACCAAACATTCAAGTTCTACTATA
Organism: Taurulus bubalis; assembly: GCF_910589615.1. NCBI lineage: Eukaryota > Metazoa > Chordata > Actinopteri > Perciformes > Cottidae > Taurulus > Taurulus bubalis. The sequence goes on along the minus strand of NC_136593.1, from coordinate 25,949,451 downwards.
GTGTAAGAGTACCTGATGCTCTCATCACGTTTTACTGCTTAAAGTTACATTTCTAACTTTTATGCTCCGAAAAGACGTTTCAAGCGTCAACAGTGTCCAAAAGTGGATTTTGTTGTCAAACACTTTGATTCTATGATTTTCTGCATTCAATGCATCATAGAATACCAAACATTCAAGTTCTACTACAGTGCAAGAGTACCTGATGCTCTCATCACGTTTTACTGCTTTAAGTTACATTTCTAACTTTTATGCTCCGAAAAGACGTTTCAGCCTCAACAGTGTCCAAAAGTGCATTTTGTTGTCAAACACTTAGATTCTATGATTTCCTGCATTCAATGCATCATAGAATACCAAACATTCAAGTTCTACTATAGTGTAAGAGTACCTGATGCTCTCATCACGTTTTACTGCTTAAAGTTACATTTCTAACTTTTATGCTCCGAAAAGACGTTTCAAGCAGGTCAACAGTGTCCAAAAGTGGATTTTGTTGTCAAACACTTAGATTCTATGATTTCCTGCATTCAATGCATCATAGAATACCAAACATTCAAGTTCTACTATAGTGTAAGAGTACCTGATGCAAGTTACATTTCTAACTTTTATGCTCCGAAAAGACGTTTCAGCGTCAACAGTGTCCAAAAGTGGATTTTGTTGTCAAACACTTAGATTCTATGATTTCCTGCATTCAATGCATCATAGAATACCAAACATTCAAGTTCTACTATAGTGTAAGAGTACCTGATGCTCTCATCACGTTTTACTGCTTTAAGTTACATTTCTAACTTTTATGCTCCGAAAAGACGTTTCAGCCTCAACAGTGTCCAAAAGTGCATTTTGTTGTCAAACACTTAGATTCTATGATTTCCTGCATTCAATGCATCATAGAATACCAAACATTCAAGTTCTACTATAGTGTAAGAGTACCTGATGCTCTCATCACGTTTTACTGCTTAAAGTTACATTTCTAACTTTTATGCTCCGAAAAGACGTTTCAGCGTCAACAGTGTCCAAAAGTGGATTTTGTTGTCAAACACTTAGATTCTATGATTTCCTGCATTCAATGCATCATAGAATACCAAACATTCAAGTTCTACTATAGTGTAAGAGTACCTGATGCTCTCATCACGTTTTACTGCTTAAAGTTACATTTCTAACTTTTATGCTCCGAAAAGACGTTTCAGCGTCAACAGTGTCCAAAAGTGGATTTTGTTGTCAAACACTTAGATTCTATGATTTTCTGCATTCAATGCATCATAGAATACCAAACATTCAAGTTCTACTATAGTGCAAGAGTACCTGATGCTCTCATCACGTTTTACTGCTTTAAGTTACATTTCTAACTTTTATGCTCCGAAAAGACGTTTCAGCCTCAACAGTGTCCAAAAGTGCATTTTGTTGTCAAACACTTAGATTCTATGATTTCCTGCATTCAATGCATCATAGAATACCAAACATTCAAGTTCTACTATAGTGTAAGAGTACCTGATGCTCTCATCACGTTTTACTGCTTAAAGTTACATTTCTAACTTTTATGCTCCGAAAAGACGTTTCAGCGTCAACAGTGTCCAAAAGTGGATTTTGTTGTCAAACACTTAGATTCTATGATTTCCTGCATTCAATGCATCATAGAATACCAAACATTCAAGTTCTACTATAGTGTAAGAGTACCTGATGCTCTCATCACGTTTTACTGCTTTAAGTTACATTTCTAACTTTTATGCTCCGAAAAGACGTTTTAGCCTCAACAGTGTCCAAAAGTGCATTTTGTTGTCAAACACTTAGATTCTATGATTTCCTGCATTCAATGCATCATAGAATACCAAACATTCAAGTTCTACTATAGTGTAAGAGTACCTGATGCTCTCATCACGTTTTACTGCTTAAAGTTACATTTCTAACTTTTATGCTCCGAAAAGACGTTTCAGCGTCAACAGTGTCCAAAAGTGGATTTTGTTGTCAAACACTTAGATTCTATGATTTCCTGCATTCAATGCATCATAGAATACCAAACATTCAAGTTCTACTATAGTGTAAGAGTACCTGATGCTCTCATCACGTTTTACTGCTTTAAGTTACATTTCTAACTTTTATGCTCCGAAAAGACGTTTCAGCCTCAACAGTGTCCAAAAGTGCATTTTGTTGTCAAACACTTAGATTCTATGATTTCCTGCATTCAATGCATCATAGAATACCAAACATTCAAGTTCTACTATAGTGTAAGAGTACCTGATGCTCTCATCACGTTTTACTGCTTAAAGTTACATTTCTAACTTTTATGCTCCGAAAAGACGTTTCAGCGTCAACAGTGTCCAAAAGTGGATTTTGTTGTCAAACACTTAGATTCTATGATTTTCTGCATTCAATGCATCATAGAATACCAAACATTCAAGTTCTACTATAGTGTAAGAGTACCTGATGCTCTCATCACGTTTTACTGCTTTAAGTTACATTTCTAACTTTTATGCTCCGAAAAGACGTTTCAGCCTCAACAGTGTCCAAAAGTGCATTTTGTTGTCAAACACTTAGATTCTATGATTTCCTGCATTCAATGCATCATAGAATACCAAACATTCAAGTTCTACTATAGTGTAAGAGTACCTGATGCTCTCATCACGTTTTACTGCTTAAAGTTACATTTCTAACTTTTATGCTCCGAAAAGACGTTTCAGCGTCAACAGTGTCCAAAAGTGGATTTTGTTGTCAAACACTTAGATTCTATGATTTCCTGCATTCAATGCATCATAGAATACCAAACATTCAAGTTCTACTATAGTGTAAGAGTACCTGATGCTCTCATCACGTTTTACTGCTTAAAGTTACATTTCTAACTTTTATGCTCCGAAAAGACGTTTCAGCGTCAACAGTGTCCAAAAGTGGATTTTGTTGTCAAACACTTAGATTCTATGATTTCCTGCATTCAATGCATCATAGAATACCAAACATTCAAGTTCTACTATAGTGTAAGAGTACCTGATGCTCTCATCACGTTTTACTGCTTAAAGTTACATTTCTAACTTTTATGCTCCGAAAAGACGTTTCAGCGTCAACAGTGTCCAAAAGTGGATTTTGTTGTCAAACACTTAGATTCTATGATTTCCTGCATTCAATGCATCATAGAATACCAAACATTCAAGTTCTACTATAGTGTAAGAGTACCTGATGCTCTCATCACGTTTTACTGCTTAAAGTTACATTTCTAACTTTTATGCTCCGAAAAGACGTTTCAGCGTCAACAGTGTCCAAAAGTGCATTTTGTTGTCAAACACTTAGATTCTATGATTTCCTGCATTCAATGCATCATATAATACCAAACATTCAAGTTCTACTATAGTGTAAGAGTACCTGATGCTCTCATCACGTTTTACTGCTTAAAGTTACATTTCTAACTTTTATGCTCCGAAAAGACGTTTCAGCCTCAACAGTGTCCAAAAGTGCATTTTGTTGTCAAACACTTAGATTCTATGATTTCCTGCATTCAATGCATCATAGAATACCAAACATTCAAGTTCTACTATAGTGTAAGAGTACCTGATGCTCTCATCACGTTTTACTGCTTTAAGTTACATTTCTAACTTTTATGCTCCGAAAAGACGTTTCAGCCTCAACAGTGTCCAAAAGTGCATTTTGTTGTCAAACACTTAGATTCTATGATTTCCTGCATTCAATGCATCATAGAATACCAAACATTCAAGTTCTACTATAGTGTAAGAGTACCTGATGCTCTCATCACGTTTTACTGCTTTAAGTTGCATTTCCAACTTTTATGCTCCGAAAAGACGTTTCAGCCTCAACAGTGTCCAAAAGTGCATTTTGTTGTCAAACACTTAGATTCTATGATTTCCTGCATTCAATGCATCATAGAATACCAAACATTCAAGTTCTACTATAGTGTAAGAGTACCTGATGCTCTCATCACGTTTTACTGCTTTAAGTTACATTTCTAACTTTTATGCTCCGAAAAGACGTTTCAGCCTCAACAGTGTCCAAAAGTGCATTTTGTTGTCAAACACTTAGATTCTATGATTTCCTGCATTCAATGCATCATAGAATACCAAACATTCAAGTTCTACTATAGTGTAAGAGTACCTGATGCTCTCATCACGTTTTACTGCTTAAAGTTACATTTCTAACTTTTATGCTCCGAAAAGACGTTTCAGCGTCAACAGTGTCCAAAAGTGGATTTTGTTGTCAAACACTTAGATTCTATGATTTCCTGCATTCAATGCATCATAGAATACCAAACATTCAAGTTCTACTATAGTGTAAGAGTACCTGATGCTCTCATCACGTTTTACTGCTTTAAGTTACATTTCTAACTTTTATGCTCCGAAAAGACGTTTCAGCCTCAACAGTGTCCAAAAGTGCATTTTGTTGTCAAACACTTAGATTCTATGATTTCCTGCATTCAATGCATCATATAATACCAAACATTCAAGTTCTACTATAGTGTAAGAGTACCTGATGCTCTCATCACGTTTTACGGCTTAAAGTTACATTTCTAACTTTTATGCTCCGAAAAGACGTTTCAGCCTCAACAGTGTCCAAAAGTGCATTTTGTTGTCAAACACTTAGATTCTATGATTTCCTGCATTCAATGCATCATAGAATACCAAACATTCAAGTTCTACTATAGTGTAAGAGTACCTGATGCTCTCATCACGTTTTACTGCTTTAAGTTACATTTCTAACTTTTATGCTCCGAAAAGACGTTTCAGCCTCAACAGTGTCCAAAAGTGCATTTTGTTGTCAAACACTTAGATTCTATGATTTCCTGCATTCAATGCATCATAGAATACCAAACATTCAAGTTCTACTATAGTGTAAGAGTACCTGATGCTCTCATCACGTTTTACTGCTTAAAGTTACATTTCTAACTTTTATGCTCCGAAAAGACGTTTCAGCGTCAACAGTGTCCAAAAGTGGATTTTGTTGTCAAACACTTAGATTCTATGATTTCCTGCATTCAATGCATCATAGAATACCAAACATTCAAGTTCTACTATAGTGTAAGAGTACCTGATGCTCTCATCACGTTTTACTGCTTTAAGTTACATTTCTAACTTTTATGCTCCGAAAAGACGTTTCAGCCTCAACAGTGTCCAAAAGTGCATTTTGTTGTCAAACACTTAGATTCTATGATTTCCTGCATTCAATGCATCATATAATACCAAACGTTCAAGTTCTACTATAGTGTAAGAGTACCTGATGCTCTCATCACGTTTTACGGCTTAAAGTTACATTTCTAACTTTTATGCTCCGAAAAGACGTTTCAGCCTCAACAGTGTCCAAAAGTGCATTTTGTTGTCAAACACTTAGATTCTATGATTTCCTGCATTCAATGCATCATAGAATACCAAACATTCAAGTTCTACTATAGTGTAAGAGTACCTGATGCTCTCATCACGTTTTACTGCTTTAAGTTACATTTCTAACTTTTATGCTCCGAAAAGACGTTTCAGCCTCAACAGTGTCCAAAAGTGGATTTTGTTGTCAAACACTTAGATTCTATGATTTCCTGCATTCAATGCATCATAGAATACCAAACATTCAAGTTCTACTATAGTGTAAGAGTACCTGATGCTCTCATCACGTTTTACTGCTTAAAGTTACATTTCTAACTTTTATGCTCCGAAAAGACGTTTCAGCGTCAACAGTGTCCAAAAGTGAATTTTGTTGTCAAACACTTAGATTCTATGATTTCCTGCATTCAATGCATCATAGAATACCAAACATTCAAGTTCTACTATAGTGTAAGAGTACCTGATGCTCTCATCACGTTTTACTGCTTTAAGTTACATTTCTAACTTTTATGCTCCGAAAAGACGTTTCAGCCTCAACAGTGTCCAAAAGTGCATTTTGTTGTCAAACACTTAGATTCTATGATTTCCTGCATTCAATGCATCATATAATACCAAACATTCAAGTTCTACTATAGTGTAAGAGTACCTGATGCTCTCATCACGTTTTACTGCTTAAAGTTACATTTCTAACTTTTATGCTCCGAAAAGACGTTTCAGCCTCAACAGTGTCCAAAAGTGCATTTTGTTGTCAAACACTTAGATTCTATGATTTCCTGCATTCAATGCATCATAGAATACCAAACATTCAAGTTCTACTATAGTGTAAGAGTACCTGATGCTCTCATCACGTTTTACTGCTTTAAGTTACATTTCTAACTTTTATGCTCCGAAAAGACGTTTCAGCCTCAACAGTGTCCAAAAGTGCATTTTGTTGTCAAACACTTAGATTCTATGATTTCCTGCATTCAATGCATCATAGAATACCAAACATTCAAGTTCTACTATAGTGTAAGAGTACCTGATGCTCTCATCACGTTTTACTGCTTTAAGTTGCATTTCCAACTTTTATGCTCCGAAAAGACGTTTCAGCCTCAACAGTGTCCAAAAGTGCATTTTGTTGTCAAACACTTAGATTCTATGATTTCCTGCATTCAATGCATCATAGAATACCAAACATTCAAGTTCTACTATAGTGTAAGAGTACCTGATGCTCTCATCACGTTTTACTGCTTTAAGTTACATTTCTAACTTTTATGCTCCGAAAAGACGTTTCAGCCTCAACAGTGTCCAAAAGTGCATTTTGTTGTCAAACACTTAGATTCTATGATTTCCTGCATTCAATGCATCATAGAATACCAAACATTCAAGTTCTACTATAGTGTAAGAGTACCTGATGCTCTCATCACGTTTTACTGCTTAAAGTTACATTTCTAACTTTTATGCTCCGAAAAGACGTTTCAGCGTCAACAGTGTCCAAAAGTGGATTTTGTTGTCAAACACTTAGATTCTATGATTTCCTGCATTCAATGCATCATAGAATACCAAACATTCAAGTTCTACTATAGTGTAAGAGTACCTGATGCTCTCATCACGTTTTACTGCTTTAAGTTACATTTCTAACTTTTATGCTCCGAAAAGACGTTTCAGCCTCAACAGTGTCCAAAAGTGCATTTTGTTGTCAAACACTTAGATTCTATGATTCCCTGCATTCAATGCATCATATAATACCAAACATTCAAGTTCTACTATAGTGTAAGAGTACCTGATGCTCTCATCACGTTTTACGGCTTAAAGTTACATTTCTAACTTTTATGCTCCGAAAAGACGTTTCAGCCTCAACAGTGTCCAAAAGTGCATTTTGTTGTCAAACACTTAGATTCTATGATTTCCTGCATTCAATGCATCATAGAATACCAAACATTCAAGTTCTACTATAGTGTAAGAGTACCTGATGCTCTCATCACGTTTTACTGCTTTAAGTTACATTTCTAACTTTTATGCTCCGAAAAGACGTTTCAGCCTCAACAGTGTCCAAAAGTGCATTTTGTTGTCAAACACTTAGATTCTATGATTTCCTGCATTCAATGCATCATAGAATACCAAACATTCAAGTTCTACTATAGTGTAAGAGTACCTGATGCTCTCATCACGTTTTACTGCTTAAAGTTACATTTCTAACTTTTATGCTCCGAAAAGACGTTTCAGCGTCAACAGTGTCCAAAAGTGGATTTTGTTGTCAAACACTTAGATTCTATGATTTCCTGCATTCAATGCATCATAGAATACCAAACATTCAAGTTCTACTATAGTGTAAGAGTACCTGATGCTCTCATCACGTTTTACTGCTTTAAGTTACATTTCTAACTTTTATGCTCCGAAAAGACGTTTCAGCCTCAACAGTGTCCAAAAGTGCATTTTGTTGTCAAACACTTAGATTCTATGATTTCCTGCATTCAATGCATCATATAATACCAAACATTCAAGTTCTACTATAGTGTAAGAGTACCTGATGCTCTCATCACGTTTTACGGCTTAAAGTTACATTTCTAACTTTTATGCTCCGAAAAGACGTTTCAGCCTCAACAGTGTCCAAAAGTGCATTTTGTTGTCAAACACTTAGATTCTATGATTTCCTGCATTCAATGCATCATAGAATACCAAACATTCAAGTTCTACTATAGTGTAAGAGTACCTGATGCTCTCATCACGTTTTACTGCTTTAAGTTACATTTCTAACTTTTATGCTCCGAAAAGACGTTTCAGCCTCAACAGTGTCCAAAAGTGCATTTTGTTGTCAAACACTTAGATTCTATGATTTCCTGCATTCAATGCATCATAGAATACCAAACATTCAAGTTCTACTATAGTGTAAGAGTACCTGAGGCTCTCATCACGTTTTACTGCTTTAAGTTACATTTCTAACTTTTATGCTCCGAAAAGACGTTTCAGCCTCAACAGTGTCCAAAAGTGGATTTTGTTGTCAAACACTTAGATTCTATGATTTCCTGCATTCAATGCATCATAGAATACCAAACATTCAAGTTCTACTATAGTGTAAGAGTACCTGATGCTCTCATCACGTTTTACTGCTTTAAGTTACATTTCTAACTTTTATGCTCCGAAAAGACGTTTCAGCCTCAACAGTGTCCAAAAGTGCATTTTGTTGTCAAACACTTAGATTCTATGATTTCCTGCATTCAATGCATCATAGAATACCAAACATTCAAGTTCTACTATAGTGTAAGAGTACCCTGATGCTCTCATCACGTTTTACTGCTTAAAGTTACATTTCTAACTTTTATGCTCCGAAAAGACGTTTCAGCGTCAACAGTGTCCAAAAGTGGATTTTGTTGTCAAACACTTAGATTCTATGATTTCCTGCATTCAATGCATCATAGAATACCAAACATTCAAGTTCTACTATAGTGTAAGAGTACCTGATGCTCTCATCACGTTTTACTGCTTAAAGTTACATTTCTAACTTTTATGCTCCGAAAAGACGTTTCAGCGTCAACAGTGTCCAAAAGTGGATTTTGTTGTCAAACACTTAGATTCTATGATTTCCTGCATTCAATGCATCATAGAATACCAAACATTCAAGTTCTACTATAGTGTAAGAGTACCTGATGCTCTCATCACGTTTTACTGCTTTAAGTTACATTTCTAACTTTTATGCTCCGAAAAGACGTTTCAGCCTCAACAGTGTCCAAAAGTGCATTTTGTTGTCAAACACTTAGATTCTATGATTTCCTGCATTCAATGCATCATAGAATACCAAACATTCAAGTTCTACTATAGTGTAAGAGTACCTGATGCTCTCATCACGTTTTACTGCTTTAAGTTACATTTCTAACTTTTATGCTCCGAAAAGACGTTTCAGCCTCAACAGTGTCCAAAAGTGGATTTTGTTGTCAAACACTTAGATTCTATGATTTCCTGCATTCAATGCATCATAGAATACCAAACATTCAAGTTCTACTATAGTGTAAGAGTACCTGATGCTCTCATCACGTTTTACTGCTTAAAGTTACATTTCTAACTTTTATGCTCCGAAAAGACGTTTCAGCGTCAACAGTGTCCAAAAGTGGATTTTGTTGTCAAACACTTAGATTCTATGATTTCCTGCATTCAATGCATCATAGAATACCAAACATTCAAGTTCTACTATAGTGTAAGAGTACCTGATGCTCTCATCACGTTTTACTGCTTTAAGTTACATTTCTAACTTTTATGCTCCGAAAAGACGTTTTAGCCTCAACAGTGTCCAAAAGTGCATTTTGTTGTCAAACACTTAGATTCTATGATTTCCTGCATTCAATGCATCATAGAATACCAAACATTCAAGTTCTACTATAGTGTAAGAGTACCTGATGCTCTCATCACGTTTTACTGCTTAAAGCTACATTTCTAACTTTTATGCTCCGAAAAGACGTTTCAGCGTCAACAGTGTCCAAAAGTGGATTTTGTTGTCAAACACTTAGATTCTATGATTTCCTGCATTCAATGCATCATAGAATACCAAACATTCAAGTTCTACTATAGTGTAAGAGTACCTGATGCTCTCATCACGTTTTACTGCTTTAAGTTACATTTCTAACTTTTATGCTCCGAAAAGACGTTTCAGCCTCAACAGTGTCCAAAAGTGCATTTTGTTGTCAAACACTTAGATTCTATGATTTCCTGCATTCAATGCATCATAGAATACCAAACATTCAAGTTCTACTATAGTGTAAGAGTACCTGATGCTCTCATCACGTTTTACTGCTTAAAGTTACATTTCTAACTTTTATGCTCCGAAAAGACGTTTCAGCGTCAACAGTGTCCAAAAGTGGATTTTGTTGTCAAACACTTAGATTCTATGATTTCCTGCATTCAATGCATCATAGAATACCAAACATTCAAGTTCTACTATAGTGTAAGAGTACCTGATGCTCTCATCACGTTTTACTGCTTAAAGTTACATTTCTAACTTTTATGCTCCGAAAAGACGTTTCAGCGTCAACAGTGTCCAAAAGTGGATTTTGTTGTCAAACACTTAGATTCTATGATTTCCTGCATTCAATGCATCATAGAATACCAAACATTCAAGTTCTACTATAGTGTAAGAGTACCTGATGCTCTCATCACGTTTTACTGCTTTAAGTTACATTTCTAACTTTTATGCTCCGAAAAGACGTTTCAGCCTCAACAGTGTCCAAAAGTGCATTTTGTTGTCAAACACTTAGATTCTATGATTTCCTGCATTCAATGCATCATAGAATACCAAACATTCAAGTTCTACTATAGTGTAAGAGTACCTGATGCTCTCATCACGTTTTACTGCTTTAAGTTGCATTTCCAACTTTTATGCTCCGAAAAGACGTTTCAGCCTCAACAGTGTCCAAAAGTGCATTTTGTTGTCAAACACTTAGATTCTATGATTTCCTGCATTCAATGCATCATAGAATACCAAACATTCAAGTTCTACTATAGTGTAAGAGTACCTGATGCTCTCATCACGTTTTACTGCTTTAAGTTACATTTCTAACTTTTATGCTCCGAAAAGACGTTTCAGCCTCAACAGTGTCCAAAAGTGCATTTTGTTGTCAAACACTTAGATTCTATGATTTCCTGCATTCAATGCATCATAGAATACCAAACATTCAAGTTCTACTATAGTGTAAGAGTACCTGATGCTCTCATCACGTTTTACTGCTTAAAGTTACATTTCTAACTTTTATGCTCCGAAAAGACGTTTCAGCCTCAACAGTGTCCAAAAGTGGATTTTGTTGTCAAACACTTAGATTCTATGATTTCCTGCATTCAATGCATCATAGAATACCAAACATTCAAGTTCTACTATAGTGTAAGAGTACCTGATGCTCTCATCACGTTTTACTGCTTTAAGTTACATTTCTAACTTTTATGCTCCGAAAAGACGTTTCAGCCTCAACAGTGTCCAAAAGTGCATTTTGTTGTCAAACACTTAGATTCTATGATTTCCTGCATTCAATGCATCATATAATACCAAACATTCAAGTTCTACTATAGTGTAAGAGTACCTGATGCTCTCATCACGTTTTACGGCTTAAAGTTACATTTCTAACTTTTATGCTCCGAAAAGACGTTTCAGCCTCAACAGTGTCCAAAAGTGCATTTTGTTGTCAAACACTTAGATTCTATGATTTCCTGCATTCAATGCATCATAGAATACCAAACATTCAAGTTCTACTATAGTGTAAGAGTACCTGATGCTCTCATCACGTTTTACTGCTTTAAGTTACATTTCTAACTTTTATGCTCCGAAAAGACGTTTCAGCCTCAACAGTGTCCAAAAGTGCATTTTGTTGTCAAACACTTAGATTCTATGATTTCCTGCATTCAATGCATCATAGAATACCAAACATTCAAGTTCTACTATAGTGTAAGAGTACCTGATGCTCTCATCACGTTTTACTGCTTTAAGTTACATTTCTAACTTTTATGCTCCGAAAAGACGTTTCAGCCTCAACAGTGTCCAAAAGTGCATTTTGTTGTCAAACACTTAGATTCTATGATTTCCTGCATTCAATGCATCATAGAATACCAAACATTCAAGTTCTACTATAGTGTAAGAGTACCTGATGCTCTCATCACGTTTTACTGCTTTAAGTTACATTTCTAACTTTTATGCTCCGAAAAGACGTTTCAGCCTCAACAGTGTCCAAAAGTGCATTTTGTTGTCAAACACTTAGATTCTATGATTTCCTGCATTCAATGCATCATAGAATACCAAACATTCAAGTTCTACTATAGTGTAAGAGTACCTGATGCTCTCATCACGTTTTACTGCTTTAAGTTACATTTCTAACTTTTATGCTCCGAAAAGACGTTTCAGCCTCAACAGTGTCCAAAAGTGCATTTTGTTGTCAAACACTTAGATTCTATGATTTCCTGCATTCAATGCATCATAGAATACCAAACATTCAAGTTCTACTATAGTGTAAGAGTACCTGATGCTCTCATCACGTTTTACTGCTTTAAGTTACATTTCTAACTTTTATGCTCCGAAAAGACGTTTCAGCCTCAACAGTGTCCAAAAGTGCATTTTGTTGTCAAACACTTAGATTCTATGATTTCCTGCATTCAATGCATCATATAATACCAAACATTCAAGTTCTACTATAGTGTAAGAGTACCTGATGCTCTCATCACGTTTTACGGCTTAAAGTTACATTTCTAACTTTTATGCTCCGAAAAGACGTTTCAGCCTCAACAGTGTCCAAAAGTGCATTTTGTTGTCAAACACTTAGATTCTATGATTTCCTGCATTCAATGCATCATAGAATACCAAACATTCAAGTTCTACTATAGTGTAAGAGTACCTGATGCTCTCATCACGTTTTACTGCTTTAAGTTACATTTCTAACTTTTATGCTCCGAAAAGACGTTTCAGCCTCAACAGTGTCCAAAAGTGCATTTTGTTGTCAAACACTTAGATTCTATGATTTCCTGCATTCAATGCATCATAGAATACCAAACATTCAAGTTCTACTATAGTGTAAGAGTACCTGATGCTCTCATCACGTTTTACTGCTTTAAGTTACATTTCTAACTTTTATGCTCCGAAAAGACGTTTCAGCCTCAACAGTGTCCAAAAGTGCATTTTGTTGTCAAACACTTAGATTCTATGATTTCCTGCATTCAATGCATCATAGAATACCAAACATTCAAGTTCTACTATAGTGTAAGAGTACCTGATGCTCTCATCACGTTTTACTGCTTTAAGTTACATTTCTAACTTTTATGCTCCGAAAAGACGTTTCAGCCTCAACAGTGTCCAAAAGTGCATTTTGTTGTCAAACACTTAGATTCTATGATTTCCTGCATTCAATGCATCATAGAATACCAAACATTCAAGTTCTACTATAGTGTAAGAGTACCTGATGCTCTCATCACGTTTTACTGCTTTAAGTTGCATTTCCAACTTTTATGCTCCGAAAAGACGTTTCAGCCTCAACAGTGTCCAAAAGTGCATTTTGTTGTCAAACACTTAGATTCTATGATTTCCTGCATTCAATGCATCATAGAATACCAAACATTCAAGTTCTACTATAGTGTAAGAGTACCTGATGCTCTCATCACGTTTTACTGCTTTAAGTTACATTTCTAACTTTTATGCTCCGAAAAGACGTTTCAGCCTCAACAGTGTCCAAAAGTGCATTTTGTTGTCAAACACTTAGATTCTATGATTTCCTGCATTCAATGCATCATAGAATACCAAACATTCAAGTTCTACTATAGTGTAAGAGTACCTGATGCTCTCATCACGTTTTACTGCTTTAAGTTACATTTCTAACTTTTATGCTCCGAAAAGACGTTTCAGCCTCAACAGTGTCCAAAAGTGCATTTTGTTGTCAAACACTTAGATTCTATGATTTTCTGCATTCAATGCATCATAGAATACCAAACATTCAAGTTCTACTATAGTGTAAGAGTACCTGATGCTCTCATCACGTTTTACTGCTTAAAGTTACATTTCTAACTTTTATGCTCCGAAAAGACGTTTCAGCGTCAACAGTGTCCAAAAGTGGATTTTGTTGTCAAACACTTAGATTCTATGATTTTCTGCATTCAATGCATCATAGAATACCAAACATTCAAGTTCTACTATAGTGTAAGAGTACCTGATGCTCTCATCACGTTTTACTGCTTTAAGTTACATTTCTAACTTTTATGCTCCGAAAAGACGTTTCAGCCTCAACAGTGTCCAAAAGTGCATTTTGTTGTCAAACACTTAGATTCTATGATTTCCTGCATTCAATGCATCATAGAATACCAAACATTCAAGTTCTACTATAGTGTAAGAGTACCTGATGCTCTCATCACGTTTTACTGCTTTAAGTTACATTTCTAACTTTTATGCTCCGAAAAGACGTTTCAGCCTCAACAGTGTCCAAAAGTGCATTTTGTTGTCAAACACTTAGATTCTATGATTTCCTGCATTCAATGCATCATAGAATACCAAACATTCAAGTTCTACTATAGTGTAAGAGTACCTGATGCTCTCATCACGTTTTACTGCTTAAAGTTACATTTCTAACTTTTATGCTCCGAAAAGACGTTTCAGCGTCAACAGTGTCCAAAAGTGGATTTTGTTGTCAAACACTTAGATTCTATGATTTCCTGCATTCAATGCATCATAGAATACCAAACATTCAAGTTCTACTATAGTGTAAGAGTACCTGATGCTCTCATCACGTTTTACTGCTTTAAGTTACATTTCTAACTTTTATGCTCCGAAAAGACGTTTCAGCCTCAACAGTGTCCAAAAGTGCATTTTGTTGTCAAACACTTAGATTCTATGATTTCCTGCATTCAATGCATCATAGAATACCAAACATTCAAGTTCTACTATAGTGTAAGAGTACCTGATGCTCTCATCACGTTTTACTGCTTTAAGTTACATTTCTAACTTTTATGCTCCGAAAAGACGTTTCAGCGTCAACAGTGTCCAAAAGTGGATTTTGTTGTCAAACACTTAGATTCTATGATTTTCTGCATTCAATGCATCATAGAATACCAAACATTCAAGTTCTACTATAGTGTAAGAGTACCTGATGCTCTCATCACGTTTTACGGCTTAAAGTTACATTTCTAACTTTTATGCTCCGAAAAGACGTTTCAGCCTCAACAGTGTCCAAAAGTGCATTTTGTTGTCAAACACTTAGATTCTATGATTTCCTGCATTCAATGCATCATAGAATACCAAACATTCAAGTTCTACTATAGTGTAAGAGTACCTGATGCTCTCATCACGTTTTACTGCTTTAAGTTACATTTCTAACTTTTATGCTCCGAAAAGACGTTTCAGCCTCAACAGTGTCCAAAAGTGCATTTTGTTGTCAAACACTTAGATTCTATGATTTCCTGCATTCAATGCATCATAGAATACCAAACATTCAAGTTCTACTATAGTGTAAGAGTACCTGATGCTCTCATCACGTTTTACTGCTTTAAGTTACATTTCTAACTTTTATGCTCCGAAAAGACGTTTCAGCCTCAACAGTGTCCAAAAGTGCATTTTGTTGTCAAACACTTAGATTCTATGATTTCCTGCATTCAATGCATCATAGAATACCAAACATTCAAGTTCTACTATAGTGTAAGAGTACCTGATGCTCTCATCACGTTTTACTGCTTAAAGTTACATTTCTAACTTTTATGCTCCGAAAAGACGTTTCAGCGTCAACAGTGTCCAAAAGTGGATTTTGTTGTCAAACACTTAGATTCTATGATTTCCTGCATTCAATGCATCATAGAATACCAAACATTCAAGTTCTACTATAGTGTAAGAGTACCTGATGCTCTCATCACGTTTTACTGCTTTAAGTTACATTTCTAACTTTTATGCTCCGAAAAGACGTTTCAGCCTCAACAGTGTCCAAAAGTGCATTTTGTTGTCAAACACTTAGATTCTATGATTTCCTGCATTCAATGCATCATAGAATACCAAACATTCAAGTTCTACTATAGTGTAAGAGTACCTGATGCTCTCATCACGTTTTACTGCTTTAAGTTACATTTCTAACTTTTATGCTCCGAAAAGACGTTTCAGCCTCAACAGTGTCCAAAAGTGCATTTTGTTGTCAAACACTTAGATTCTATGATTTCCTGCATTCAATGCATCATAGAATACCAAACATTCAAGTTCTACTATAGTGTAAGAGTACCTGATGCTCTCATCACGTTTTACTGCTTAAAGTTACATTTCTAACTTTTATGCTCCGAAAAGACGTTTCAGCGTCAACAGTGTCCAAAAGTGGATTTTGTTGTCAAACACTTAGATTCTATGATTTCCTGCATTCAATGCATCATAGAATACCAAACATTCAAGTTCTACTATAGTGTAAGAGTACCTGATGCTCTCATCACGTTTTACTGCTTTAAGTTACATTTCTAACTTTTATGCTCCGAAAAGACGTTTCAGCCTCAACAGTGTCCAAAAGTGCATTTTGTTGTCAAACACTTAGATTCTATGATTTCCTGCATTCAATGCATCATAGAATACCAAACATTCAAGTTCTACTATAGTGTAAGAGTACCTGATGCTCTCATCACGTTTTACTGCTTAAAGATACATTTCTAACTTTTATGCTCCGAAAAGACGTTTCAGCGTCAACAGTGTCCAAAAGTGCATTTTGTTGTCAAACACTTAGATTCTATGATTTCCTGCATTCAATGCATCATAGAATACCAAACATTCAAGTTCTACTATAGTGTAAGAGTACCTGATGCTCTCATCACGTTTTACGGCTTAAAGTTACATTTCTAACTTTTATGCTCCGAAAAGACGTTTCAGCCTCAACAGTGTCCAAAAGTGCATTTTGTTGTCAAACACTTAGATTCTATGATTTCCTGCATTCAATGCATCATAGAATACCAAACATTCAAGTTCTACTATAGTGTAAGAGTACCTGATGCTCTCATCACGTTTTACTGCTTAAAGTTACATTTCTAACTTTTATGCTCCGAAAAGACGTTTCAGCGTCAACAGTGTCCAAAAGTGGATTTTGTTGTCAAACACTTAGATTCTATGATTTCCTGCATTCAATGCATCATAGAATACCAAACATTCAAGTTCTACTATAGTGTAAGAGTACCTGATGCTCTCATCACGTTTTACTGCTTTAAGTTACATTTCTAACTTTTATGCTCCGAAAAGACGTTTCAGCCTCAACAGTGTCCAAAAGTGCATTTTGTTGTCAAACACTTAGATTCTATGATTTCCTGCATTCAATGCATCATAGAATACCAAACATTCAAGTTCTACTATAGTGTAAGAGTACCTGATGCTCTCATCACGTTTTACTGCTTTAAGTTACATTTCTAACTTTTATGCTCCGAAAAGACGTTTCAGCCTCAACAGTGTCCAAAAGTGCATTTTGTTGTCAAACACTTAGATTCTATGATTTCCTGCATTCAATGCATCATAGAATACCAAACATTCAAGTTCTACTATAGTGTAAGAGTACCTGATGCTCTCATCACGTTTTACTGCTTAAAGTTACATTTCTAACTGTTATGCTCCGAAAAGACGTTTCAGCCTCAACAGTGTCCAAAAGTGCATTTTGTTGTCAAACACTTAGATTCTATGATTTCCTGCATTCAATGCATCATAGAATACCAAACATTCAAGTTCTACTATAGTGTAAGAGTACCTGATGCTCTCATCACGTTTTACTGCTTTAAGTTACATTTCTAACTTTTATGCTCCGAAAAGACGTTTCAGCCTCAACAGTGTCCAAAAGTGCATTTTGTTGTCAAACACTTAGATTCTATGATTTCCTGCATTCAATGCATCATAGAATACCAAACATTCAAGTTCTACTATAGTGTAAGAGTACCTGATGCTCTCATCACGTTTTACTGCTTTAAGTTACATTTCTAACTTTTATGCTCCGAAAAGACGTTTCAGCCTCAACAGTGTCCAAAAGTGCATTTTGTTGTCAAACACTTAGATTCTATGATTTCCTGCATTCAATGCATCATAGAATACCAAACATTCAAGTTCTACTATAGTGTAAGAGTACCTGATGCTCTCATCACGTTTTACTGCTTAAAGTTACATTTCTAACTTTTATGCTCCGAAAAGACGTTTCAGCGTCAACAGTGTCCAAAAGTGGATTTTGTTGTCAAACACTTAGATTCTATGATTTTCTGCATTCAATGCATCATAGAATACCAAACATTCAAGTTCTACTATAGTGTAAGAGTACCTGATGCTCTCATCACGTTTTACTGCTTTAAGTTACATTTCTAACTTTTATGCTCCGAAAAGACGTTTCAGCCTCAACAGTGTCCAAAAGTGCATTTTGTTGTCAAACACTTAGATTCTATGATTTCCTGCATTCAATGCATCATAGAATACCAAACATTCAAGTTCTACTATAGTGTAAGAGTACCTGATGCTCTCATCACGTTTTACTGCTTTAAGTTACATTTCTAACTTTTATGCTCCGAAAAGACGTTTCAGCCTCAACAGTGTCCAAAAGTGCATTTTGTTGTCAAACACTTAGATTCTATGATTTCCTGCATTCAATGCATCATAGAATACCAAACATTCAAGTTCTACTATAGTGTAAGAGTACCTGATGCTCTCATCACGTTTTACTGCTTTAAGTTACATTTCTAACTTTTATGCTCCGAAAAGACGTTTCAGCCTCAACAGTGTCCAAAAGTGCATTTTGTTGTCAAACACTTAGATTCTATGATTTCCTGCATTCAATGCATCATAGAATACCAAACATTCAAGTTCTACTATAGTGTAAGAGTACCTGATGCTCTCATCACGTTTTACTGCTTTAAGTTGCATTTCCAACTTTTATGCTCCGAAAAGACGTTTCAGCCTCAACAGTGTCCAAAAGTGCATTTTGTTGTCAAACACTTAGATTCTATGATTTCCTGCATTCAATGCATCATAGAATACCAAACATTCAAGTTCTACTATAGTGTAAGAGTACCTGATGCTCTCATCACGTTTTACTGCTTTAAGTTACATTTCTAACTTTTATGCTCCGAAAAGACGTTTCAGCCTCAACAGTGTCCAAAAG
This sequence comes from Taurulus bubalis, assembly GCF_910589615.1. Lineage (NCBI taxonomy): Eukaryota > Metazoa > Chordata > Actinopteri > Perciformes > Cottidae > Taurulus > Taurulus bubalis. The sequence continues at coordinate 25,930,580 of NC_136593.1, read as the reverse complement.
TGCATTTTGTTGTCAAACACTTAGATTCTATGATTTCCTGCATTCAATGCATCATAGAATACCAAACATTCAAGTTCTACTATAGTGTAAGAGTACCTGATGCTCTCATCACGTTTTACTGCTTTAAGTTACATTTCTAACTTTTATGCTCCGAAAAGACGTTTCAGCCTCAACAGTGTCCAAAAGTGCATTTTGTTGTCAAACACTTAGATTCTATGATTTCCTGCATTCAATGCATCATAGAATACCAAACATTCAAGTTCTACTATAGTGTAAGAGTACCTGATGCTCTCATCACGTTTTACTGCTTTAAGTTACATTTCTAACTTTTATGCTCCGAAAAGACGTTTCAGCCTCAACAGTGTCCAAAAGTGCATTTTGTTGTCAAACACTTAGATTCTATGATTTCCTGCATTCAATGCATCATAGAATACCAAACATTCAAGTTCTACTATAGTGTAAGAGTACCTGATGCTCTCATCACGTTTTACTGCTTTAAGTTGCATTTCCAACTTTTATGCTCCGAAAAGACGTTTCAGCCTCAACAGTGTCCAAAAGTGCATTTTGTTGTCAAACACTTAGATTCTATGATTTCCTGCATTCAATGCATCATAGAATACCAAACATTCAAGTTCTACTATAGTGTAAGAGTACCTGATGCTCTCATCACGTTTTACTGCTTAAAGTTACATTTCTAACTTTTATGCTCCGAAAAGACGTTTCAGCGTCAACAGTGTCCAAAAGTGGATTTTGTTGTCAAACACTTAGATTCTATGATTTCCTGCATTCAATGCATCATAGAATACCAAACATTCAAGTTCTACTATAGTGTAAGAGTACCTGATGCTCTCATCACGTTTTACTGCTTAAAGTTACATTTCTAACTTTTATGCTCCGAAAAGACGTTTCAGCGTCAACAGTGTCCAAAAGTGGATTTTGTTGTCAAACACTTAGATTCTATGATTTCCTGCATTCAATGCATCATAGAATACCAAACATTCAAGTTCTACTATAGTGTAAGAGTACCTGATGCTCTCATCACGTTTTACTGCTTTAAGTTACATTTCTAACTTTTATGCTCCGAAAAGACGTTTCAGCCTCAACAGTGTCCAAAAGTGCATTTTGTTGTCAAACACTTAGATTCTATGATTTCCTGCATTCAATGCATCATAGAATACCAAACATTCAAGTTCTACTATAGTGTAAGAGTACCTGATGCTCTCATCACGTTTTACTGCTTAAAGTTACATTTCTAACTTTTATGCTCCGAAAAGACGTTTCAGCGTCAACAGTGTCCAAAAGTGGATTTTGTTGTCAAACACTTAGATTCTATGATTTCCTGCATTCAATGCATCATAGAATACCAAACATTCAAGTTCTACTATAGTGTAAGAGTACCTGATGCTCTCATCACGTTTTACTGCTTTAAGTTACATTTCTAACTTTTATGCTCCGAAAAGACGTTTCAGCCTCAACAGTGTCCAAAAGTGCATTTTGTTGTCAAACACTTAGATTCTATGATTTCCTGCATTCAATGCATCATAGAATACCAAACATTCAAGTTCTACTATAGTGTAAGAGTACCTGATGCTCTCATCACGTTTTACTGCTTAAAGTTACATTTCTAACTTTTATGCTCCGAAAAGACGTTTCAGCGTCAACAGTGTCCAAAAGTGGATTTTGTTGTCAAACACTTAGATTCTATGATTTCCTGCATTCAATGCATCATAGAATACCAAACATTCAAGTTCTACTATAGTGTAAGAGTACCTGATGCTCTCATCACGTTTTACTGCTTTAAGTTACATTTCTAACTTTTATGCTCCGAAAAGACGTTTCAGCCTCAACAGTGTCCAAAAGTGCATTTTGTTGTCAAACACTTAGATTCTATGATTTCCTGCATTCAATGCATCATAGAATACCAAACATTCAAGTTCTACTATAGTGTAAGAGTACCTGATGCTCTCATCACGTTTTACGGCTTAAAGTTACATTTCTAACTTTTATGCTCCGAAAAGACGTTTCAGCCTCAACAGTGTCCAAAAGTGCATTTTGTTGTCAAACACTTAGATTCTATGATTTCCTGCATTCAATGCATCATAGAATACCAAACATTCAAGTTCTACTATAGTGTAAGAGTACCTGATGCTCTCATCACGTTTTACTGCTTAAAGTTACATTTCTAACTTTTATGCTCCGAAAAGACGTTTCAGCGTCAACAGTGTCCAAAAGTGGATTTTGTTGTCAAACACTTAGATTCTATGATTTCCTGCATTCAATGCATCATAGAATACCAAACATTCAAGTTCTACTATAGTGTAAGAGTACCTGATGCTCTCATCACGTTTTACTGCTTTAAGTTACATTTCTAACTTTTATGCTCCGAAAAGACGTTTCAGCCTCAAGAGTGTCCAAAAGTGCATTTTGTTGTCAAACACTTAGATTCTATGATTTCCTGCATTCAATGCATCATAGAATACCAAACATTCAAGTTCTACTATAGTGTAAGAGTACCTGATGCTCTCATCACGTTTTACTGCTTAAAGTTACATTTCTAACTTTTATGCTCCGAAAAGACGTTTCAGCGTCAACAGTGTCCAAAAGTGGATTTTGTTGTCAAACACTTAGATTCTATGATTTCCTGCATTCAATGCATCATAGAATACCAAACATTCAAGTTCTACTATAGTGTAAGAGTACCTGATGCTCTCATCACGTTTTACTGCTTTAAGTTACATTTCTAACTTTTATGCTCCGAAAAGACGTTTCAGCCTCAACAGTGTCCAAAAGTGCATTTTGTTGTCAAACACTTAGATTCTATGATTTCCTGCATTCAATGCATCATAGAATACCAAACATTCAAGTTCTACTATAGTGTAAGAGTACCTGATGCTCTCATCACGTTTTACTGCTTTAAGTTACATTTCTAACTTTTATGCTCCGAAAAGACGTTTCAGCCTCAACAGTGTCCAAAAGTGCATTTTGTTGTCAAACACTTAGATTCTATGATTTCCTGCATTCAATGCATCATAGAATACCAAACATTCAAGTTCTACTATAGTGTAAGAGTACCTGATGCTCTCATCACGTTTTACTGCTTAAAGTTACATTTCTAACTGTTATGCTCCGAAAAGACGTTTCAGCCTCAACAGTGTCCAAAAGTGCATTTTGTTGTCAAACACTTAGATTCTATGATTTCCTGCATTCAATGCATCATAGAATACCAAACATTCAAGTTCTACTATAGTGTAAGAGTACCTGATGCTCTCATCACGTTTTACTGCTTTAAGTTACATTTCTAACTTTTATGCTCCGAAAAGACGTTTCAGCCTCAACAGTGTCCAAAAGTGCATTTTGTTGTCAAACACTTAGATTCTATGATTTCCTGCATTCAATGCATCATAGAATACCAAACATTCAAGTTCTACTATAGTGTAAGAGTACCTGATGCTCTCATCACGTTTTACTGCTTTAAGTTACATTTCTAACTTTTATGCTCCGAAAAGACGTTTCAGCCTCAACAGTGTCCAAAAGTGCATTTTGTTGTCAAACACTTAGATTCTATGATTTCCTGCATTCAATGCATCATAGAATACCAAACATTCAAGTTCTACTATAGTGTAAGAGTACCTGATGCTCTCATCACGTTTTACTGCTTAAAGTTACATTTCTAACTTTTATGCTCCGAAAAGACGTTTCAGCGTCAACAGTGTCCAAAAGTGGATTTTGTTGTCAAACACTTAGATTCTATGATTTTCTGCATTCAATGCATCATAGAATACCAAACATTCAAGTTCTACTATAGTGTAAGAGTACCTGATGCTCTCATCACGTTTTACTGCTTTAAGTTACATTTCTAACTTTTATGCTCCGAAAAGACGTTTCAGCCTCAACAGTGTCCAAAAGTGCATTTTGTTGTCAAACACTTAGATTCTATGATTTCCTGCATTCAATGCATCATAGAATACCAAACATTCAAGTTCTACTATAGTGTAAGAGTACCTGATGCTCTCATCACGTTTTACTGCTTTAAGTTACATTTCTAACTTTTATGCTCCGAAAAGACGTTTCAGCCTCAACAGTGTCCAAAAGTGCATTTTGTTGTCAAACACTTAGATTCTATGATTTCCTGCATTCAATGCATCATAGAATACCAAACATTCAAGTTCTACTATAGTGTAAGAGTACCTGATGCTCTCATCACGTTTTACTGCTTTAAGTTGCATTTCCAACTTTTATGCTCCGAAAAGACGTTTCAGCCTCAACAGTGTCCAAAAGTGCATTTTGTTGTCAAACACTTAGATTCTATGATTTCCTGCATTCAATGCATCATAGAATACCAAACATTCAAGTTCTACTATAGTGTAAGAGTACCTGATGCTCTCATCACGTTTTACTGCTTTAAGTTACATTTCTAACTTTTATGCTCCGAAAAGACGTTTCAGCCTCAACAGTGTCCAAAAGTGCATTTTGTTGTCAAACACTTAGATTCTATGATTTCCTGCATTCAATGCATCATAGAATACCAAACATTCAAGTTCTACTATAGTGTAAGAGTACCTGATGCTCTCATCACGTTTTACTGCTTAAAGTTACATTTCTAACTTTTATGCTCCGAAAAGACGTTTCAGCGTCAACAGTGTCCAAAAGTGGATTTTGTTGTCAAACACTTAGATTCTATGATTTCCTGCATTCAATGCATCATAGAATACCAAACATTCAAGTTCTACTATAGTGTAAGAGTACCTGATGCTCTCATCACGTTTTACTGCTTTAAGTTACATTTCTAACTTTTATGCTCCGAAAAGACGTTTCAGCCTCAACAGTGTCCAAAAGTGCATTTTGTTGTCAAACACTTAGATTCTATGATTTCCTGCATTCAATGCATCATAGAATACCAAACATTCACGTTCTACTATAGTGTAAGAGTACCTGATGCTCTCATCACGTTTTACTGCTTAAAGTTACATTTCTAACTTTTATGCTCCGAAAAGACGTTTCAGCGTCAACAGTGTCCAAAAGTGGATTTTGTTGTCAAACACTTAGATTCTATGATTTCCTGCATTCAATGCATCATAGAATACCAAACATTCAAGTTCTACTATAGTGTAAGAGTACCTGATGCTCTCATCACGTTTTACTGCTTTAAGTTACATTTCTAACTTTTATGCTCCGAAAAGACGTTTCAGCCTCAACAGTGTCCAAAAGTGCATTTTGTTGTCAAACACTTAGATTCTATGATTTCCTGCATTCAATGCATCATAGAATACCAAACATTCAAGTTCTACTATAGTGTAAGAGTACCTGATGCTCTCATCACGTTTTACTGCTTTAAGTTACATTTCCAACTTTTATGCTCCGAAAAGACGTTTCAGCCTCAACAGTGTCCAAAAGTGCATTTTGTTGTCAAACACTTAGATTCTATGATTTCCTGCATTCAATGCATCATAGAATACCAAACATTCAAGTTCTACTATAGTGTAAGAGTACCTGATGCTCTCATCACGTTTTACTGCTTTAAGTTACATTTCCAACTTTTATGCTCCGAAAAGACGTTTCAGCCTCAACAGTGTCCAAAAGTGCATTTTGTTGTCAAACACTTAGATTCTATGATTTCCTGCATTCAATGCATCATAGAATACCAAACATTCAAGTTCTACTATAGTGTAAGAGTACCTGATGCTCTCATCACGTTTTACTGCTTTAAGTTACATTTCTAACTTTTATGCTCCGAAAAGACGTTTCAGCCTCAACAGTGTCCAAAAGTGCATTTTGTTGTCAAACACTTAGATTCTATGATTTCCTGCATTCAATGCATCATAGAATACCAAACATTCAAGTTCTACTATAGTGTAAGAGTACCTGATGCTCTCATCACGTTTTACTGCTTTAAGTTACATTTCTAACTTTTATGCTCCGAAAAGACGTTTCAGCCTCAACAGTGTCCAAAAGTGCATTTTGTTGTCAAACACTTAGATTCTATGATTTCCTGCATTCAATGCATCATATAATACCAAACATTCAAGTTCTACTATAGTGTAAGAGTACCTGATGCTCTCATCACGTTTTACTGCTTAAAGTTACATTTCTAACTTTTATGCTCCGAAAAGACGTTTCAGCGTCAACAGTGTCCAAAAGTGGATTTTGTTGTCAAACACTTAGATTCTATGATTTCCTGCATTCAATGCATCATAGAATACCAAACATTCAAGTTCTACTATAGTGTAAGAGTACCTGATGCTCTCATCACGTTTTACGGCTTAAAGTTACATTTCTAACTTTTATGCTCCGAAAAGACGTTTCAGCCTCAACAGTGTCCAAAAGTGCATTTTGTTGTCAAACACTTAGATTCTATGATTTCCTGCATTCAATGCATCATAGAATACCAAACATTCAAGTTCTACTATAGTGTAAGAGTACCTGATGCTCTCATCACGTTTTACTGCTTAAAGTTACATTTCTAACTTTTATGCTCCGAAAAGACGTTTCAGCGTCAACAGTGTCCAAAAGTGGATTTTGTTGTCAAACACTTAGATTCTATGATTTCCTGCATTCAATGCATCATAGAATACCAAACATTCAAGTTCTACTATAGTGTAAGAGTACCTGATGCTCTCATCACGTTTTACTGCTTTAAGTTACATTTCTAACTTTTATGCTCCGAAAAGACGTTTCAGCCTCAAGAGTGTCCAAAAGTGCATTTTGTTGTCAAACACTTAGATTCTATGATTTCCTGCATTCAATGCATCATAGAATACCAAACATTCAAGTTCTACTATAGTGTAAGAGTACCTGATGCTCTCATCACGTTTTACTGCTTAAAGTTACATTTCTAACTTTTATGCTCCGAAAAGACGTTTCAGCGTCAACAGTGTCCAAAAGTGGATTTTGTTGTCAAACACTTAGATTCTATGATTTCCTGCATTCAATGCATCATAGAATACCAAACATTCAAGTTCTACTATAGTGTAAGAGTACCTGATGCTCTCATCACGTTTTACTGCTTTAAGTTACATTTCTAACTTTTATGCTCCGAAAAGACGTTTCAGCCTCAACAGTGTCCAAAAGTGCATTTTGTTGTCAAACACTTAGATTCTATGATTTCCTGCATTCAATGCATCATAGAATACCAAACATTCAAGTTCTACTATAGTGTAAGAGTACCTGATGCTCTCATCACGTTTTACTGCTTTAAGTTACATTTCTAACTTTTATGCTCCGAAAAGACGTTTCAGCCTCAACAGTGTCCAAAAGTGCATTTTGTTGTCAAACACTTAGATTCTATGATTTCCTGCATTCAATGCATCATAGAATACCAAACATTCAAGTTCTACTATAGTGTAAGAGTACCTGATGCTCTCATCACGTTTTACTGCTTAAAGTTACATTTCTAACTGTTATGCTCCGAAAAGACGTTTCAGCCTCAACAGTGTCCAAAAGTGCATTTTGTTGTCAAACACTTAGATTCTATGATTTCCTGCATTCAATGCATCATAGAATACCAAACATTCAAGTTCTACTATAGTGTAAGAGTACCTGATGCTCTCATCACGTTTTACTGCTTTAAGTTGCATTTCCAACTTTTATGCTCCGAAAAGACGTTTCAGCCTCAACAGTGTCCAAAAGTGCATTTTGTTGTCAAACACTTAGATTCTATGATTTCCTGCATTCAATGCATCATAGAATACCAAACATTCAAGTTCTACTATAGTGTAAGAGTACCTGATGCTCTCATCACGTTTTACTGCTTTAAGTTACATTTCTAACTTTTATGCTCCGAAAAGACGTTTCAGCCTCAACAGTGTCCAAAAGTGCATTTTGTTGTCAAACACTTAGATTCTATGATTTCCTGCATTCAATGCATCATAGAATACCAAACATTCACGTTCTACTATAGTGTAAGAGTACCTGATGCTCTCATCACGTTTTACTGCTTAAAGTTACATTTCTAACTTTTATGCTCCGAAAAGACGTTTCAGCGTCAACAGTGTCCAAAAGTGGATTTTGTTGTCAAACACTTAGATTCTATGATTTTCTGCATTCAATGCATCATAGAATACCAAACATTCAAGTTCTACTATAGTGTAAGAGTACCTGATGCTCTCATCACGTTTTACTGCTTTAAGTTACATTTCTAACTTTTATGCTCCGAAAAGACGTTTCAGCCTCAACAGTGTCCAAAAGTGCATTTTGTTGTCAAACACTTAGATTCTATGATTTCCTGCATTCAATGCATCATAGAATACCAAACATTCAAGTTCTACTATAGTGTAAGAGTACCTGATGCTCTCATCACGTTTTACTGCTTTAAGTTACATTTCTAACTTTTATGCTCCGAAAAGACGTTTCAGCCTCAACAGTGTCCAAAAGTGCATTTTGTTGTCAAACACTTAGATTCTATGATTTCCTGCATTCAATGCATCATAGAATACCAAACATTCAAGTTCTACTATAGTGTAAGAGTACCTGATGCTCTCATCACGTTTTACTGCTTTAAGTTGCATTTCCAACTTTTATGCTCCGAAAAGACGTTTCAGCCTCAACAGTGTCCAAAAGTGCATTTTGTTGTCAAACACTTAGATTCTATGATTTCCTGCATTCAATGCATCATAGAATACCAAACATTCAAGTTCTACTATAGTGTAAGAGTACCTGATGCTCTCATCACGTTTTACTGCTTTAAGTTACATTTCTAACTTTTATGCTCCGAAAAGACGTTTCAGCCTCAACAGTGTCCAAAAGTGCATTTTGTTGTCAAACACTTAGATTCTATGATTTCCTGCATTCAATGCATCATAGAATACCAAACATTCAAGTTCTACTATAGTGTAAGAGTACCTGATGCTCTCATCACGTTTTACTGCTTAAAGTTACATTTCTAACTTTTATGCTCCGAAAAGACGTTTCAGCGTCAACAGTGTCCAAAAGTGGATTTTGTTGTCAAACACTTAGATTCTATGATTTCCTGCATTCAATGCATCATAGAATACCAAACATTCAAGTTCTACTATAGTGTAAGAGTACCTGATGCTCTCATCACGTTTTACTGCTTTAAGTTACATTTCTAACTTTTATGCTCCGAAAAGACGTTTCAGCCTCAACAGTGTCCAAAAGTGCATTTTGTTGTCAAACACTTAGATTCCATGATTTCCTGCATTCAATGCATCATAGAATACCAAACATTCACGTTCTACTATAGTGTAAGAGTACCTGATGCTCTCATCACGTTTTACTGCTTAAAGTTACATTTCTAACTTTTATGCTCCGAAAAGACGTTTCAGCGTCAACAGTGTCCAAAAGTGGATTTTGTTGTCAAACACTTAGATTCTATGATTTCCTGCATTCAATGCATCATAGAATACCAAACATTCAAGTTCTACTATAGTGTAAGAGTACCTGATGCTCTCATCACGTTTTACTGCTTTAAGTTACATTTCTAACTTTTATGCTCCGAAAAGACGTTTCAGCCTCAACAGTGTCCAAAAGTGCATTTTGTTGTCAAACACTTAGATTCTATGATTTCCTGCATTCAATGCATCATAGAATACCAAACATTCAAGTTCTACTATAGTGTAAGAGTACCTGATGCTCTCATCACGTTTTACTGCTTTAAGTTACATTTCCAACTTTTATGCTCCGAAAAGACGTTTCAGCCTCAACAGTGTCCAAAAGTGCATTTTGTTGTCAAACACTTAGATTCTATGATTTCCTGCATTCAATGCATCATAGAATACCAAACATTCAAGTTCTACTATAGTGTAAGAGTACCTGATGCTCTCATCACGTTTTACTGCTTTAAGTTACATTTCCAACTTTTATGCTCCGAAAAGACGTTTCAGCCTCAACAGTGTCCAAAAGTGCATTTTGTTGTCAAACACTTAGATTCTATGATTTCCTGCATTCAATGCATCATAGAATACCAAACATTCAAGTTCTACTATAGTGTAAGAGTACCTGATGCTCTCATCACGTTTTACTGCTTTAAGTTACATTTCTAACTTTTATGCTCCGAAAAGACGTTTCAGCCTCAACAGTGTCCAAAAGTGCATTTTGTTGTCAAACACTTAGATTCTATGATTTCCTGCATTCAATGCATCATAGAATACCAAACATTCAAGTTCTACTATAGTGTAAGAGTACCTGATGCTCTCATCACGTTTTACTGCTTTAAGTTACATTTCTAACTTTTATGCTCCGAAAAGACGTTTCAGCCTCAACAGTGTCCAAAAGTGCATTTTGTTGTCAAACACTTAGATTCTATGATTTCCTGCATTCAATGCATCATATAATACCAAACATTCAAGTTCTACTATAGTGTAAGAGTACCTGATGCTCTCATCACGTTTTACTGCTTAAAGTTACATTTCTAACTTTTATGCTCCGAAAAGACGTTTCAGCGTCAACAGTGTCCAAAAGTGGATTTTGTTGTCAAACACTTAGATTCTATGATTTCCTGCATTCAATGCATCATAGAATACCAAACATTCAAGTTCTACTATAGTGTAAGAGTACCTGATGCTCTCATCACGTTTTACTGCTTTAAGTTACATTTCTAACTTTTATGCTCCGAAAAGACGTTTCAGCCTCAACAGTGTCCAAAAGTGCATTTTGTTGTCAAACACTTAGATTCTATGATTTCCTGCATTCAATGCATCATAGAATACCAAACATTCAAGTTCTACTATAGTGTAAGAGTACCTGATGCTCTCATCACGTTTTACTGCTTAAAGTTACATTTCTAACTTTTATGCTCCGAAAAGACGTTTCAGCGTCAACAGTGTCCAAAAGTGGATTTTGTTGTCAAACACTTAGATTCTATGATTTCCTGCATTCAATGCATCATAGAATACCAAACATTCAAGTTCTACTATAGTGTAAGAGTACCTGATGCTCTCATCACGTTTTACTGCTTTAAGTTACATTTCTAACTTTTATGCTCCGAAAAGACGTTTCAGCCTCAACAGTGTCCAAAAGTGGATTTTGTTGTCAAACACTTAGATTCTATGATTTCCTGCATTCAATGCATCATAGAATACCAAACATTCAAGTTCTACTATAGTGTAAGAGTACCTGATGCTCTCATCACGTTTTACTGCTTTAAGTTACATTTCTAACTTTTATGCTCCGAAAAGACGTTTCAGCCTCAACAGTGTCCAAAAGTGCATTTTGTTGTCAAACACTTAGATTCTATGATTTCCTGCATTCAATGCATCATAGAATACCAAACATTCAAGTTCTACTATAGTGTAAGAGTACCTGATGCTCTCATCACGTTTTACTGCTTAAAGTTACATTTCTAACTTTTATGCTCCGAAAAGACGTTTCAGCGTCAACAGTGTCCAAAAGTGGATTTTGTTGTCAAACACTTAGATTCTATGATTTCCTGCATTCAATGCATCATAGAATACCAAACATTCAAGTTCTACTATAGTGTAAGAGTACCTGATGCTCTCATCACGTTTTACTGCTTTAAGTTACATTTCTAACTTTTATGCTCCGAAAAGACGTTTCAGCCTCAACAGTGTCCAAAAGTGCATTTTGTTGTCAAACACTTAGATTCTATGATTTCCTGCATTCAATGCATCATAGAATACCAAACATTCAAGTTCTACTATAGTGTAAGAGTACCTGATGCTCTCATCACGTTTTACTGCTTTAAGTTACATTTCTAACTTTTATGCTCCGAAAAGACGTTTCAGCCTCAACAGTGTCCAAAAGTGCATTTTGTTGTCAAACACTTAGATTCTATGATTTCCTGCATTCAATGCATCATAGAATACCAAACATTCAAGTTCTACTATAGTGTAAGAGTACCTGATGCTCTCATCACGTTTTACTGCTTTAAGTTACATTTCTAACTTTTATGCTCCGAAAAGACGTTTCAGCCTCAACAGTGTCCAAAAGTGCATTTTGTTGTCAAACACTTAGATTCTATGATTTCCTGCATTCAATGCATCATAGAATACCAAACATTCAAGTTCTACTATAGTGTAAGAGTACCTGATGCTCTCATCACGTTTTTCTGCTTTAAGTTACATTTCTAACTTTTATGCTCCGAAAAGACGTTTCAGCCTCAACAGTGTCCAAAAGTGCATTTTGTTGTCAAACACTTAGATTCTATGATTTCCTGCATTCAATGCATCATAGAATACCAAACATTCAAGTTCTACTATAGTGTAAGAGTACCTGATGCTCTCATCACGTTTTACTGCTTTAAGTTACATTTCCAACTTTTATGCTCCGAAAAGACGTTTCAGCCTCAACAGTGTCCAAAAGTGCATTTTGTTGTCAAACACTTAGATTCTATGATTTCCTGCATTCAATGCATCATAGAATACCAAACATTCAAGTTCTACTATAGTGTAAGAGTACCTGATGCTCTCATCACGTTTTACTGCTTTAAGTTACATTTCTAACTTTTATGCTCCGAAAAGACGTTTCAGCCTCAACAGTGTCCAAAAGTGCATTTTGTTGTCAAACACTTAGATTCTATGATTTCCTGCATTCAATGCATCATAGAATACCAAACATTCAAGTTCTACTATAGTGTAAGAGTACCTGATGCTCTCATCACGTTTTACTGCTTTAAGTTACATTTCTAACTTTTATGCTCCGAAAAGACGTTTCAGCCTCAACAGTGTCCAAAAGTGCATTTTGTTGTCAAACACTTAGATTCTATGATTTCCTGCATTCAATGCATCATATAATACCAAACATTCAAGTTCTACTATAGTGTAAGAGTACCTGATGCTCTCATCACGTTTTACTGCTTAAAGTTACATTTCTAACTTTTATGCTCCGAAAAGACGTTTCAGCGTCAACAGTGTCCAAAAGTGGATTTTGTTGTCAAACACTTAGATTCTATGATTTCCTGCATTCAATGCATCATAGAATACCAAACATTCAAGTTCTACTATAGTGTAAGAGTACCTGATGCTCTCATCACGTTTTTACTGCTTTAAGTTACATTTCTAACTTTTATGCTCCGAAAAGACGTTTCAGCCTCAACAGTGTCCAAAAGTGCATTTTGTTGTCAAACACTTAGATTCTATGATTTCCTGCATTCAATGCATCATAGAATACCAAACATTCAAGTTCTACTATAGTGTAAGAGTACCTGATGCTCTCATCACGTTTTACTGCTTAAAGTTACATTTCTAACTTTTATGCTCCGAAAAGACGTTTCAGCGTCAACAGTGTCCAAAAGTGGATTTTGTTGTCAAACACTTAGATTCTATGATTTCCTGCATTCAATGCATCATAGAATACCAAACATTCAAGTTCTACTATAGTGTAAGAGTACCTGATGCTCTCATCACGTTTTACTGCTTTAAGTTACATTTCTAACTTTTATGCTCCGAAAAGACGTTTCAGCCTCAACAGTGTCCAAAAGTGCATTTTGTTGTCAAACACTTAGATTCTATGATTTCCTGCATTCAATGCATCATAGAATACCAAACATTCACGTTCTACTATAGTGTAAGAGTACCTGATGCTCTCATCACGTTTTACTGCTTAAAGTTACATTTCTAACTTTTATGCTCCGAAAAGACGTTTCAGCGTCAACAGTGTCCAAAAGTGGATTTTGTTGTCAAACACTTAGATTCTATGATTTCCTGCATTCAATGCATCATAGAATACCAAACATTCAAGTTCTACTATAGTGTAAGAGTACCTGATGCTCTCATCACGTTTTACTGCTTTAAGTTACATTTCTAACTTTTATGCTCCGAAAAGACGTTTCAGCCTCAACAGTGTCCAAAAGTGGATTTTGTTGTCAAACACTTAGATTCTATGATTTCCTGCATTCAATGCATCATAGAATACCAAACATTCAAGTTCTACTATAGTGTAAGAGTACCTGATGCTCTCATCACGTTTTACTGCTTTAAGTTACATTTCTAACTTTTATGCTCCGAAAAGACGTTTCAGCCTCAACAGTGTCCAAAAGTGCATTTTGTTGTCAAACACTTAGATTCTATGATTTCCTGCATTCAATGCATCATAGAATACCAAACATTCACGTTCTACTATAGTGTAAGAGTACCTGATGCTCTCATCACGTTTTACTGCTTAAAGTTACATTTCTAACTTTTATGCTCCGAAAAGACGTTTCAGCGTCAACAGTGTCCAAAAGTGGATTTTGTTGTCAAACACTTAGATTCTATGATTTCCTGCATTCAATGCATCATAGAATACCAAACATTCAAGTTCTACTATAGTGTAAGAGTACCTGATGCTCTCATCACGTTTTACTGCTTTAAGTTACATTTCTAACTTTTATGCTCCGAAAAGACGTTTCAGCCTCAACAGTGTCCAAAAGTGGATTTTGTTGTCAAACACTTAGATTCTATGATTTCCTGCATTCAATGCATCATAGAATACCAAACATTCAAGTTCTACTATAGTGTAAGAGTACCTGATGCTCTCATCACGTTTTACTGCTTTAAGTTACATTTCTAACTTTTATGCTCCGAAAAGACGTTTCAGCCTCAACAGTGTCCAAAAGTGGATTTTGTTGTCAAACACTTAGATTCTATGATTTCCTGCATTCAATGCATCATAGAATACCAAACATTCAAGTTCTACTATAGTGTAAGAGTACCTGATGCTCTCATCACGTTTTACTGCTTTAAGTTACATTTCTAACTTTTATGCTCCGAAAAGACGTTTCAGCCTCAACAGTGTCCAAAAGTGCATTTTGTTGTCAAACACTTAGATTCTATGATTTCCTGCATTCAATGCATCATAGAATACCAAACATTCAAGTTCTACTATAGTGTAAGAGTACCTGATGCTCTCATCACGTTTTACTGCTTAAAGTTACATTTCTAACTTTTATGCTCCGAAAAGACGTTTTCAGCGTCAACAGTGTCCAAAAGTGGATTTTGTTGTCAAACACTTAGATTCTATGATTTCCTGCATTCAATGCATCATAGAATACCAAACATTCAAGTTCTACTATAGTGTAAGAGTACCTGATGCTCTCATCACGTTTTACTGCTTTAAGTTACATTTCTAACTTTTATGCTCCGAAAAGACGTTTCAGCCTCAACAGAGTCCAAAAGTGCATTTTGTTGTCAAACACTTAGATTCTATGATTTCCTGCATTCAATGCATCATAGAATACCAAACATTCACGTTCTACTATAGTGTAAGAGTACCTGATGCTCTCATCACGTTTTTACTGCTTAAAGTTACATTTCTAACTTTTTATGCTCCGAAAAGACGTTTCAGCGTCAACAGTGTCCAAAAGTGGATTTTGTTGTCAAACACTTAGATTCTATGATTTCCTGCATTCAATGCATCATAGAATACCAAACATTCAAGTTCTACTATAGTGTAAGAGTACCTGATGCTCTCATCACGTTTTACTGCTTTAAGTTACATTTCTAACTTTTATGCTCCGAAAAGACGTTTCAGCCTCAACAGTGTCCAAAAGTGGATTTTGTTGTCAAACACTTAGATTCTATGATTTCCTGCATTCAATGCATCATAGAATACCAAACATTCAAGTTCTACTATAGTGTAAGAGTACCTGATGCTCTCATCACGTTTTACTGCTTTAAGTTACATTTCTAACTTTTATGCTCCGAAAAGACGTTTCAGCCTCAACAGTGTCCAAAAGTGCATTTTGTTGTCAAACACTTAGATTCTATGATTTCCTGCATTCAATGCATCATAGAATACCAAACATTCAAGTTCTACTATAGTGTAAGAGTACCTGATGCTCTCATCACGTTTTACTGCTTAAAGTTACATTTCTAACTTTTATGCTCCGAAAAGACGTTTCAGCGTCAACAGTGTCCAAAAGTGGATTTTGTTGTCAAACACTTAGATTCTATGATTTCCCTGCATTCAATGCATCATAGAATACCAAACATTCAAGTTCTACTATAGTGTAAGAGTACCTGATGCTCTCATCACGTTTTACTGCTTTAAGTTACATTTCTAACTTTTATGCTCCGAAAAGACGTTTCAGCCTCAACAGTGTCCAAAAGTGCATTTTGTTGTCAAACACTTAGATTCCATGATTTCCTGCATTCAATGCATCATAGAATACCAAACATTCACGTTCTACTATAGTGTAAGAGTACCTGATGCTCTCATCACGTTTTACTGCTTAAAGTTACATTTCTAACTTTTATGCTCCGAAAAGACGTTTCAGCGTCAACAGTGTCCAAAAGTGGATTTTGTTGTCAAACACTTAGATTCTATGATTTCCTGCATTCAATGCATCATAGAATACCAAACATTCAAGTTCTACTATAGTGTAAGAGTACCTGATGCTCTCATCACGTTTTACTGCTTTAAGTTACATTTCTAACTTTTATGCTCCGAAAAGACGTTTCAGCCTCAACAGTGTCCAAAAGTGGATTTTGTTGTCAAACACTTAGATTCTATGATTTCCTGCATTCAATGCATCATAGAATACCAAACATTCAAGTTCTACTATAGTGTAAGAGTACCTGATGCTCTCATCACGTTTTACTGCTTTAAGTTACATTTCTAACTTTTATGCTCCGAAAAGACGTTTCAGCCTCAACAGTGTCCAAAAGTGCATTTTGTTGTCAAACACTTAGATTCTATGATTTCCTGCATTCAATGCATCATAGAATACCAAACATTCACGTTCTACTATAGTGTAAGAGTACCTGATGCTCTCATCACGTTTTACTGCTTAAAGTTACATTTCTAACTTTTATGCTCCGAAAAGACGTTTCAGCGTCAACAGTGTCCAAAAGTGGATTTTGTTGTCAAACACTTAGATTCTATGATTTCCTGCATTCAATGCATCATAGAATACCAACATTCAAGTTCTACTATAGTGTAAGAGTACCTGATGCTCTCATCACGTTTTACTGCTTTAAGTTACATTTCTAACTTTTATGCTCCGAAAAGACGTTTCAGCCTCAACAGTGTCCAAAAGTGGATTTTGTTGTCAAACACTTAGATTCTATGATTTCCTGCATTCAATGCATCATAGAATACCAAACATTCAAGTTCTACTATAGTGTAAGAGTACCTGATGCTCTCATCACGTTTTACTGCTTTAAGTTACATTTCTAACTTTTATGCTCCGAAAAGACGTTTCAGCCTCAACAGTGTCCAAAAGTGGATTTTGTTGTCAAACACTTAGATTCTATGATTTCCTGCATTCAATGCATCATAGAATACCAAACATTCAAGTTCTACTATAGTGTAAGAGTACCTGATGCTCTCATCACGTTTTTACTGCTTTAAGTTACATTTCTAACTTTTATGCTCCGAAAAGACGTTTCAGCCTCAACAGTGTCCAAAAGTGGATTTTGTTGTCAAACACTTAGATTCTATGATTTCCTGCATTCAATGCATCATAGAATACCAAACATTCAAGTTCTACTATAGTGTAAGAGTACCTGATGCTCTCATCACGTTTTACTGCTTTAAGTTACATTTCTAACTTTTATGCTCCGAAAAGACGTTTCAGCCTCAACAGTGTCCAAAAGTGCATTTTGTTGTCAAACACTTAGATTCTATGATTTCCTGCATTCAATGCATCATAGAATACCAAACATTCACGTTCTACTATAGTGTAAGAGTACCTGATGCTCTCATCACGTTTTACTGCTTAAAGTTACATTTCTAACTTTTATGCTCCGAAAAGACGTTTCAGCGTCAACAGTGTCCAAAAGTGGATTTTGTTGTCAAACACTTAGATTCTATGATTTCCTGCATTCAATGCATCATAGAATACCAAACATTCAAGTTCTACTATAGTGTAAGAGTACCTGATGCTCTCATCACGTTTTACTGCTTTAAGTTACATTTCTAACTTTTATGCTCCGAAAAGACGTTTCAGCCTCAACAGTGTCCAAAAGTGGATTTTTGTTGTCAAACACTTAGATTCTATGATTTCCTGCATTCAATGCATCATAGAATACCAAACATTCAAGTTCTACTATAGTGTAAGAGTACCTGATGCTCTCATCACGTTTTACTGCTTTAAGTTACATTTCTAACTTTTATGCTCCGAAAAGACGTTTCAGCACTCAACAGTGTCCAAAAGTGGATTTTGTTGTCAAACACTTAGATTCTATGATTTCCTGCATTCAATGCATCATAGAATACCAAACATTCAAGTTCTACTATTAGTGTAAGAGTACCTGATGCTCTCATCACGTTTTACTGCTTTAAGTTACATTTCTAACTTTTATGCTCCGAAAAGACGTTTCAGCCTCAACAGTGTCCAAAAGTGGATTTTGTTGTCAAACACTTAGATTCTATGATTTCCTGCATTCAATGCATCATAGAATACCAAACATTCAAGTTCTACTATAGTGTAAGAGTACCTGATGCTCTCATCACGTTTTACTGCTTTAAGTTACATTTCTAACTTTTATGCTCCGAAAAGACGTTTCAGCCTCAACAGTGTCCAAAAGTGGATTTTGTTGTCAAACACTTAGATTCTATGATTTCCTTGCATTCAATGCATCATAGAATACCAAACATTCAAGTTCTACTATAGTGTAAGAGTACCTGATGCTCTCATCACGTTTTACTGCTTTAAGATACATTTCTAACTTTTATGCTCCGAAAAGACGTTTCAGCCTCAACAGTGTCCAAAAGTGCATTTTGTTGTCAAACACTTAGATTCTATGATTTCCTGCATTCAATGCATCATAGAATACCAAACATTCAGTTCTACTATAGTGTAAGAGTACCTGATGCTCTCATCACGTTTTACTGCTTTAAGTTACATTTCTAACTTTTATGCTCCGAAAAGACGTTTCAGCCTCAACAGTGTCCCAAAAGTGCATTTTGTTGTCAAACACTTAGATTCTATGATTTCCTGCATTCAATGCATCATAGAATACCAAACATTCACGTTCTACCTATAGTGTAAGAGTACCTGATGCTCTCATCACGTTTTACTGCTTTAAGTTACATTTCTAACTTTATGCTCCGAAAAGACGTTTCAGCGTCAACAGTGTCCAAAAGTGGATTTTGTTGTCAAACACTTAGATTCTATGATTTCCTGCATTCAATGCATCATAGAATACCAAAACATTCAAGTTCTACTTTAGTGTAAGAGTACCTGATGCTCTCATCACGTTTTACTGCTTTAAGTTACATTTCTAACTTTTATGCTCCGAAAAGACGGTTTCAGCCTCAACAGTGTCCAAAAGTGGATTTATGTTGGTCAAACACTTAGATTCTATGATTTCCTGCATTCAATGCATCATAGAATACCAAACATTCAAGTTCTACTATAGTGTAAGAGTACCTGATGCTCTCATCACGTTTTACTGCTTTAAGTTACATTTCTAACTTTTATGCTCCGAAAGACGTTTCAGCCTCAACAGTGTCCAAAAGTGCATTTTGTTGTCAAACACTTAGATTCTATGATTTCCTGCATTCAATGCATCATAGAATACCAAACATTCACGTTCTACTATAGTGTAAGAGTACCTGATGCTCTCATCACGTTTTACTGCTTAAAGTTACATTTCTAACTTTTATGCTCCGAAAAGACGTTTCAGCGTCAACAGTGTCCAAAAGTGGATTTTGTTGTCAAACACTTAATTTCTATGATTTCCTGCATTCAATGCATCATAGAATACCAAACATTCAAGTTCTACTATAGTGTAAGAGTACCTGATGCTCTCATCACGTTTTACTGCTTTAAGTTACATTTCTAACTTTTATGCTCCGAAAAGACGTTTCAGCCTCAACAGTGTCCAAAAGTGGATTTTGTTGTCAAACACTTAGATTCTATGATTTCCTGCATTCAATGCATCATAGAATACCAAACATTCAAGTTCTACTATAGTGTAAGAGTACCTGATGCTCTCATCACGTTTTTACTGCTTTAAGTTACATTTCTAACTTTTATGCTCCGAAAAGACGTTTCAGCCTCAACAGTGTCCAAAAGTGGATTTTGTTGTCAAACACTTAGATTCTATGATTTCCTGCATTCAATGCATCATAGAATACCAAACATTCAAGTTCTACTATACGTGTAAGAGTACCTGATGCTCTCATCACGTTTTACTGCTTTAAGTTACATTTCTAACTTTTATGCTCCGAAAAGACGTTTCAGCCTCAACAGTGTCCAAAAGTGGATTTTGTTGTCAAACACTTAGATTCTATGATTTCCTGCATTCAATGCATCATAGAATACCAAACATTCAAGTTCTACTATAGTGTAAGAGTACCTGATGCTCTCATCACGTTTTACTGCTTTAAGTTACATTTCTAACTTTTATGCTCCGAAAAGACGTTTCAGCCTCAACAGTGTCCAAAAGTGCATTTTGTTGTCAAACACTTAGATTCTATGATTTCCTGCATTCAATGCATCATAGAATACCAAACATTCACGTTCTACTATAGTGTAAGAGTACCTGATGCTCTCATCACGTTTTACTGCTTAAAGTTACATTTCTAACTTTTATGCTCCGAAAAGACGTTTCAGCGTCAACAGTGTCCAAAAGTGGATTTTGTTGTCAAAACACTTAGATTCTATGATTTCCTGCATTCAATGCATCATAGAATACCAAACATTCAAGTTCTACTATAGTGTAAGAGTACCTGATGCTCTCATCACGTTTTACTGCTTTAAGTTACATTTCTAACTTTTATGCTCCGAAAAGACGTTTCAGCCTCAACAGTGTCCAAAAGTGGATTTTTGTTGTCAAACACTTAGATTCTATGATTTCCTGCATTCAATGCATCATAGAATACCAAACATTCAAGTTCTACTATAGTGTAAGAGTACCTGATGCTCTCATCACGTTTTACTGCTTTAAGTTACATTTCTAACTTTTATGCTCCGAAAAGACGTTTCAGCCTCAACAGTGTCCAAAAGTGGATTTTGTTGTCAAACACTTAGATTCTATGATTTCCTGCATTCAATGCATCATAGAATACCAAACATTCAAGTTCTACTATAGTGTAAGAGTACCTGATGCTCTCATCACGTTTTACTGCTTTAAGTTACATTTCTAACTTTTATGCTCCGAAAAGACGTTTCAGCCTCAACAGTGTCCAAAAGTGGATTTTGTTGTCAAACACTTAGATTCTATGATTTCCTGCATTCAATGCATCATAGAATACCAAACATTCAAGTTCTACTATAGTGTAAGAGTACCTGATGCTCTCATCACGTTTTACTGCTTTAAGTTACATTTCTAACTTTTATGCTCCGAAAAGACGTTTCAGCCTCAACAGGTCTGTTGTCAAACACTTAGATTCTATGATTTTCTGCATTCAATGCATCATAGAATACCAAACATTCAAGTTCTACTATAGTGTAAGAGTACCTGATGCTCTCATCACGTTTTACTGCTTAAAGTTACATTTCTAACTTTTATGCTCCGAAAAGACGTTTCAGCGTCAACAGTGTCCAAAAGTGGATTTTGTTGTCAAACACTTAGATTCTATGATTTCCTGCATTCAATGCATCATAGAATACCAAACATTCAAGTTCTACTATAGTGTAAGAGTACCTGATGCTCTCATCACGTTTTACTGCTTTAAGTTACATTTCTAACTTTTATGCTCCGAAAAGACGTTTCAGCCTCAACAGTGTCCAAAAGTGCATTTTGTTGTCAAACACTTAGATTCTATGATTTCCTGCATTCAATGCATCATAGAATACCAAACATTCAAGTTCTACTATAGTGTAAGAGTACCTGATGCTCTCATCACGTTTTACTGCTTTAAGTTACATTTCTAACTTTTATGCTCCGAAAAGACGTTTCAGCCTCAACAGTGTCCAAAAGTGCATTTTGTTGTCAAACACTTAGATTCTATGATTTCCTGCATTCAATGCATCATAGAATACCAAACATTCAAGTTCTACTATAGTGTAAGAGTACCTGATGCTCTCATCACGTTTTACTGCTTTAAGTTACATTTCTAACTTTTATGCTCCGAAAAGACGTTTCAGCCTCAACAGTGTCCAAAAGTGCATTTTGTTGTCAAACACTTAGATTCTATGATTTCCTGCATTCAATGCATCATAGAATACCAAACATTCAAGTTCTACTATAGTGTAAGAGTACCTGATGCTCTCATCACGTTTTACTGCTTAAAGTTACATTTCTAACTTTTATGCTCCGAAAAGACGTTTCAGCCTCAACAGTGTCCAAAAGTGCATTTTGTTGTCAAACACTTAGATTCTATGATTTCCTGCATTCAATGCATCATAGAATACCAAACATTCAAGTTCTACTATAGTGTAAGAGTACCTGATGCTCTCATCACGTTTTACTGCTTTAAGTTACATTTCTAACTTTTATGCTCCGAAAAGACGTTTCAGCCTCAACAGTGTCCAAAAGTGCATTTTGTTGTCAAACACTTAGATTCTATGATTTCCTGCATTCAATGCATCATAGAATACCAAACATTCAAGTTCTACTATAGTGTAAGAGTACCTGATGCTCTCATCACGTTTTACTGCTTTAAGTTACATTTCTAACTTTTATGCTCCGAAAAGACGTTTCAGCCTCAACAGTGTCCAAAAGTGCATTTTGTTGTCAAACACTTAGATTCTATGATTTCCTGCATTCAATGCATCATAGAATACCAAACATTCAAGTTCTACTATAGTGTAAGAGTACCTGATGCTCTCATCACGTTTTACTGCTTAAAGTTACATTTCTAACTTTTATGCTCCGAAAAGACGTTTCAGCCTCAACAGTGTCCAAAAGTGCATTTTGTTGTCAAACACTTAGATTCTATGATTTCCTGCATTCAATGCATCATAGAATACCAAACATTCAAGTTCTACTATAGTGTAAGAGTACCTGATGCTCTCATCACGTTTTACTGCTTTAAGTTACATTTCTAACTTTTATGCTCCGAAAAGACGTTTCAGCCTCAACAGTGTCCAAAAGTGCATTTTGTTGTCAAACACTTAGATTCTATGATTTTCTGCATTCAATGCATCATAGAATACCAAACATTCAAGTTCTACTATAGTGTAAGAGTACCTGATGCTCTCATCACGTTTTACTGCTTAAAGTTACATTTCTAACTTTTATGCTCCGAAAAGACGTTTCAGCGTCAACAGTGTCCAAAAGTGGATTTTGTTGTCAAACACTTAGATTCTATGATTTCCTGCATTCAATGCATCATAGAATACCAAACATTCAAGTTCTACTATAGTGTAAGAGTACCTGATGCTCTCATCACGTTTTACTGCTTAAAGTTACATTTCTAACTTTTATGCTCCGAAAAGACGTTTCAGCGTCAACAGTGTCCAAAAGTGGATTTTGTTGTCAAACACTTAGATTCTATGATTTCCTGCATTCAATGCATCATAGAATACCAAACATTCAAGTTCTACTATAGTGTAAGAGTACCTGATGCTCTCATCACGTTTTACTGCTTAAAGTTACATTTCTAACTTTTATGCTCCGAAAAGACGTTTCAGCGTCAACAGTGTCCAAAAGTGGATTTTGTTGTCAAACACTTAGATTCTATGATTTCCTGCATTCAATGCATCATAGAATACCAAACATTCAAGTTCTACTATAGTGTAAGAGTACCTGATGCTCTCATCACGTTTTACTGCTTTAAGTTACATTTCTAACTTTTATGCTCCGAAAAGACGTTTCAGCCTCAACAGTGTCCAAAAGTGCATTTTGTTGTCAAACACTTAGATTCTATGATTTCCTGCATTCAATGCATCATAGAATACCAAACATTCAAGTTCTACTATAGTGTAAGAGTACCTGATGCTCTCATCACGTTTTACTGCTTAAAGTTACATTTCTAACTTTTATGCTCCGAAAAGACGTTTCAGCGTCAACAGTGTCCAAAAGTGGATTTTGTTGTCAAACACTTAGATTCTATGATTTCCTGCATTCAATGCATCATAGAATACCAAACATTCAAGTTCTACTATAGTGTAAGAGTACCTGATGCTCTCATCACGTTTTACTGCTTTAAGTTACATTTCTAACTTTTATGCTCCGAAAAGACGTTTCAGCCTCAACAGTGTCCAAAAGTGCATTTTGTTGTCAAACACTTAGATTCTATGATTTCCTGCATTCAATGCATCATAGAATACCAAACATTCAAGTTCTACTATAGTGTAAGAGTACCTGATGCTCTCATCACGTTTTACTGCTTAAAGTTACATTTCTAACTTTTATGCTCCGAAAAGACGTTTCAGCGTCAACAGTGTCCAAAAGTGGATTTTGTTGTCAAACACTTAGATTCTATGATTTCCTGCATTCAATGCATCATAGAATACCAAACATTCAAGTTCTACTATAGTGTAAGAGTACCTGATGCTCTCATCACGTTTTACTGCTTTAAGTTACATTTCTAACTTTTATGCTCCGAAAAGACGTTTCAGCCTCAACAGTGTCCAAAAGTGCATTTTGTTGTCAAACACTTAGATTCTATGATTTCCTGCATTCAATGCATCATAGAATACCAAACATTCAAGTTCTACTATAGTGTAAGAGTACCTGATGCTCTCATCACGTTTTACTGCTTAAAGTTACATTTCTAACTTTTATGCTCCGAAAAGACGTTTCAGCGTCAACAGTGTCCAAAAGTGGATTTTGTTGTCAAACACTTAGATTCTATGATTTCCTGCATTCAATGCATCATAGAATACCAAACATTCAAGTTCTACTATAGTGTAAGAGTACCTGATGCTCTCATCACGTTTTACTGCTTTAAGTTGCATTTCTAACTTTTATGCTCCGAAAAGACGTTTCAGCCTCAACAGTGTCCAAAAGTGCATTTTGTTGTCAAACACTTAGATTCTATGATTTCCTGCATTCAATGCATCATAGAATACCAAACATTCAAGTTCTACTATAGTGTAAGAGTACCTGATGCTCTCATCACGTTTTACTGCTTAAAGTTACATTTCTAACTTTTATGCTCCGAAAAGACGTTTCAGCCTCAACAGTGTCCAAAAGTGCATTTTGTTGTCAAACACTTAGATTCTATGATTTCCTGCATTCAATGCATCATAGAATACCAAACATTCAAGTTCTACTATAGTGTAAGAGTACCTGATGCTCTCATCACGTTTTACTGCTTAAAGTTACATTTCTAACTTTTATGCTCCGAAAAGACGTTTCAGCGTCAACAGTGTCCAAAAGTGGATTTTGTTGTCAAACACTTAGATTCTATGATTTTCTGCATTCAATGCATCATAGAATACCAAACATTCAAGTTCTACTATAGTGTAAGAGTACCTGATGCTCTCATCACGTTTTACTGCTTAAAGTTACATTTCTAACTTTTATGCTCCGAAAAGACGTTTCAGCGTCAACAGTGTCCAAAAGTGGATTTTGTTGTCAAACACTTAGATTCTATGATTTCCTGCATTCAATGCATCATAGAATACCAAACATTCAAGTTCTACTATAGTGTAAGAGTACCTGATGCTCTCATCACGTTTTACTGCTTTAAGTTACATTTCTAACTTTTATGCTCCGAAAAGACGTTTCAGCCTCAACAGTGTCCAAAAGTGCATTTTGTTGTCAAACACTTAGATTCTATGATTTCCTGCATTCAATGCATCATAGAATACCAAACATTCAAGTTCTACTATAGTGTAAGAGTACCTGATGCTCTCATCACGTTTTACTGCTTTAAGTTACATTTCTAACTTTTATGCTCCGAAAAGACGTTTCAGCCTCAACAGTGTCCAAAAGTGCATTTTGTTGTCAAACACTTAGATTCTATGATTTCCTGCATTCAATGCATCATAGAATACCAAACATTCAAGTTCTACTATAGTGTAAGAGTACCTGATGCTCTCATCACGTTTTACTGCTTTAAGTTACATTTCTAACTTTTATGCTCCGAAAAGACGTTTCAGCCTCAACAGTGTCCAAAAGTGCATTTTGTTGTCAAACACTTAGATTCTATGATTTCCTGCATTCAATGCATCATAGAATACCAAACATTCAAGTTCTACTATAGTGTAAGAGTACCTGATGCTCTCATCACGTTTTACTGCTTAAAGTTACATTTCTAACTTTTATGCTCCGAAAAGACGTTTCAGCGTCAACAGTGTCCAAAAGTGGATTTTGTTGTCAAACACTTAGATTCTATGATTTCCTGCATTCAATGCATCATAGAATACCAAACATTCAAGTTCTACTATAGTGTAAGAGTACCTGATGCTCTCATCACGTTTTACTGCTTTAAGTTACATTTCTAACTTTTATGCTCCGAAAAGACGTTTCAGCCTCAACAGTGTCCAAAAGTGCATTTTGTTGTCAAACACTTAGATTCTATGATTTTCTGCATTCAATGCACCATAGAATACCAAACATTCAAGTTCTACTATAGTGTAAGAGTACCTGATGCTCTCATCACGTTTTACTGCTTAAAGTTACATTTCTAACTTTTATGCTCCGAA
This sequence comes from Taurulus bubalis, assembly GCF_910589615.1. Lineage (NCBI taxonomy): Eukaryota > Metazoa > Chordata > Actinopteri > Perciformes > Cottidae > Taurulus > Taurulus bubalis. The sequence continues at coordinate 25,904,197 of NC_136593.1, read as the reverse complement.
AAGACGTTTCAGCGTCAACAGTGTCCAAAAGTGGATTTTGTTGTCAAACACTTAGATTCTATGATTTCCTGCATTCAATGCATCATAGAATACCAAACATTCAAGTTCTACTATAGTGTAAGAGTACCTGATGCTCTCATCACGTTTTACTGCTTAAAGTTACATTTCTAACTTTTATGCTCCGAAAAGACGTTTCAGCGTCAACAGTGTCCAAAAGTGGATTTTGTTGTCAAACACTTAGATTCTATGATTTCCTGCATTCAATGCATCATAGAATACCAAACATTCAAGTTCTACTATAGTGTAAGAGTACCTGATGCTCTCATCACGTTTTACTGCTTAAAGTTACATTTCTAACTTTTATGCTCCGAAAAGACGTTTCAGCGTCAACAGTGTCCAAAAGTGGATTTTGTTGTCAAACACTTAGATTCTATGATTTCCTGCATTCAATGCATCATAGAATACCAAACATTCAAGTTCTACTATAGTGTAAGAGTACCTGATGCTCTCATCACGTTTTACTGCTTTAAGTTACATTTCTAACTTTTATGCTCCGAAAAGACGTTTCAGCCTCAACAGTGTCCAAAAGTGCATTTTGTTGTCAAACACTTAGATTCTATGATTTCCTGCATTCAATGCATCATAGAATACCAAACATTCAAGTTCTACTATAGTGTAAGAGTACCTGATGCTCTCATCACGTTTTACTGCTTAAAGTTACATTTCTAACTTTTATGCTCCGAAAAGACGTTTCAGCGTCAACAGTGTCCAAAAGTGGATTTTGTTGTCAAACACTTAGATTCTATGATTTCCTGCATTCAATGCATCATAGAATACCAAACATTCAAGTTCTACTATAGTGTAAGAGTACCTGATGCTCTCATCACGTTTTACTGCTTTAAGTTACATTTCTAACTTTTATGCTCCGAAAAGACGTTTCAGCCTCAACAGTGTCCAAAAGTGCATTTTGTTGTCAAACACTTAGATTCTATGATTTCCTGCATTCAATGCATCATAGAATACCAAACATTCAAGTTCTACTATAGTGTAAGAGTACCTGATGCTCTCATCACGTTTTACTGCTTAAAGTTACATTTCTAACTTTTATGCTCCGAAAAGACGTTTCAGCGTCAACAGTGTCCAAAAGTGGATTTTGTTGTCAAACACTTAGATTCTATGATTTCCTGCATTCAATGCATCATAGAATACCAAACATTCAAGTTCTACTATAGTGTAAGAGTACCTGATGCTCTCATCACGTTTTACTGCTTTAAGTTACATTTCTAACTTTTATGCTCCGAAAAGACGTTTCAGCCTCAACAGTGTCCAAAAGTGCATTTTGTTGTCAAACACTTAGATTCTATGATTTCCTGCATTCAATGCATCATAGAATACCAAACATTCAAGTTCTACTATAGTGTAAGAGTACCTGATGCTCTCATCACGTTTTACTGCTTAAAGTTACATTTCTAACTTTTATGCTCCGAAAAGACGTTTCAGCGTCAACAGTGTCCAAAAGTGGATTTTGTTGTCAAACACTTAGATTCTATGATTTCCTGCATTCAATGCATCATAGAATACCAAACATTCAAGTTCTACTATAGTGTAAGAGTACCTGATGCTCTCATCACGTTTTACTGCTTTAAGTTACATTTCTAACTTTTTTGCTCCGAAAAGACGTTTCAGCCTCAACAGTGTCCAAAAGTGCATTTTGTTGTCAAACACTTAGATTCTATGATTTCCTGCATTCAATGCATCATAGAATACCAAACATTCAAGTTCTACTATAGTGTAAGAGTACCTGATGCTCTCATCACGTTTTACTGCTTAAAGTTACATTTCTAACTTTTATGCTCCGAAAAGACGTTTCAGCGTCAACAGTGTCCAAAAGTGGATTTTGTTGTCAAACACTTAGATTCTATGATTTCCTGCATTCAATGCATCATAGAATACCAAACATTCAAGTTCTACTATAGTGTAAGAGTACCTGATGCTCTCATCACGTTTTACTGCTTTAAGTTACATTTCTAACTTTTATGCTCCGAAAAGACGTTTCAGCCTCAACAGTGTCCAAAAGTGCATTTTGTTGTCAAACACTTAGATTCTATGATTTCCTGCATTCAATGCATCATAGAATACCAAACATTCAAGTTCTACTATAGTGTAAGAGTACCTGATGCTCTCATCACGTTATACTGCTTAAAGTTACATTTCTAACTTTTATGCTCCGAAAAGACGTTTCAGCGTCAACAGTGTCCAAAAGTGGATTTTGTTGTCAAACACTTAGATTCTATGATTTCCTGCATTCAATGCATCATAGAATACCAAACATTCAAGTTCTACTATAGTGTAAGAGTACCTGATGCTCTCATCACGTTTTACTGCTTTAAGTTACATTTCTAACTTTTATGCTCCGAAAAGACGTTTCAGCCTCAACAGTGTCCAAAAGTGCATTTTGTTGTCAAACACTTAGATTCTATGATTTCCTGCATTCAATGCATCATAGAATACCAAACATTCAAGTTCTACTATAGTGTAAGAGTACCTGATGCTCTCATCACGTTTTACTGCTTAAAGTTACATTTCTAACTTTTATGCTCCGAAAAGACGTTTCAGCGTCAACAGTGTCCAAAAGTGGATTTTGTTGTCAAACACTTAGATTCTATGATTTCCTGCATTCAATGCATCATAGAATACCAAACATTCAAGTTCTACTATAGTGTAAGAGTACCTGATGCTCTCATCACGTTTTACTGCTTTAAGTTACATTTCTAACTTTTATGCTCCGAAAAGACGTTTCAGCCTCAACAGTGTCCAAAAGTGCATTTTGTTGTCAAACACTTAGATTCTATGATTTCCTGCATTCAATGCATCATAGAATACCAAACATTCAAGTTCTACTATAGTGTAAGAGTACCTGATGCTCTCATCACGTTTTACTGCTTAAAGTTACATTTCTAACTTTTATGCTCCGAAAAGACGTTTCAGCGTCAACAGTGTCCAAAAGTGGATTTTGTTGTCAAACACTTAGATTCTATGATTTCCTGCATTCAATGCATCATAGAATACCAAACATTCAAGTTCTACTATAGTGTAAGAGTACCTGATGCTCTCATCACGTTTTACTGCTTTAAGTTACATTTCTAACTTTTATGCTCCGAAAAGACGTTTCAGCCTCAACAGTGTCCAAAAGTGCATTTTGTTGTCAAACACTTAGATTCTATGATTTCCTGCATTCAATGCATCATAGAATACCAAACATTCAAGTTCTACTATAGTGTAAGAGTACCTGATGCTCTCATCACGTTTTACTGCTTAAAGTTACATTTCTAACTTTTATGCTCCGAAAAGACGTTTCAGCGTCAACAGTGTCCAAAAGTGGATTTTGTTGTCAAACACTTAGATTCTATGATTTCCTGCATTCAATGCATCATAGAATACCAAACATTCAAGTTCTACTATAGTGTAAGAGTACCTGATGCTCTCATCACGTTTTACTGCTTTAAGTTACATTTCTAACTTTTATGCTCCGAAAAGACGTTTCAGCGTCAACAGTGTCCAAAAGTGGATTTTGTTGTCAAACACTTAGATTCTATGATTTCCTGCATTCAATGCATCATAGAATACCAAACATTCAAGTTCTACTATAGTGTAAGAGTACCTGATGCTCTCATCACGTTTTACTGCTTAAAGTTACATTTCTAACTTTTATGCTCCGAAAAGACGTTCAGCGTCAACAGTGTCCAAAAGTGGATTTTGTTGTCAAACACTTAGATTCTATGATTTCCTGCATTCAATGCATCATAGAATACCAAACATTCAAGTTCTACTATAGTGTAAGAGTACCTGATGCTCTCATCACGTTTTACTGCTTTAAGTTACATTTCTAACTTTTATGCTCCGAAAAGACGTTTCAGCCTCAACAGTGTCCAAAAGTGCATTTTGTTGTCAAACACTTAGATTCTATGATTTCCTGCATTCAATGCATCATAGAATACCAAACATTCAAGTTCTACTATAGTGTAAGAGTACCTGATGCTCTCATCACGTTTTACTGCTTTAAGTTACATTTCTAACTTTTATGCTCCGAAAAGACGTTTCAGCGTCAACAGTGTCCAAAAGTGGATTTTGTTGTCAAACACTTAGATTCTATGATTTTCTGCATTCAATGCATCATAGAATACCAAACATTCAAGTTCTACTATAGTGTAAGAGTACCTGATGCTCTCATCACGTTTTACTGCTTAAAGTTACATTTCTAACTTTTATGCTCCGAAAAGACGTTTCAGCGTCAACAGTGTCCAAAAGTGGATTTTGTTGTCAAACACTTAGATTCTATGATTTCCTGCATTCAATGCATCATAGAATACCAAACATTCAAGTTCTACTATAGTGTAAGAGTACCTGATGCTCTCATCACGTTTTACTGCTTTAAGTTACATTTCTAACTTTTATGCTCCGAAAAGACGTTTCAGCCTCAACAGTGTCCAAAAGTGCATTTTGTTGTCAAACACTTAGATTCTATGATTTCCTGCATTCAATGCATCATAGAATACCAAACATTCAAGTTCTACTATAGTGTAAGAGTACCTGATGCTCTCATCACGTTTTACTGCTTAAAGTTACATTTCTAACTTTTATGCTCCGAAAAGACGTTTCAGCGTCAACAGTGTCCAAAAGTGCATTTTGTTGTCAAACACTTAGATTCTATGATTTCCTGCATTTAATGCATCATAGAATACCAGACATTCAAGTTGTACTATAGTGTAAGAGTACCTGATGCTCTCATCACGTTTTACTGCTTTAAGTTACATTTCTAACTTTTATGCTCCGAAAAGACGTTTCAGCCTCAACAGAGTCCAAAAGTGCATTTTGTTGTCAAACACTTAGATTTTATGATTTCCTGCATTTAATGCATCATAGAATCCCAGACATTCATGTTTCATTGTTATATAAGAGTACCTGATGCTCTCATCACGTTTTACTGCTTTAAGTCGCATTTCCAACTTTTATGCTCCGAAAAGACGTTTCAGCCTCACCAGAGTCCAAAAGTGCATTTTGTTGTCAAACACTTAGATTCTATGATTTCCTGCATTTAATGCATCATAGAATACCAGACACTCAAGTTGTACTATAGTGTAAGAGTACCTGATGCTCTCATCACGTTTTACTGCTTTAAGTTACATTTCTAACTTTTATGCTCCGAAAAGACGTTTCAGCCTCAACAGAGTCCAAAAGTGCATTTTGTTGTCAAACACTTAGATTCTATGATTTCCTGTATTTTAATGCATCACAGAATCTAAGACATTTAAGTTGTACTATAGTGTAAGAGTACCTGATGCTCTCATCACGTTTTACTGCTTTAAGTTGCATTTCCAACTTTTATGCTCCGAAAAGACGTTTCAGCCTCACCAGAGTCCAAAAGTGCATTTTGTTGTCAAACACTTAGATTCTATGATTTCCTGCATTCAATGCATCATAGAATACCAAACATTCAAGTTCTACTATAGTGTAAGAGTACCTGATGCTCTCATCACGTTTTACTGCTTAAAGTTACATTTCTAACTTTTATGCTCCGAAAAGACGTTTCAGCGTCAACAGTGTCCAAAAGTGCATTTTGTTGTCAAACACTTAGATTCTATGATTTCCTGCATTTAATGCATCATAGAATACCAGACATTCAAGTTGTACTATAGTGTAAGAGTACCTGATGCTCTCATCACGTTTTACTGCTTTAAGTTACATTTCTAACTTTTATGCTCCGAAAAGACGTTTCAGCCTCAACAGAGTCCAAAAGTGCATTTTGTTGTCAAACACTTAGATTCTATGATTTCCTGCATTTAATGCATCATAGAATCCCAGACATTCATGTTTCATTGTTATATAAGAGTACCTGATGCTCTCATCACGTTTTACTGCTTTAAGTCGCATTTCCAACTTTTATGCTCCGAAAAGACGTTTCAGCCTCACCAGAGTCCAAAAGTGCATTTTGTTGTCAAACACTTAGATTCTATGATTTCCTGCATTTAATGCATCATAGAATACCAGACACTCAAGTTGTACTATAGTGTAAGAGTACCTGATGCTCTCATCACGTTTTACTGCTTTAAGTTACATTTCTAACTTTTATGCTCCGAAAAGACGTTTCAGCCTCAACAGAGTCCAAAAGTGCATTTTGTTGTCAAACACTTAGATTCTATGATTTCCTGTATTTTAATGCATCACAGAATCTAAGACATTTAAGTTGTACTATAGTGTAAGAGTACCTGATGCTCTCATCACGTTTTACTGCTTTAAGTTGCATTTCCAACTTTTATGCTCCGAAAAGACGTTTCAGCCTCACCAGAGTCCAAAAGTGCATTTTGTTGTCAAACACTTAGATTCTATGATTTCCTGCATTTAATGCATCATAGAATACTAGACATTCAAGTTGTACTATAGTGTAAGAGTACCTGATGCTCTCATCACGTTTTACTGCTTTAAGTCGCATTTCCAACTTTTATGCTCCGAAAAGACGTTTCAGCCTCAACAGAGTCCAAAAGTGCATTTTGTTGTCAAACACTTAGATTCTATGATTTCCTGCATTTAATGCATCATAGAATACCAGACACTCAAGTTGTACTATAGTGTAAGAGTACCTGATGCTCTCATCACGTTTTACTGCTTTAAGTTACATTTCTAACTTTTATGCTCCGAAAAGACGTTTGAGCCTCAACAGAGTCCAAAAGTGCATTTTGTTGTCAAACACTTAGATTCTATGATTTCCTGCATTTAATGCATCATAGAATACCAGACATTCAAGTTGTACTATAGTGTAAGAGTACCTGATGCTCTCATCACGTTTTCTGCTTTAAGTTACATTTCTAACTTTTATGCTCCGAAAAGACGTTTCAGCCTCAACAGAGTCCAAAAGTGCATTTTGTTGTCAAACACTTAGATTCTATGATTTCCTGTATTTAATGCATCACAGAATCTAAGACATTTAAGTTGTACTATAGTGTAAGAGTACCTAAAGCTCTCATCACGTTTTACTGCTTTAAGTTACATTTCTAACTTTTATGCTCCGAAAAGACGTTTCAGCCTCACCAGAGTCCAAAAGTGCATTTTCTTGTCAAACACTTAGATTCTATGATTTCCTGCATTTAATGCATCATAGAATACCAGACACTCAAGTTGTACTATAGTGTAAGAGTACCTGATGCTCTCATCACGTTTTACTGCTTTAAGTTACATTTCTAACTTTTATGCTCCGAAAAGACGTTTCAGCCTCAACAGAGTCCAAAAGTGCATTTTGTTGTCAAACACTTAGATTCTATGATTTCCTGCATTTAATGCATCATAGAATACCAGACATTCAAGTTGTACTATAGTGTAAGAGTACCTGATGCTCTCATCACGTTTTACTGCTTTAAGTTACATTTCTAACTTTTATGCTCCGAAAAGACGTTTCAGCCTCAACAGAGTCCAAAAGTGCATTTTGTTGTCAAACACTTAGATTCTATGATTTCCTGTATTTAATGCATCACAGAATCTAAGACATTTAAGTTGTACTATAGTGTAAGAGTACCTGATGCTCTCATCACGTTTTACTGCTTTAAGTTACATTTCTAACTTTTATGCTCCGAAAAGACGTTTCAGCCTCACCAGAGTCCAAAAGTGCATTTTGTTGTCAAACACTTAGATTCTATGATTTCCTGCATTTAATGCATCATAGAATACCAGACATTCAAGTTGTACTATAGTGTAAGAGTACCTGATGCTCTCATCACATTTTACTGCTTTAAGTTACATTTCTAACTTTTATGCTCCGAAAAGACGTTTCAGCCTCAACAGTGTCCAAAAGTGCATTTTGTTGTCAAACACTTAGATTCTATGATTTCCTGCATTTAATGCATCATAGAATACTAGACATTCAAGTTGTACTATAGTGTAAGAGTACCTGATGCTCTCATCACGTTTTACTGCTTTAAGTTGCATTTCCAACTTTTATGCTCCGAAAAGACGTTTCAGCCTCAACAGAGTCCAAAAGTGCATTTTGTTGTCAAACACTTAGATTCTATGATTTCCTGTATTTAATGCATCACAGAATCTAAGACATTTAAGTTGTACTATAGTGTAAGAGTACCTGATGCTCTCATCACGTTTTACTGCTTTAAGTTACATTTCTAACTTTTATGCTCCGAAAAGACGTTTCAGCCTCAACAGAGTCCAAAAGTGCATTTTGTTGTCAAACACTTAGATTCTATGATTTCCTGCATTTAATGCATCATAGAATACCAGACATTCAAGTTGTACTATAGTGTAAGAGTACCTGATGCTCTCATCACGTTTTACTGCTTTAAGTTACATTTCTAACTTTTATGCTCCGAAAAGACGTTTCAGCCTCAACAGAGTCCAAAAGTGCATTTTGTTGTCAAACACTTAGATTCTATGATTTCCTGCATTTAATGCATCATAGAATACCAGACATTCATGTTTCATTGTTATATAAGAGTACCTGATGCTCTCATCACGTTTTACTGCTTTAAGTCGCATTTCCAACTTTTATGCTCCGAAAAGACGTTTCAGCCTCACCAGAGTCCAAAAGTGCATTTTGTTGTCAAACACTTAGATTCTATGATTTCCTGCATTTAATGCATCATAGAATACCAGACACTCAAGTTGTACTATAGTGTAAGAGTACCTGATGCTCTCATCACGTTTTACTGCTTTAAGTTACATTTCTAACTTTTATGCTCCGAAAAGACGTTTCAGCCTCAACAGAGTCCAAAAGTGCATTTTGTTGTCAAACACTTAGATTCTATGATTTCCTGTATTTTAATGCATCACAGAATCTAAGACATTTAAGTTGTACTATAGTGTAAGAGTACCTGATGCTCTCATCACGTTTTACTGCTTTAAGTTGCATTTCCAACTTTTATGCTCCGAAAAGACGTTTCAGCCTCACCCGAGTCCAAAAGTGCATTTTGTTGTCAAACACTTAGATTCTATGATTTCCTGCATTTAATGCATCATAGAATACTAGACATTCAAGTTGTACTATAGTGTAAGAGTACCTGATGCTCTCATCACGTTTTACTGCTTTAAGTCGCATTTCCAACTTTTATGCTCCGAAAAGACGTTTCAGCCTCAACAGAGTCCAAAAGTGCATTTTGTTGTCAAACACTTAGATTCTATGATTTCCTGCATTTAATGCATCATAGAATACCAGACACTCAAGTTGTACTATAGTGTAAGAGTACCTGATGCTCTCATCACGTTTTACTGCTTTAAGTTACATTTCTAACTTTTATGCTCCGAAAAGACGTTTGAGCCTCAACAGAGTCCAAAAGTGCATTTTGTTGTCAAACACTTAGATTCTATGATTTCCTGCATTTAATGCATCATAGAATACCAGACATTCAAGTTGTACTATAGTGTAAGAGTACCTGATGCTCTCATCACGTTTTCTGCTTTAAGTTACATTTCTAACTTTTATGCTCCGAAAAGACGTTTCAGCCTCAACAGAGTCCAAAAGTGCATTTTGTTGTCAAACACTTAGATTCTATGATTTCCTGTATTTAATGCATCACAGAATCTAAGACATTTAAGTTGTACTATAGTGTAAGAGTACCTAAAGCTCTCATCACGTTTTACTGCTTTAAGTTACATTTCTAACTTTTATGCTCCGAAAAGACGTTTCAGCCTCACCAGAGTCCAAAAGTGCATTTTCTTGTCAAACACTTAGATTCTATGATTTCCTGCATTTAATGCATCATAGAATACCAGACACTCAAGTTGTACTATAGTGTAAGAGTACCTGATGCTCTCATCACGTTTTACTGCTTTAAGTTACATTTCTAACTTTTATGCTCCGAAAAGACGTTTCAGCCTCAACAGAGTCCAAAAGTGCATTTTGTTGTCAAACACTTAGATTCTATGATTTCCTGCATTTAATGCATCATAGAATACCAGACATTCAAGTTGTACTATAGTGTAAGAGTACCTGATGCTCTCATCACGTTTTACTGCTTTAAGTTACATTTCTAACTTTTATGCTCCGAAAAGACGTTTCAGCCTCAACAGAGTCCAAAAGTGCATTTTGTTGTCAAACACTTAGATTCTATGATTTCCTGTATTTAATGCATCACAGAATCTAAGACATTTAAGTTGTACTATAGTGTAAGAGTACCTGATGCTCTCATCACGTTTTACTGCTTTAAGTTACATTTCTAACTTTTATGCTCCGAAAAGACGTTTCAGCCTCACCAGAGTCCAAAAGTGCATTTTGTTGTCAAACACTTAGATTCTATGATTTCCTGCATTTAATGCATCATAGAATACCAGACATTCAAGTTGTACTATAGTGTAAGAGTACCTGATGCTCTCATCACATTTTACTGCTTTAAGTTACATTTCTAACTTTTATGCTCCGAAAAGACGTTTCAGCCTCAACAGTGTCCAAAAGTGCATTTTGTTGTCAAACACTTAGATTCTATGATTTCCTGCATTTAATGCATCATAGAATACTAGACATTCAAGTTGTACTATAGTGTAAGAGTACCTGATGCTCTCATCACGTTTTACTGCTTTAAGTTGCATTTCCAACTTTTATGCTCCGAAAAGACGTTTCAGCCTCAACAGAGTCCAAAAGTGCATTTTGTTGTCAAACACTTAGATTCTATGATTTCCTGTATTTAATGCATCACAGAATCTAAGACATTTAAGTTGTACTATAGTGTAAGAGTACCTGATGCTCTCATCACGTTTTACTGCTTTAAGTTACATTTCTAACTTTTATGCTCCGAAAAGACGTTTCAGCCTCAACAGAGTCCAAAAGTGCATTTTGTTGTCAAACACTTAGATTCTATGATTTCCTGCATTTAATGCATCATAGAATACCAGACATTCAAGTTGTACTATAGTGTAAGAGTACCTGATGCTCTCATCACGTTTTACTGCTTTAAGTTACATTTCTAACTTTTATGCTCCGAAAAGACGTTTCAGCCTCAACAGAGTCCAAAAGTGCATTTTGTTGTCAAACACTTAGATTCTATGATTTCCTGCATTTAATGCATCATAGAATACCAGACATTCAAGTTGTACTATAGTGTAAGAGTACCTGATGCTCTCATCACGTTTTCTGCTTTAAGTTACATTTCTAACTTTTATGCTCCGAAAAGACGTTTCAGCCTCAACAGAGTCCAAAAGTGCATTTTGTTGTCAAACACTTAGATTCTATGATTTCCTGTATTTAATGCATCACAGAATCTAAGACATTTAAGTTGTACTATAGTGTAAGAGTACCTAAAGCTCTCATCACGTTTTACTGCTTTAAGTTACATTTCTAACTTTTATGCTCCGAAAAGACGTTTCAGCCTCACCAGAGTCCAAAAGTGCATTTTCTTGTCAAACACTTAGATTCTATGATTTCCTGCATTTAATGCATCATAGAATACCAGACACTCAAGTTGTACTATAGTGTAAGAGTACCTGATGCTCTCATCACGTTTTACTGCTTTAAGTTACATTTCTAACTTTTATGCTCCGAAAAGACGTTTCAGCCTCAACAGAGTCCAAAAGTGCATTTTGTTGTCAAACACTTAGATTCTATGATTTCCTGCATTTAATGCATCATAGAATACCAGACATTCAAGTTGTACTATAGTGTAAGAGTACCTGATGCTCTCATCACGTTTTACTGCTTTAAGTTACATTTCTAACTTTTATGCTCCGAAAAGACGTTTCAGCCTCAACAGAGTCCAAAAGTGCATTTTGTTGTCAAACACTTAGATTCTATGATTTCCTGTATTTAATGCATCACAGAATCTAAGACATTTAAGTTGTACTATAGTGTAAGAGTACCTGATGCTCTCATCACGTTTTACTGCTTTAAGTTACATTTCTAACTTTTATGCTCCGAAAAGACGTTTCAGCCTCACCAGAGTCCAAAAGTGCATTTTGTTGTCAAACACTTAGATTCTATGATTTCCTGCATTTAATGCATCATAGAATACCAGACATTCAAGTTGTACTATAGTGTAAGAGTACCTGATGCTCTCATCACATTTTACTGCTTTAAGTTACATTTCTAACTTTTATGCTCCGAAAAGACGTTTCAGCCTCAACAGTGTCCAAAAGTGCATTTTGTTGTCAAACACTTAGATTCTATGATTTCCTGCATTTAATGCATCATAGAATACTAGACATTCAAGTTGTACTATAGTGTAAGAGTACCTGATGCTCTCATCACGTTTTACTGCTTTAAGTTGCATTTCCAACTTTTATGCTCCGAAAAGACGTTTCAGCCTCAACAGAGTCCAAAAGTGCATTTTGTTGTCAAACACTTAGATTATATGATTTCTTGTATTTAATGCATCACAGAATCTAAGACATTTAAGTTGTACTATAGTGTAAGAGTACCTGATGCTCTCATCACGTTTTACTGCTTTAAGTTACATTTCTAACTTTTATGCTCCGAAAAGACGTTTCAGCCTCAACAGAGTCCAAAAGTGCATTTTGTTGTCAAACACTTAGATTCTATGATTTCCTGCATTTAATGCATCATAGAATACCAGACATTCAAGTTGTACTATAGTGTAAGAGTACCTGATGCTCTCATCACGTTTTACTGCTTTAAGTTACATTTCTAACTTTTATGCTCCGAAAAGACGTTTCAGCCTCAACAGAGTCCAAAAGTGCATTTTGTTGTCAAACACTTAGATTCTATGATTTCCTGCATTTAATGCATCATAGAATCCCAGACATTCATGTTTCATTGTTATATAAGAGTACCTGATGCTCTCATCACGTTTTACTGCTTTAAGTCGCATTTCCAACTTTTATGCTCCGAAAAGACGTTTCAGCCTCACCAGAGTCCAAAAGTGCATTTTGTTGTCAAACACTTAGATTCTATGATTTCCTGCATTTAATGCATCATAGAATACCAGACACTCAAGTTGTACTATAGTGTAAGAGTACCTGATGCTCTCATCACGTTTTACTGCTTTAAGTTACATTTCTAACTTTTATGCTCCGAAAAGACGTTTCAGCCTCAACAGAGTCCAAAAGTGCATTTTGTTGTCAAACACTTAGATTCTATGATTTCCTGTATTTTAATGCATCACAGAATCTAAGACATTTAAGTTGTACTATAGTGTAAGAGTCCCTGATGCTCTCATCACGTTTTACTGCTTTAAGTTACATTTCTAACTTTTATGCTCCGAAAAGACGTTTCAGCCTCACCAGAGTCCAAAAGTGCATTTTGTTGTCAAACACTTAGATTCTATGATTTCCTGCATTTAATGCATCATAGAATACTAGACATTCAAGTTGTACTATAGTGTAAGAGTACCTGATGCTCTCATCACGTTTTACTGCTTTAAGTTACATTTCTAACTTTTATGCTCCGAAAAGACGTTTGAGCCTCAACAGAGTCCAAAAGTGCATTTTGTTGTCAAACACTTAGATTCTATGATTTCCTGCATTTAATGCATCATAGAATACCAGACATTCAAGTTGTACTATAGTGTAAGAGTACCTGATGCTCTCATCACGTTTTACTGCTTTAAGTTACATTTCTAACTTTTATGCTCCGAAAAGACGTTTCAGCCTCAACAGAGTCCAAAAGTGCATTTTGTTGTCAAACACTTAGATTCTATGATTTCCTGTATTTAATGCATCACAGAATCTAAGACATTTAAGTTGTACTATAGTGTAAGAGTACCTAAAGCTCTCATCACGTTTTACTGCTTTAAGTTACATTTCTAACTTTTATGCTCCGAAAAGACGTTTCAGCCTCACCAGAGTCCAAAAGTGCATTTTCTTGTCAAACACTTAGATTCTATGATTTCCTGCATTTAATGCATCATAGAATACCAGACACTCAAGTTGTACTATAGTGTAAGAGTACCTGATGCTCTCATCACGTTTTACTGCTTTAAGTTACATTTCTAACTTTTATGCTCCGAAAAGACGTTTCAGCCTCAACAGAGTCCAAAAGTGCATTTTGTTGTCAAACACTTAGATTCTATGATTTCCTGCATTTAATGCATCATAGAATACCAGACATTCAAGTTGTACTATAGTGTAAGAGTACCTGATGCTCTCATCACGTTTTACTGCTTTAAGTTACATTTCTAACTTTTATGCTCCGAAAAGACGTTTCAGCCTCAACAGAGTCCAAAAGTGCATTTTTTTGTCAAACACTTAGATTCTATGATTTCCTGTATTTAATGCATCACAGAATCTAAGACATTTAAGTTGTACTATAGTGTAAGAGTACCTGATGCTCTCATCACGTTTTACTGCTTTAAGTTACATTTCTAACTTTTATGCTCCGAAAAGACGTTTCAGCCTCACCAGAGTCCAAAAGTGCATTTTGTTGTCAAACACTTAGATTCTATGATTTCCTGCATTTAATGCATCATAAAATACTAGACATTCAAGTTGTACTATAGTGTAAGAGTACCTGATGCTCTCATCACGTTTTACTGCTTTAAGTTGCATTTCCAACTTTTATGCTCCGAAAAGACGTTTCAGCCTCAACAGAGTCCAAAAGTGCATTTTGTTGTCAAACACTTAGATTCTATGATTTCCTGTATTTAATGCATCACAGAATCTAAGACATTTAAGTTGTACTATAGTGTAAGAGTACCTGATGCTCTCATCACGTTTTACTGCTTTAAGTTACATTTCTAACTTTTATGCTCCGAAAAGACGTTTCAGCCTCAACAGAGTCCAAAAGTGCATTTTGTTGTCAAACACTTAGATTCTATGATTTCCTGCATTTAATGCATCATAGAATACCAGACATTCAAGTTGTACTATAGTGTAAGAGTACCTGATGCTCTCATCACATTTTACTGCTTTAAGTTACATTTCTAACTTTTATGCTCCGAAAAGACGTTTCAGCCTCAACAGAGTCCAAAAGTGCATTTTGTTGTCAAACACTTAGATTCTATGATTTCCTGCATTTAATGCATCATAGAATACCAGACATTCATGTTTCATTGTTATATAAGAGTACCTGATGCTCTCATCACGTTTTACTGCTTTAAGTCGCATTTCCAACTTTTATGCTCCGAAAAGACGTTTCAGCCTCACCAGAGTCCAAAAGTGCATTTTGTTGTCAAACACTTAGATTCTATGATTTCCTGCATTTAATGCATCATAGAATACTAGACATTCAAGTTGTACTATAGTGTAAGAGTACCTGATGCTCTCATCACGTTTTACTGCTTTAAGTTACATTTCTAACTTTTATGCTCCGAAAAGACGTTTGAGCCTCAACAGAGTCCAAAAGTGCATTTTGTTGTCAAACACTTAGATTCTATGATTTCCTGCATTTAATGCATCATAGAATACCAGACATTCAAGTTGTACTATAGTGTAAGAGTACCTGATGCTCTCATCACGTTTTACTGCTTTAAGTTACATTTCTAACTTTTATGCTCCGAAAAGACGTTTCAGCCTCAACAGAGTCCAAAAGTGCATTTTGTTGTCAAACACTTAGATTCTATGATTTCCTGCATTTAATGCATCATAGAATACTAGACATTCAAGTTGTACTATAGTGTAAGAGTACCTGATGCTCTCATCACGTTTTACTGCTTTAAGTTACATTTCTAACTTTTATGCTCCGAAAAGACGTTTCAGCCTCAACAGAGTCCAAAAGTGCATTTTTTTGTCAAACACTTAGATTCTATGATTTCCTGTATTTAATGCATCACAGAATCTAAGACATTTAAGTTGTACTATAGTGTAAGAGTACCTGATGCTCTCATCACGTTTTACTGCTTTAAGTTACATTTCTAACTTTTATGCTCCGAAAAGACGTTTCAGCCTCACCAGAGTCCAAAAGTGCATTTTGTTGTCAAACACTTAGATTCTATGATTTCCTGCATTTAATGCATCATAAAATACTAGACATTCAAGTTGTACTATAGTGTAAGAGTACCTGATGCTCTCATCACGTTTTACTGCTTTAAGTTGCATTTCCAACTTTTATGCTCCGAAAAGACGTTTCAGCCTCAACAGAGTCCAAAAGTGCATTTTGTTGTCAAACACTTAGATTCTATGATTTCCTGTATTTAATGCATCACAGAATCTAAGACATTTAAGTTGTACTATAGTGTAAGAGTACCTGATGCTCTCATCACGTTTTACTGCTTTAAGTTACATTTCTAACTTTTATGCTCCGAAAAGACGTTTCAGCCTCAACAGAGTCCAAAAGTGCATTTTGTTGTCAAACACTTAGATTCTATGATTTCCTGCATTTAATGCATCATAGAATACCAGACATTCAAGTTGTACTATAGTGTAAGAGTACCTGATGCTCTCATCACATTTTACTGCTTTAAGTTACATTTCTAACTTTTATGCTCCGAAAAGACGTTTCAGCCTCAACAGAGTCCAAAAGTGCATTTTGTTGTCAAACACTTAGATTCTATGATTTCCTGCATTTAATGCATCATAGAATACCAGACATTCATGTTTCATTGTTATATAAGAGTACCTGATGCTCTCATCACGTTTTACTGCTTTAAGTCGCATTTCCAACTTTTATGCTCCGAAAAGACGTTTCAGCCTCACCAGAGTCCAAAAGTGCATTTTGTTGTCAAACACTTAGATTCTATGATTTCCTGCATTTAATGCATCATAGAATACCAGACATTCAAGTTGTACTATAGTGTAAGAGTACCTGATGCTCTCATCACGTTTTACTGCTTTAAGTTGCATTTCCAACTTTTATGCTCCGAAAAGACGTTTCAGCCTCAACAGAGTCCAAAAGTGCATTTTGTTGTCAAACACTTAGATTCTATGATTTCCTGCATTTAATGCATGATAGAATACCAGACATTCAAGTTGTACTATAGTGTAAGAGTACCTGATGCTCTCATCACGTTTTACTGCTTTAAGTTACATTTCTAACTTTTATGCTCCGAAAAGACGTTTCAGCCTCAACAGAGTCCAAAAGTGCATTTTGTTGTCAAACACTTAGATTCTATGATTTCCTGCATTTAATGCATCATAGAATCCCAGACATTCATGTTTCATTGTTATATAAGAGTACCTGATGCTCTCATCACGTTTTACTGCTTTAAGTCGCATTTCCAACTTTTATGCTCCGAAAAGACGTTTCAGCCTCACCAGAGTCCAAAAGTGCATTTTGTTGTCAAACACTTAGATTCTATGATTTCCTGCATTTAATGCATCATAGAATACTAGACATTCAAGTTGTACTATAGTGTAAGAGTACCTGATGCTCTCATCACGTTTTACTGCTTTAAGTCGCATTTCCAACTTTTATGCTCCGAAAAGACGTTTCAGCCTCAACAGAGTCCAAAACTGCATTTTCTTGTCAAACACTTAGATTCTATGATTTCCTGCATTTAATGCATCATAGAATACCAGACACTCAAGTTGTACTATAGTGTAAGAGTACCTGATGCTCTCATCACGTTTTACTGCTTTAAATTACATTTCTAACTTTTATGCTCCGAAAAGACGTTTCAGCCTCAACAGAGTCCGAAAGTGCATTTTGTTGTCAAACACTTAGATTCTATGATTTCCTGCATTTAATGCATCATAGAATACCAGACACTCAAGTTGTACTATAGTGTAAGAGTACCTGATGCTCTCATCACGTTTTACTGCTTTAAGTTACATTTCTAACTTTTATGCTCCGAAAAGACGTTTTAGCCTCAACAGAGTCCAAAAGTGCATTTTGTTGTCAAACACTTAGATTCTATGATTTCCTGCATTTAATGCATCATAGAATACCAGACATTCATGTTTCATTGTCATATAGGAGTACCTGATGCTCTCATCACGTTTTACTGCTTTAAGTTGCATTTCCAACTTTCATGCTCCGAAAAGACGTTTCAGCCTCAACAGAGTCCAAAAGTGCATTTTGTTGTCAAACACTTAGATTATATGATTTCCTGCATTTAATGCATCATAGAATACCAGACATTCAAGTTGTACTATAGTGTAAGAGTACCTGATGCTCTCATCACGTTTTACTGCTTTAAGTTACATTTCTAACTTTTATGCTCCGAAAAGACGTTTCAGCCTCAACAGAGTCCAAAAGTGCATTTTGTTGTCAAACACTTAGATTCTATGATTTCCTGCATTTAATGCATCATAGAATACCAGACATTCATGTTTCATTGTTATATAAGAGTACCTGATGCTCTCATCACGTTTTACTGCTTTAAGTCGCATTTCCAACTTTTATGCTCCGAAAAGACGTTTCAGCCTCACCAGAGTCCAAAAGTGCATTTTGTTGTCAAACACTTAGATTCTATGATTTCCTGCATTTAATGCATCATAGAATACTAGACATTCAAGTTGTACTATAGTGTAAGAGTACCTGATGCTCTCATCACGTTTTACTGCTTTAAGTCGCATTTCCAACTTTTATGCTCCGAAAAGACGTTTCAGCCTCAACAGAGTCCAAAAGTGCATTTTGTTGTCAAACACTTAGATTCTATGATTTCCTGCATTTAATGCATCATAGAATACCAGACACTCAAGTTGTACTATAGTGTAAGAGTACCTGATGCTCTCATCACGTTTTACTGCTTTAAGTTGCATTTGCAACTTTTATGCTCCGAAAAGATGTTTCAGCCTCAACAGAGTCCAAAAGTGCATGTTGTTGTCAAACACTTAGATTCTATGATTTCCTGCATTTAATGCATCATAGAATACCAGACATTCATGTTTCATTGTTATATAAGAGTACCTGATGCTCTCATCATGTTTTACTGCTTTAAGTTGCATTTGCAACTTTTATGCTCCGAAAAGATGTTTCAGCCTCAACAGAGTCCAAAAGTGCATTTTGTTGTCAAACACTTAGATTCTATGATTTCCTGCATTTAATGCATCATAGAATACCAGACATTCAAGTTACATTTCTAACTTTTTATGCTCCGAAAAGACGTTTCAGCCTCAACAGAGTCCAAAACTGCATTTTCTTGTCAAACACTTAGATTCTGTGATTTCCTGCATTTAATGCATCATAGAATACCAGACATTCAAGTTGTACTATAGTGTAAGAGTACCTGATGCTCTCATCACGTTTTACTGCTTTAAGTTGCATTTCCAACTTTTATGCTCCGAAAAGACGTTTCAGCCTCAACAGAGTCCAAAAGTGCATGTTGTTGTCAAACACTTAGATTCTATGATTTCCTGCATTTAATGCATCATAGAATACCAGACATTCAAGTTGTACTATAGTGTAAGAGTACCTGATGCTCTCATCACATTTTACTGCTTTAAGTTACATTTCTAACTTTGTATGCTCCGAAAAGACGTTTCAGACTCAACAGAGTCCAAAAGTGCATTTTGTTGTCAAAGACTTAGATTCTATGATTTCCTGCATTTAATGCATCATAGCATACCAGACATTCAAGTTACATTTCTAACTTTTTATGCTCCGAAAAGACGTTTCAGCCTCAACAGAGTCCAAAAGTGCATTTTCTTGTCAAACACTTAGATTCTATGATTTCCTGCATTTAATGCATCATAGAATACCAGACATTCAAGTTGTACTATAGTGTAAGAGTACCTGATGCTCTCATCACGTTTTACTGCTTTAAGTTACATTTCTAACTTGTTATGCTCCGAAAAGACGTTTCAGCCTCAACAGAGTCCAAAACTGCATTTTGTTGTCAAACACTTAGATTCTATGATTTCCTGCATTTAATGCATCATAGAATACCAGACATTCAAGTTACATTTCTAACTTTTTTTGCTCCGAAAAGACGTTTCAGCCTCAACAGAGTCCAAAAGTGCATTTTGTTGTCAAACACTTAGATTCTATGATTTCCTGCATTTAATGCATCATAGAATACCAGACATTCAAGTTGTACTATAGTGTAAGAGTACCTGATGCTCTCATCACATTTTACTGCTTTAAGTTACATTTCTAACTTTTTATGCTCCGAAAAGACGTTTCAGACACAACAGAGTCCAAAAGTGCATTTTGTTGTCAAACACTTAGATTCTATGATTTCCTGCATTTAATGCTTTATAGAATACCAGACATTCAAGTTACATTTCTAACTTTTTATGCTCCGAAAAGACGTTTCAGCCTCAACAGAGTCCAAAAGTGCATTTTCTTGTCAAACACTTAGATTCTATGATTTCCTGCATTTAATGCATCATAGAATACCAGACATTCAAGTTGTACTATAGTGTAAGAGTACCTGATGCTCTCATCACGTTTTACTGCTTTAAGTTGCATTTCCAACTTTTATGCTCCGAAAAGACGTTTCAGCCTCAACAGAGTCCAAAACTGCATGTTGTTGTCAAACACTTAGATTCTATGATTTCCTGCATTTAATGCATCATAGAATACCAGACATTCAAGTTGTACTATAGTATAAGAGTACCTGATGCTCTCATCACATTTTACTGCTTTAAGTTACATTTCGAACTTTGTATGCTCCGAAAAGACGTTTCAGACTCAACAGAGTCCAAAAGTGCATTTTGTTGTCAAAGACTTAGATTCTATGATTTCCTGCATTTAATGCATCATAGAATACCAGACATTCAAGTTACATTTCTAACTTTGTATGCTCCGAAAAGACGTTTCAGCCTCAACAGAGTCCAAAAGTGCATTTTCTTGTCAAACACTTAGATTCTATGATTTCCTGCATTTAATGCATCATAGAATACCAGACATTCAAGGTGTACTATAGTGTAAGAGTACCTGATGCTCTCATCACGTTTTACTGCTTTAAGTTACATTTCTAACTTGTTATGCTCCGAAAAGACGTTTCAGCCTCAACAGAGTCCAAAACTGCATTTTGTTGTCAAACACTTAGATTCTATGATTTCCTGCATTTAATGCATCATAGAATACCAGACATTCAAGTTACATTTCTAACTTTTTATGCTCCGAAAAGACGTTTCAGCCTCAACAGAGTCCAAAAGTGCATTTTCTTGTCAAACACTTAGATTCTATGATTTCCTGCATTTAATGCATCATAGAATACCAGACATTCAAGTTGTACTATAGTGTAAGAGTACCTGATGCTCTCATCACGTTTTACTGTTTTAAGTTACATTTCAAACTTTTTATGCTCCGAAAAGACGTTTCAGACTCAACAGATTCCAAAAGTGCATTTTGTTGTCAAACACTTAGATTCTATGATTTTCTGCATTTAATGCATCATAGAATACCAGACATTCAAGTTGTACTATAGTGTAAGAGTACCTGATGCTCTCATCACGTTTTACTGCTTTAATTTACATTTCTAACTTTTTATGCTCCGAAAAGACGTTTCAGCCTCAACAGAGTCCAAAAATGCATTTTGTTGTCATACACTTAGATTCTATGATTTCCTGCATTTAATGCATCATAGAATACCAGACATTCATGTTTCATTGTTCTATAAGAGTACCTGATGCTCTCATCATGTTTTACTGCTTTAAGTTGCATTTCCAACTTTTATGCTCCGAAAAGACGTTTCAGCCTCAAAAGTGCATTTTGTTGTCATACACTAAGATTCTATGATTTCCTGCATTTAATGCATCATAGAATACCAGACATTCATGTTTCATTGTTATATAAGAGTACCTGATGCTCTCATCATGTTTTACTGCTTTAAGTTGCATTTCCAACTTTTATGCTCCGAAAAGACGTTTCAGCCTCAACAGAGTCCAAAAGTGCATGTTGTTGTCAAACACTTAGATTCTATGATTTCCTACATTTAATGCATCATAGAATACCAGACATTCATGTTTCATTGTTATATAAGAGTACCTGATGCTCTCATCATGTTTTACTGCTTTAAGTTGCATTTCCAACTTTTATGCTCCGAAAAGACGTTTCAGCCTCAACAGAGTCCAAAAGTGCATGTTGTTGTCAAACACTTAGATTCTATGATTTCCTGCATTTAATGCATCATTGAATACCAGACATTCAAGTTGTACTATAGTGTAAGAGTACCTGATGCTCTCATCACGTTTTACTGCTTTAAGTTACATTTCTAACTTTTTATGCTCCGAAAAGACGTTTCAGACTCAACAGATTCCAAAAGTGCATTTTGTTGTCAAACACTTAGATTCTATGATTTCCTGCATTTAATGCATCATAGAATACAAGACATTCATGTTTCATTGTTATATAAGAGTACCTGATGCTCTCATCATGTTTTACTGCTTTAAGTTGCATTTCCAACTTTTATGCTTCGAAAAGACGTTTCAGCCTTAACAGAGTCCAAAAGTGCATGTTGTTGTCAAACACTTAGAATCTATGATTTCCTGCATTTAATGCATCATAGAATACCAGACATTCAAGTTGTACTATAGTGTAAGAGTAGCTGATGCTCTCATCACATTTTACTGCTTTAAGTTACATTTCTAACTTTTTATGCTCCGAAAAGACGTTTCAGACACAACAGAGTCCAAAAGTGCATTTTGTTGTCAAACACTTAGATTCTATGATTTCCTGCATTTAATGCATCATAGAATACCAGACATTCAAGTTACATTTCTAACTTTTTATGCTCCGAAAAGACGTTTCAGCCTCAACAGAGTCCAAAACTGCATTTTCTTGTCAAACACTTAGATTCTATGATTTCCTGCATTTAATGCATCATAGAATACCAGACATTCAAGTTGTACTATAGTGTAAGAGTACCTGATGCTCTCATCACGTTTTACTGCTTTAAGTTGCATTTCCAACTTTTATGCTCCGAAAAGACGTTTCAGCCTCACCAGAGTCCAAAAGTGCATTTTGTTGTCAAACACTTAGATTCTATGATTTCCTGCATTTAATGCATCATAGAATACTAGACATTCAAGTTGTACTATAGTGTAAGAGTACCTGATGCTCTCATCACGTTTTACTGCTTTAAGTCGCATTTCCAACTTTTATGCTCCGAAAAGACGTTTCAGCCTCAACAGAGTCCAAAACTGCATTTTCTTGTCAAACACTTAGATTCTATGATTTCCTGCATTTAATGCATCATAGAATACCAGACACTCAAGTTGTACTATAGTGTAAGAGTACCTGATGCTCTCATCACGTTTTACTGCTTTAAGTTACATTTCTAACTTTGTATGCTCCGAAAAGACGTTTCAGCTCCAACAGAGTCCAAAAGTGCATTTTGTTGTCATACACTTAGATTCTATGATTTCCTGCATTTAATGCATCATAGAATACCAGACATTCATGTTTCATTGTTATATAAGAGTACCTGATGCTCTCATCATGTTTTACTGCTTTAAGTTGCATTTCCAACTTTTATGCTCCGAAAAGACGTTTCAGGCTCAACAGAGTCCAAAAGTGCATGTTGTTGTCAAACACTTAGATTCTATGATTTCCTGCATTTAATGCATCATAGAATACCAGACATTCAAGTTGTACTATAGTGTAAGAGTACCTGATGCTCTCATCACGTTTTACTGCTTTAAGTTACATTTCTAACTTTTTATGCTCCGAAAAGACGTTTCAGCCTCAACAGAGTCCAAAAGTGCATTTTGTTGTCAAACACTTAGATTCTATGATTTCCTGCATTTAATGCATCATAGAATACCAGACATTCATGTTTCATTGTTATATAAGAGTACCTGATGCTCTCATCATGTTTTACTGCTTTAAGTTGCATTTGCAACTTTTATGCTCCGAAAAGATGTTTCAGCCTCAACAGAGTCCAAAAGTGCATGTTGTTGTCAAACACTTAGATTCTATGATTTCCTGCATTTAATGCATCATAGAATACCAGACATTCAAGTTGTACTATAGTGTAAGAGTACCTGATGCTCTCATCACGTTTTACTGCTTTAAGTTACATTTCCAACTTTTATGCTCCGAAAAGACGTTTCAGCCTCAACAGAGTCCAAAAGTGCATGTTGTTGTCAAACACTTAGATTCTATGATTTCCTGCATTTAATGCATCATAGAATACCAGACATTCAAGTTGTACTATAGTGTAAGAGTACCTGATGCTCTCATCACATTTTACTGCTTTAAGTTGCATTTCCAACTTTTATGCTCCGAAAAGACGTTTCAGCCTCGACAGAGTCCAAAACTGCATTTTGTTGTCAAACACTTAGATTCTATGATTTCCTGCATTTAATGCATCATAGAATACCAGACATTCAAGTTGTACTATAGTGTAAGAGTACCTGATGCTCTCATCACGTTTTACTGCTTTAAGTTGCATTTCCAACTTGTATGCTCCGAAAAGACGTTTCAGCCTCAACAGAGTCCAAAAGTGCATGTTGTTGTCAAACACTTAGATTCTATGATTTCCTGCATTTAATGCATCATAGAATACCAGACATTCAAGTTGTACTATAGTGTAAGAGTACCTGATGCTCTCATCACATTTTACTGCTTTAAGTTACATTTCTAACTTTGTATGCTCCGAAAAGACGTTTCAGACTCAACAGAGTCCAAAAGTGCATTTTGTTGTCAAAGACTTAGATTCTATGATTTCCTGCATTTAATGCATCATAGAATACCAGACATTCAAGTTACATTTCTAACTTTTTATGCTCCGAAAACACGTTTCAGCCTCAACAGAGTCCAAAAGTGCATTTTCTTGTCAAACACTTAGATTCTATGATTTCCTGCATTTAATGCATCATAGAATACCAGACATTCAAGTTGTACTATAGTGTAAGAGTACCTGATGCTCTCATCACATTTTACTGCTTTAAGTTACATTTCTAACTTTTTATGCTCCGAAAAGACGTTTCAGACACAACAGAGTCCAAAAGTGCATTTTGTTGTCAAACACTTAGATTCTATGATTTCCTGCATTTAATGCTTTATAGAATACCAGACATTCAAGTTACATTTCTAACTTTTTATGCTCCGAAAAGACGTTTCAGCCTCAACAGAGTCCAAAAGTGCATTTTCTTGTCAAACACTTAGATTCTATGATTTCCTGCATTTAATGCATCATAGAATACCAGACATTCAAGGTGTACTATAGTGTAAGAGTACCTGATGCTCTCATCACGTTTTACTGCTTTAAGTTACATTTCTAACTTGTTATGCTCCGAAAAGACGTTTCAGCCTCAACAGAGTCCAAAACTGCATTTTGTTGTCAAACACTTAGATTCTATGATTTCCTGCATTTAATGCATCATAGAATACCAGACATTCAAGTTACATTTCTAACTTTTTATGCTCCGAAAAGATGTTTCAGCCTCAACAGAGTCCAAAAGTGCATTTTCTTGTCAAACACTTAGATTCTATGATTTCCTGCATTTAATGCATCATAGAATACCAGACATTCAAGTTACATTTCGAACTTTGTATGCTCCGAAAAGACGTTTCAGACTCAACAGAGTCCAAAAGTGCATTTTGTTGTCAAAGACTTAGATTCTATGATTTCCTGCATTTAATGCATCATAGAATACCAGACATTCAAGGTGTACTATAGTGTAAGAGTACCTGATGCTCTCATCACGTTTTACTGCTTTAAGTTACATTTCTAACTTGTTATGCTCCGAAAAGACGTTTCAGCCTCAACAGAGTCCAAAACTGCATTTTGTTGTCAAACACTTAGATTCTATGATTTCCTGCATTTAATGCATCATAGAATACCAGACATTCAAGTTACATTTCTAACTTTTTATGCTCCGAAAAGATGTTTCAGCCTCAACAGAGTCCAAAAGTGCATTTTCTTGTCAAACACTTAGATTCTATGATTTCCTGCATTTAATGCATCATAGAATACCAGACATTCAAGTTGTACTATAGTGTAAGAGTACCTGATGCTCTCATCACGTTTTACTGTTTTAAGTTACATTTCAAACTTTTTATGCTCCGAAAAGACGTTTCAGACTCAACAGATTCCAAAAGTGCATTTTGTTGTCAAACACTTAGATTCTATGATTTCCTGCATTTAATGCATCATAGAATACCAGACATTCAAGTTGTACTATAGTGTAAGAGTACCTGATGCTCTCATCACGTTTTACTGCTTTAATTTACATTTCTAACTTTTTATGCTCCGAAAAGACGTTTCAGCCTCACCAGAGTCCAAAAGTGCATTTTGTTGTCATACACTTAGATTCTATGATTTCCTGCATTTAATGCATCATAGAATACCAGACATTCATGTTTCATTGTTCTATAAGAGTACCTGATGCTCTCATCATGTTTTACTGCTTTAAGTTGCATTTCCAACTTTTTTGCTCCGAAAAGACGTTTCAGCCTCAAAAGTGCATTTTGTTGTCATACACTAAGATTCTATGATTTCCTGCATTTAATGCATCATAGAATACCAGACATTCATGTTTCATTGTTATATAAGAGTACCTGATGCTCTCATCATGTTTTACTGCTTTAAGTTGCATTTCCAACTTTTATGCTCCGAAAAGACGTTTCAGCCTCAACAGAGTCCAAAAGTGCATGTTGTTGTCAAACACTTAGATTCTATGATTTCCTGCATTTAATGCATCATAGAATACCAGACATTCAAGTTGTACTATAGTGTAAGAGTACCTGATGCTCTCATCACGTTTTACTGCTTTAAGTTACATTTCTAACTTTTTATGCTCCGAAAAGACGTTTCAGACTCAACAGATTCCAAAAGTGCATTTTGTTGTCAAACACTTAGATTCTATGATTTCCTGCATTTAATGCATCATAGAATACCAGACATTCATGTTTCATTGTTATATAAGAGTACCTGATGCTCTCATCATGTTTTACTGCTTTAAGTTACATTTCTAACTTTTTATGCTCCGAAAAGACGTTTCAGACACAACAGAGTCCAAAAGTGCATTTTGTTGTCAAACACTTAGATTCTATGATTTCCTGCATTTAATGCTTTATAGAATACCAGACATTCAAGTTACATTTCTAACTTTTTATGCTCCGAAAAGACGTTTCAGCCTCAACAGAGTCCAAAAGTGCATTTTCTTGTCAAACACTTAGATTCTATGATTTCCTGCATTTAATGCATCATAGAATACCAGACATTCAAGGTGTACTATAGTGTAAGAGTACCTGATGCTCTCATCACGTTTTACTGCTTTAAGTTACATTTCTAACTTGTTATGCTCAGAAAAGACGCTTCAGCCTCAACAGAGTCCAAAACTGCATTTTGTTGTCAAACACTTAGATTCTATGATTTCCTGCATTTAATGCATCATAGAATACCAGACATTCAAGTTACATTTCTAACTTTTTATGCTCCGAAAAGATGTTTCAGCCTCAACAGAGTCCAAAAGTGCATTTTCTTGTCAAACACTTAGATTCTATGATTTCCTGCATTTAATGCATCATAGAATACCAGACATTCAAGGTGTACTATAGTGTAAGAGTACCTGATGCTCTCATCACGTTTTACTGCTTTAAGTTACATTTCTAACTTGTTATGCTCCGAAAAGACGTTTCAGCCTCAACAGAGTCCAAAACTGCATTTTGTTGTCAAACACTTAGATTCTATGATTTCCTGCATTTAATGCATCATAGAATACCAGACATTCAAGTTACATTTCTAACTTTTTATGCTCCGAAAAGATGTTTCAGCCTCAACAGAGTCCAAAAGTGCATTTTCTTGTCAAACACTTAGATTCTATGATTTCCTGCATTTAATGCATCATAGAATACTAGACATTCAAGTTGTACTATAGTGTAAGAGTACCTGATGCTCTCATCACGTTTTACTGTTTTAAGTTACATTTCAAACTTTTTATGCTCCGAAAAGACGTTTCAGACTCAACAGATTCCAAAAGTGCATTTTGTTGTCAAACACTTAGATTCTATGATTTCCTGCATTTAATGCATCATAGAATACCAGACATTCAAGTTGTACTATAGTGTAAGAGTACCTGATGCTCTCATCACGTTTTACTGCTTTAATTTACATTTCTAACTTTTTATGCTCCGAAAAGACGTTTCAGCCTACAACAGAGTCCAAAAGTGCATTTTGTTGTCATACACTTAGATTCTATGATTTCCTGCATTTAATGCATCATAGAATACCAGACATTCATGTTTCATTGTTCTATAAGAGTACCTGATGCTCTCATCATGTTTTACTGCTTTAAGTTGCATTTCCAACTTTTATGCTCCGAAAAGACGTTTCAGCCTCAAAAGTGCATTTTGTTGTCATACACTAAGATTCTATGATTTCCTGCATTTTAATGCATCATAGAATACCAGACATTCATGTTTCATTGTTATATAAGAGTACCTGATGCTCTCATCATGTTTTACTGCTTTAAGTTGCATTTCCAACTTTTATGCTCCGAAAAGACGTTTCAGCCTCAACAGAGTCCAAAAGTGCATGTTGTTGTCAAACACTTAGATTCTATGATTTCCTGCATTTAATGCATCATAGAATACCAGACATTCAAGTTGTACTATAGTGTAAGAGTACCTGATGCTCTCATCACGTTTTACTGCTTTAAGTTACATTTCTAACTTTTTATGCTCCGAAAAGACGTTTCAGACTCAACAGATTCCAAAAGTGCATTTTGTTGTCAAACACTTAGATTCTATGATTTCCTGCATTTAATGCATCATAGAATACCAGACATTCATGTTTCATTGTTATATAAGAGTACCTGATGCTCTCATCATGTTTTACTGCTTTAAGTTACATTTCTAACTTTTATGCTCCGAAAAGACGTTTCAGACACAACAGAGTCCAAAAGTGCATTTTGTTGTCAAACACTTAGATTCTATGATTTCCTGCATTTAATGCTTTATAGAATACCAGACATTCAAGTTACATTTCTAACTTTTTATGCTCCGAAAAGACGTTTCAGCCTCAACAGAGTCCAAAAGTGCATTTTCTTGTCAAACACTTAGATTCTATGATTTCCTGCATTTAATGCATCATAGAATACCAGACATTCAAGGTGTACTATAGTGTAAGAGTACCTGATGCTCTCATCACGTTTTTACTGCTTTAAGTTACATTTCTAACTTGTTATGCTCCGAAAAGACGCTTCAGCCTCAACAGAGTCCAAAACTGCATTTTGTTGTCAAACACTTAGATTCTATGATTTCCTGCATTTAATGCATCATAGAATACCAGACATTCAAGTTACATTTCTAACTTTTTATGCTCCGAAAAGATGTTTCAGCCTCAACAGAGTCCAAAAGTGCATTTTCTTGTCAAACACTTAGATTCTATGATTTCCTGCATTTAATGCATCATAGAATACCAGACATTCAAGGTGTACTATAGTGTAAGAGTACCTGATGCTCTCATCACGTTTTACTGCTTTAAGTTACATTTCTAACTTGTTATGCTCCGAAAAGACGTTTCAGCCTCAACAGAGTCCAAAACTGCATTTGTTGTCAAACACTTAGATTCTATGATTTCCTGCATTTAATGCATCATAGAATACCAGACATTCAAGTTACATTTCTAACTTTTTATGCTCCGAAAAGATGTTTCAGCCTCAACAGAGTCCAAAAGTGCATTTTCTTGTCAAACACTTAGATTCTATGATTTCCTGCATTTAATGCATCATAGAATACTAGACATTCAAGTTGTACTATAGTGTAAGAGTACCTGATGCTCTCATCACGTTTTACTGTTTTAAGTTACATTTCAAACTTTTTATGCTCCGAAAAGACGTTTCAGACTCAACAGATTCCAAAAGTGCATTTTGTTGTCAAACACTTAGATTCTATGATTTCCTGCATTTAATGCATCATAGAATACCAGACATTCAAGTTGTACTATAGTGTAAGAGTACCTGATGCTCTCATCACGTTTTACTGCTTTAATTTACATTTCTAACTTTTTATGCTCCGAAAAGACGTTTCAGCCTCAACAGAGTCCAAAAGTGCATTTTGTTGTCATACACTTAGATTCTATGATTTCCTGCATTTAATGCATCATAGAATACCAGACATTCATGTTTCATTGTTCTATAAGAGTACCTGATGCTCTCATCATGTTTTACTGCTTTAAGTTGCATTTCCAACTTTTGTGCTCCGAAAAGACGTTTCAGCCTCAAAAGTGCATTTTGTTGTCATACACTAAGATTCTATGATTTCCTGCATTTAATGCATCATAGAATACCAGACATTCATGTTTCATTGTTATATAAGAGTACCTGATGCTCTCATCATGTTTTACTGCTTTAAGTTGCATTTCCAACTTTTATGCTCCGAAAAGACGTTTCAGCCTCAACAGAGTCCAAAAGTGCATTTTCTTGTCAAACACTTAGATTCTATGATTTCCTGCATTTAATGCATCATAGAATACCAGACATTCAAGTTGTACTATAGTGTAAGAGTACCTGATGCTCTCATCACGTTTTACTGCTTTAAGTTACATTTCTAACTTGTTATGCTCCGAAAAGACGTTTCAGCCTCAACAGAGTCCAAAACTGCATTTTGTTGTCAAACACTTAGATTCTATGATTTCCTGCATTTAATGCATCATAGAATACCAGACATTCAAGTTACATTTCTAACTTTTTATGCTCCGAAAAGACGTTTCAGCCTCAACAGAGTCCAAAACTGCATTTTCTTGTCAAACACTTAGATTCTATGATTTCCTGCATTTAATGCATCATAGAATACCAGACATTCAAGTTGTACTATAGTGTAAGAGTACCTGATGCTCTCATCACGTTTTACTGTTTTAAGTTACATTTCAAACTTTTTATGCTCCGAAAAGACGTTTCAGACTCAACAGATTCCAAAAGTGCATTTTGTTGTCAAACACTTAGATTCTATGATTTCCTGCATTTAATGCATCATAGAATACCAGACATTCAAGTTGTACTATAGTGTAAGAGTACCTGATGCTCTCATCACGTTTTACTGCTTTAATTTACATTTCTAACTTTTTATGCTCCGAAAAGACGTTTCAGCCTCAACAGAGTCCAAAAGTGCATTTTGTTGTCATACACTTAGATTCTATGATTTCCTGCATTTAATGCATCATAGAATACCAGACATTCATGTTTCATTGTTCTATAAGAGTACCTGATGCTCTCATCATGTTTTACTGCTTTAAGTTGCATTTCCAACTTTTGTGCTCCGAAAAGACGTTTCAGCCTCAAAAGTGCATTTTGTTGTCATACACTAAGATTCTATGATTTCCTGCATTTAATGCATCATAGAATACCAGACATTCATGTTTCATTGTTATATAAGAGTACCTGATGCTCTCATCATGTTTTACTGCTTTAAGTTGCATTTCCAACTTTTATGCTCCGAAAAGACGTTTCAGCCTCAACAGAGTCCAAAAGTGCATTTTCTTGTCAAACACTTAGATTCTATGATTTCCTGCATTTAATGCATCATAGAATACCAGACATTCAAGTTGTACTATAGTGTAAGAGTACCTGATGCTCTCATCACGTTTTACTGCTTTAAGTTACATTTCTAACTTGTTATGCTCCGAAAAGACGTTTCAGCCTCAACAGAGTCCAAAACTGCATTTTGTTGTCAAACACTTAGATTCTATGATTTCCTGCATTTAATGCATCATAGAATACCAGACATTCAAGTTACATTTCTAACTTTTTATGCTCCGAAAAGACGTTTCAGCCTCAACAGAGTCCAAAACTGCATTTTGTTGTCAAACACTTAGATTCTATGATTTCCTGCATTTAATGCATCATAGAATACCAGACATTCAAGTTACATTTCTAACTTTTTATGCTCCGAAAAGATGTTTCAGCCTCAACAGAGTCCAAAAGTGCATTTTCTTGTCAAACACTTAGATTCTATGATTTCCTGCATTTAATGCATCATAGAATACCAGACATTCAAGGTGTACTATAGTGTAAGAGTACCTGATGCTCTCATCACGTTTTACTGCTTTAAGTTACATTTCTAACTTGTTATGCTCCGAAAAGACGTTTCAGCCTCAACAGAGTCCAAAACTGCATTTTGTTGTCAAACACTTAGATTCTATGATTTCCTGCATTTAATGCATCATAGAATAACCAGACATTCAAGTTACATTTCTAACTTTTTATGCTCCGAAAAGATGTTTCAGCCTCAACAGAGTCCAAAAGTGCATTTTCTTGTCAAACACTTAGATTCTATGATTTCCTGCATTTAATGCATCATAGAATACTAGACATTCAAGTTGTACTATAGTGTAAGAGTACCTGATGCTCTCATCACGTTTTACTGTTTTAAGTTACATTTCAAACTTTTTATGCTCCGAAAAGACGTTTCAGACTCAACAGATTCCAAAAGTGCATTTTGTTGTCAAACACTTAGATTCTATGATTTCCTGCATTTAATGCATCATAGAATACCAGACATTCAAGTTGTACTATAGTGTAAGAGTACCTGATGCTCTCATCACGTTTTACTGCTTTAATTTACATTTCTAACTTTTTATGCTCCGAAAAGACGTTTCAGCCTCAACAGAGTCCAAAAGTGCATTTTGTTGTCATACACTTAGATTCTATGATTTCCTGCATTTAATGCATCATAGAATACCAGACATTCATGTTTCATTGTTCTATAAGAGTACCTGATGCTCTCATCATGTTTTACTGCTTTAAGTTGCATTTCCAACTTTTATGCTCCGAAAAGACGTTTCAGCCTCAAAAGTGCATTTTGTTGTCATACACTAAGATTCTATGATTTCCTGCATTTAATGCATCATAGAATACCAGACATTCATGTTTCATTGTTATATAAGAGTACCTGATGCTCTCATCATGTTTTACTGCTTTAAGTTGCATTTCCAACTTTTATGCTCCGAAAAGACGTTTCAGCCTCAACAGAGTCCAAAAGTGCATTTTCTTGTCAAACACTTAGATTCTATGATTTCCTGCATTTAATGCATCATAGAATACCAGACATTCAAGTTGTACTATAGTGTAAGAGTACCTGATGCTCTCATCACGTTTTACTGCTTTAAGTTACATTTCTAACTTGTTATGCTCCGAAAAGACGTTTCAGCCTCAACAGAGTCCAAAACTGCATTTTGTTGTCAAACACTTAGATTCTATGATTTCCTGCATTTAATGCATCATAGAATACCAGACATTCAAGTTACATTTCTAACTTTTTATGCTCCGAAAAGACGTTTCAGCCTCAACAGAGTCCAAAACTGCATTTTCTTGTCAAACACTTAGATTCTATGATTTCCTGCATTTAATGCATCATAGAATACCAGACATTCAAGTTGTACTATAGTGTAAGAGTACCTGATGCTCTCATCACGTTTTACTGCTTTAAGTTGCATTTCCAACTTTTATGCTCCGAAAAGACGTTTCAGCCTCAACAGAGTCCAAAAGTGCATGTTGTTGTCAAACACTTAGATTCTATGATTTCCTGCATTTAATGCATCATAGAATACCAGACATTCATGTTTCATTGTTATATAAGAGTACCTGATGCTCTCATCATGTTTTACTGCTTTAAGTTGCATTTCCAACTTTTATGCTCCGAAAAGACGTTTCAGCCTCAACAGAGTCCAAAAGTGCATGTTGTTGTCAAACACTTAGATTCTATGATTTCCTGCATTTAATGCATCATAGAATACCAGACATTCAAGTTGTACTATAGTGTAAGAGTACCTGATGCTCTCATCACATTTTACTGCTTTAAGTTACATTTCTAACTTTGTATGCTCCGAAAAGACGTTTCAGACTCAACAGAGTCCAAAAGTGCATTTTGTTGTCAAAGACTTAGATTCTATGATTTCCTGCATTTAATGCATCATAGAATACCAGACATTCAAGTTACATTTCTAACTTTTTATGCTCCGAAAAGACGTTTCAGCCTCAACAGAGTCCAAAACTGCATTTTCTTGTCAAACACTTAGATTCTATGATTTCCTGCATTTAATGCATCATAGAATACCAGACATTCAAGTTGTACTATAGTGTAAGAGTACCTGATGCTCTCATCACGTTTTACTGCTTTAAGTTACATTTCTAACTTGTTATGCTCCGAAAAGACGTTTCAGCCTCAACAGAGTCCAAAACTGCATTTTGTTGTCAAACACTTAGATTCTATGATTTCCTGCATTTAATGCATCATAGAATACCAGACATTCAAGTTACATTTCTAACTTTTTATGCTCCGAAAAGACGTTTCAGCCTCAACAGAGTCCAAAAGTGCATTTTCTTGTCAAACACTTAGATTCTATGATTTCCTGCATTTAATGCATCATAGAATACCAGACATTCAAGTTGTACTATAGTGTAAGAGTACCTGATGCTCTCATCACGTTTTACTGCTTTAAGTTGCATTTCCAACTTTTATGCTCCGAAAAGACGTTTCAGCCTCAACAGAGTCCAAAAGTGCATGTTGTTGTCAAACACTTAGATTCTATGATTTCCTGCATTTAATGCATCATAGAATACCAGACATTCAAGTTGTACTATAGTGTAAGAGTACCTGATGCTCTCATCACGTTTTACTGCTTTAAGTTGCATTTCTAACTTTTTATGCTCCGAAAAGACGTTTCAGCCTCACAGAGTCCAAAAGTGCATTTTGTTGTCAAACACTTAGATTCTATGATTTCCTGCATTTAATGCATCATAGAATACCAGACATTCATGTTTCATTGTTATATAAGAGTACCTGATGCTCTCATCATGTTTTACTGCTTTAAGTTGCATTTCCAACTTTTATGCTCCGAAAAGACGTTTCAGCCTCAACAGAGTCCAAAAGTGCATGTTGTTGTCAAACACTTAGATTCTATGATTTCCTGCATTTAATGCATCATAGAATACCAGACATTCAAGTTGTACTATAGTGTAAGAGTACCTGATGCTCTCATCACGTTTTACTGCTTTAACCCTTCTGTTGTCCTTGATCATCCTGTACACACCCCGTGTCCTGCGGGGTCAAATTGTCTTTGCTAAGGAGCCTTCGAATAGCGCGAGCACACCGACGAGGCTGACTACGGGGATTACGCATGATTTGAATCAATTCAGTTCATTTTGTATAGCCCAGAAAAACAATCTGTCGCACAAACACTACTAGACAGCACGACAGCGCATTACACACACAGCCGAAGATATCCGAACATGGCTTTTGTGCACCCCAGAGAGTTTGACAGACCAGAACTGTGAGCATTACCGTGAAGGGAGGATCAACTGGCCTGCGTTGAACAACAAGTGGCCCAAGTTTCTAGAGTGGCTGGGTGACAAACGATGGGGATCCGTGTCTAGGATTGAGATTGAGTCTTTCCTGAATAGACCCAAGATCAACTTCGGGTCTCTCGTCGTCGCCAACCATTTTGGTTCATGCAAGTCTGCCGTGTGTTCCATCACGGTCAAGACTCACAATTCTATACGACGGTTTCACGGTGCAAATTTCTCCTTGTCTGATATGACCACTGGGACATTTTGGGATCCGATTTACCTACTACAACGGCTGCTTGCAGATCTTGGAAAAAACGACAACACCTGGACCCTGCTATCTAAACCCCCGGGGGTATCCGAGGATCCTTGCCGACCGTCTGTCGCCCGCGTCCTACAGGACATGTGGGAAATGGTCAGATACCTCGGCCCTTTGTGGTGGGGCGTTACGAAAAACTCTATTGGCGAAGACGAATTCCCGGAGATAGTAGACATTCTGCAAAAGAGGGAGCCGCCGCACAGGGACCAGGCAGCGGCCGCCGCGGTGGCAGCCGATCCAACAGCAGCGGCCGCGGTGTGTTTTTATGACGATGAAAAAATTGGATACCTGTTCAGCACTATAACCAGCGACAAATACATGGACTACGAGGTGACAGTCGGCCCTTTGGGTTATTGCGTCAACGGGTCGGACTACTCCAACCTCAGAGATTTGCTGAGGAGCGTCACCACAGAGGTCACCTTTGCGACCTCTGTGGTGCTCAAGAAGACGAACCCGGCGATGGACATCCTGCTGTTTCTCCGCGACTCCATCGACCGCTGGGGGGGTCTCAATGTGTTGTTCCAAAGCCAGTGTTTCCTTATCACTGTATGTACATCACATCAATAAAAATAAAATAAACGGTGACCAAACATTGCTCTGGTGTAACTTTCATGTTTTTAACTTTGTCCCAACATAAAAATGGTTATATATTTTATTAACATTTTAAGCCCCATGGCAGTTTATAGGATTCTGCTCGAAATAGCATACCCAAACTAAAAAGGGTGTATCTCTGCAACCACAAGGGCTATTTGAATAATTTTGGTGTTGTAATAAAGGCAACCCATGTGAGCGTTTGGTCAGATGTGTAAATATTAGTATATATGTTGCTGGCTAGGAGTAAATAAAGATTGAAACACAGAAAATATAAGTTTCAGGTCCGCCTATAAAAAAAGCACTTTCAGGATGATTATCTCTTCACTAAGCCCTGAAGCTCTCCCAAATCATAGCACAATATGTGAACAGTCTCTCTGCAATGTTTGACTTTGAAAAAGTGAAGCAGAACAAAGTCAGAGAGGTAAAGTCCAGAGAGAATTATTATTGTAGCCCAGGTTCTCTGGTTTAATTTGTTGTGTAGCATCAATATATTTGTTCATGATTATTGTAATGTTTTACACAGTTTAACTAAAATGTCTAAAAAAGGACCTATATAGGTCCGGCGGGGCTTTTAACCCTTGTGTTAACACTTTTCTGAGATCGGCCATTTTGTTTCACAACACTCAGGCTCGTCAACTTTTAGCTGAAGGCCAGGGAGACTTGAAAGTTGGCCGCCCCGACTAATACGGCCGTCGCGGTTCCAGCGGTGTCGATCTCAACCTTTTAGGACCTCGGCGAGGCACTTTTCTGAGATCGGCCATTTTGTTTCACAACACTCAGGCTCGTCAACTTTTAGCTAAAGGCCAGGGAGACTTGAAAGTTGGCCGCCCGACTAATACGGCCGTCGCAGTTCCAGCAGTGCCGATCGACACCTTTTAGGACCTCGGCGAGGCACTTTTATGAGATCGGCCATTTTGTTTCACAACACACAGGCCGTTTCTCAATACCCAAGTACACAAGTACGGACTTGTGAACTTTTGGAGTCTGGACTTGGAGTCTGAACTTGGGAGTCCAGACTCTCAAGGACAGGAGGACGCAGGACGGTCTTTCTGCAATTAGAGCAGCAACTGACTTGATGACGTCACCACCTCAGCTGTTGTTGTCATGAGTTCACTCTGATTCTTCACTGTAAAGTATTTGTGCAGTCAAACAAAATATGACAGCCCTTTTCTTTTTGCACTGGTTTCACAGACATACATATAACATTGTATATATATATATATATATATATATATATATATATATATATATATATATATATATATATATATATATATACACACACACACACACAAGGATCCAAGGATATACAAAGATATGTGTATCTGTGTGTATATATATATATATATATAGTGTATCTGATATGTGTATATATATATAGTGTATCTGATATGTGTGTGTATATATATATATATATATATATATATATATATATATATATATATATATACACATATACACACACACACACACACACAGATACACATATCCTTGTTTATAAATATGTATTTCATATATATATATACAGTTATATATTTATATAGATACACATATGATTGCAAAGAATTCGGTCAAAAGTAATAAGACACCGCTGTAGTTCAAAGTAAAAGTTAAATAAAAACATTAAGTTATAAATCTTAACCTTTCCCTCCGTCAAACTGATTTAATGTGACTGTGAATAAATAATAAAATAATAAATATTGCTCGTCAGATCCTCGAAACCGAATTATAACTCATGTTTAATCGATACGGAGACATCGGAGCTAGCGGATCATTTCAAAAAGTCCAGCCGAGATCATGCTGTTCTCGGCGGGCAGAGCGCTGATGGCCCGGTGCTGCGGGGCTCACCGGGCCCGCGAGCAGGACCTCAAACCGTCGGCGAATCTTTTTAAGTCGGCTGATTGTTGACAAAACGACCACAGATTTGATGCTCAAACAATTAACTTCTCGCCTGAAAACATCCTAAAATTACATTTTGTGACTCAACAACGGTAGTATTCAGAGAATGTCAACTTTCAGTTATGAGTTTTCTCATCCGTCATTGTTCCCCATTTGCTGGTCCAAAATGCATTCTGGGATATTGGCTCTCTCAAGTACGCTGAAGTCTGCTCTGATGCATCCCCGGTAAAATGGGCGGATCAAGTCACATCCGGGCATTTTCACCGTTCTTGGCGAGAAGCAGACTTTTGAATTGGAACAGTACTTGGGCCGCGACTGATGACGTTTCACGAGTCCACGAGAACACAAGTACAGAGAAGAACGCTGATTGAGAAACGGCCTCAGGCTCGTCAACTTTTAGCTAAAGGCCAGGGAGACTTGAAAGTTGGCCGCCCCGACTAATACGACCGTCGCGGTTCCAGCAGTGTCGATCTCAACCTTTTAGGACCTCAGCAAGGCACTTTTCTGAGATCGGCCATTTTGTTTTACAAGATGGCACAGGCACAGGCACAGGCCTGACAAGTGTGGCAAGTTTTTTTTTTTAAAACATCAACATAAATAAACATCAATAATAAAAAATAAACAGTGACCGGAACATTGCTTTCGTACGTCTTTATTTGTTAGTGACAAAAAAAACAAAAAAAAACAAAGCGAGATCTCCCGATTTTCAGAATCTCTAGTCTTTCAGAAAGCCTCGCCCGCTCACGAGGCACACGTCGGGCAGTTATGCCAGCGCGCAGCCCTTGCAGATGTACTTGTCGCAGCCGGTGCACGCGGTGTACGTTTTACAGTCCTTCTTCGGTGGACAGATCTGACACCTCTTCCGCTTGCTCGCAGCCCCGCGCGGCCGGGGCGGCCGGATCCTCGGGCCCGGGATCCTCGGGCCCGCTCTGGCCCTCTGGGCGGCTTTCACGACGGCGGCGGACGCTTCCGTGCGGGGCAGACGTCCCCTCCTCTCCATGAAGGGAGCCACGAGAGCCTTTCCCAGCCGCTCGAGGAACACCCTCCTCTTGTTTCACTTGCCGGGCATCCAGTCGGGGTTGAGCTCTCTCCATATCACGAAGGCGTTGTAGGCGGACAAGTCGAGGATATTGTGGAAAATTACCAGTGGCCAGCCCGCGGTCGTCCTTCGGCAGCTGTACGTGCCGGTCACCTTGTCGAGGTTGTCCACGGCGCCTTTGTTGCGGTTGTAGTCCAGGATGATGACGGGCTTGGCGTCCGGGCGATCGCTGACGACGCCCTCTGCGTGCCTCGTGCTCAGGAGCACCACGTTCTTGCTCTTCTTCGGAAGGTAGGACACGAGCGTGGCGGTGGGCGTGAAGACAAACTTTGACGAGAAGACGTCTCTCTGCTTGGACGTGAGAAGCGCGGCCGGGAGCTCTAACCTGTTTTTCCGAACTGTGCCGACCACGGTGTTGTTCCTGAGCAGGAGTTCGTAGGTGGTGAAGAAATTGTCTCACTTGACGTTGCGCCTCCTCAGTCCCTCAGTCACGTCGAGCACGACCCGCAACCCCAGGTTCTTCTCTGGGTGTCCACCGCTCGGCTTTCCGGTGTAGACTTGCATCTTCCAAGCGTAGCTGGATCTGGCGTCGCAGGCGACCTACGACTTGATCCCGTATTTCGCCGGCTTGCTGGGCATGTACGGGCGGAAAGGACAGCGGCCTGTTTACGCAGAGGAGAGGAGAGGAGAGCGTAGCAGAGCAGCAGGTCACAAGATGAGAGGTCATGAGAGCAGAGGAGAGAAAGGAGACAGATTATTATTATTATTATTATTATTATCGTTATCATTGTTACGCAAAGCGGGGAGCCGGCCAAGTACCTCTGAACGGAACAGTTGCTCGTCCACCATCACTTCGGGCCCGGTGTTGTAGAGGCGCGGCAGCTGCTCCGCCCAGGCGTCCCAGAGCTCTCTCACGGCTGGCAGTTTGTCAGTCTCGCGGCTCTCGTCTCGCGGTCGTCGAAGCGCAGCAGTCTGGAGTACGTGTGAAAACGTTTGAGTGACATCGTGGCACGGAATATGGCGCGCGCGCGCGCACACACACACACACACACACACACACACACACACACACACACACACACACACACACACACACACACACAGCTGTCCGTGGTCCTGAAGAGGACAGACGGGGCTCAGACGGGGCGTCTTTGCATACTCTCGGCCGCCTGAATTTAAACCCCTGACCCCGTGCCTAATATGTGTGTGCGCGTGCCGTTGCTTGTAACACTGAAAGTGATGACTAAATAAAATAAAATAAGCCGAGGTTTTAAAAAAAAAAATACAACTCTCTGTGTCCTGTGATCATTGGTTGTTTTTTTTAGCGTGCGAAGCTTTCATATCTTGATATTGTGGCATCACAAGGGGACAGGGAGTAGACGGGCGCTACAAAATGGCCGCCAGGGCAAGAACTACATCTCCCAGCCTGCCTCACCGCTCACCCAGCTGCAGCTGCTTAAGGCACCTGATTGAGGCAGGGCTGGGAGACTTAAAAGAGAGCACCTGGGAAGGAGAATGGACAGGCGGAAGGTGAACCCACAAGCCCCGGGAAGAGGACGATAAAGGAGAGGACCTCGTAGCCTGGATTCACCAGTGTTGAGTTTTGTTTTGTTGATTACCCACTTGATACTTTGTTGTTTTGACGTTACCTTGCTGGTGGGATGGGAAAATAAACCTTTACTTTTGTTAAACACCCTCTGACGTGCCTGTGTCCAGCCCTCCTTTTGCACTGCCCCAGGCTAGCCTGTCCTAGCGACAGCCTGTGACACTACAATATCTAATGAGAATTTTTTGACTTGGGCTCGTGATGGTGTACGAATGATCACAACTGTCACTGTTACAACATCTTTTATTTTGTTTCTTACTGTTGCACAAAACACATCAATACATACATTTCTCCACCCAGCATTTTTCAACCATTTTCAGTGTGTCGAATTTGTCAGGTTTGTTGTCAAGCATGCCATGATAGATGTCACGGATGTCAACAGCGTCAACACATCTCAGACCGTGCATGAACATTTCTGCAGCTCCTCGGATGCGATCGTAGGTGGCATGGACCCCAGATAGAGACTGATGGCGGGCACACAAAACCAGCGTTCCACACACGTTGCCTCAGTTGTTTGAAGTGCTCCCTATAAAAAGCATCCTCTATAGGCCACAAACAAGGATGCAGCTTCTGACTGCCATGAGTAGTCTGACACCCATTGCAGACCTCCTTGCGGTAACTAGTCATGACCTTGTTCAGGAAATGTAGCACGCTGATGCAAACACCCTTTTGTAATGCTGACGAGAAGACTGCTGTTGTGTAGTTGCCACCGTTGGCTACAGGCCCTTGAAGGCCCTCGTCGCTGGCAAACCCGATATCCTCGTCACTGGCAAACCCGATATCTTCGTCTCTATCCTCGCTAGACGGTGGAGACGCAGATGCGGTTGAGGCTGTGCTCTGCTGAGATGAGGCCGGCGACGGAGGTGCAGTCCAGCACTCCTGAGCCGGTGACGAAGGGGGGCTCTGCTGAAATGTGGGCAGAGATGAGGGGCAGCTCTGCCGTGACGGCTGTGCAGTTCCGCCCTCCTGAGCCGGTGACGAGAGACCCGTCTGGCGTCTCTTGGCCACGGGCGCTTCCACACCGGTATCGCCAGGTCTACGGCCTGCAGACATACCTATCGCACTGCCCGTTGGGGTCTTTTCCAGATAAGCGGGAGACGACATCCAAAGGAACTCGTACAAAACAGCAGCAGCAGCAGTCAGAAGGTCCAGAAGTGAATGAAATAACATGGGTCACGGACCCCTATATATACAAATATTTAAACACACCCCAATGTTATGACACACCTCTAAAATACATAGTTACAACCACTTTCCGAGTACACGGGTCTTTTTGACCCAGGGGACAGCGAGAGGATCAATCATACGCGGGTCAATCTGACCCCCCCCCCCCCCCCCTAGGACAACGGGTTGCACGTTTACGTACGTACATGTATACTCGGCCACGTACATATATACACATACACATGCATATATACACATACATAGATACATGTGACTGTACATACACACGCGTTCGTGGGTCATTTTGACCCCAAGACAACGGTAGGGATATTGACACGTACACATACACTTGCACGCGGGTCATTTTGACGCTGAGGACAACGGGAGGGTTAATATAGCCCAACATCACAAAAACAAATTTGCCTCGAAGGGCTTTACAATCTGTACACATAACATCCCTGTCCAGGGACCTCATCACATCGGATTAG
Source organism: Taurulus bubalis (assembly GCF_910589615.1). NCBI lineage: Eukaryota > Metazoa > Chordata > Actinopteri > Perciformes > Cottidae > Taurulus > Taurulus bubalis. The sequence continues at coordinate 25,862,090 of NC_136593.1, read as the reverse complement.
GAAAAACTCCCCTAAATAAAGATAGTAAAAACCCTTTCACAGTGAACAAAGTGAACAAAGTGAACAAAACCTGAGGGAGAGCAACAGAGGAGGATCTCTCTTCTTAGATGGACAGAAGCAATAGATGTCACGTGACCAGAATGAATAACTTAACGGAGTTCCAGCACGTTACATGAATATGACAGAAAGTATTAATATCATGAGTAGTAGGCATGGTCCACGATCCATGAAGCAGAAAGAGGTAGAGAGGACGGGCATCAGCAGGGCCGCCATTGCAGGAGGCAGGACTGGCTCTAGGCACAGCCACAATCCATGGAAACTTGAGGCGAGGATGCACAGAGGCTCCCGAAGAAGAAGAAAAAGGAAAAAAAAGCAAGCTGTTGTAACTCAACTGTACTTTGTCAAAACTGTTCCAAAGTTAACATGCTTTATGAGAGGCATGGCTTGAAGAGTTCTGCATGCCAATATTAACTCATAGTCAGAGCGCCACCTACTGGGAAACTATGGCAATTTGAACTAGAAATGAAGGACGAAAACGAAATTGGCCGACTTCTGGTACGGTTTAGAGCATGGTCCCAAGAGAGTTATTTTCAAGTTTATATGTGGTACATACGCCTATCAAATATTGTATATCTATGTTGAACGTACTGCATGGGCTGCTTTGTTGAATTTACCCCTAAGAAGTTAATGGGTCCTTTTCTTTTGAACACAATGAGATACAAACAAGCTTTTGATATATTTTCATGAAATTGAACCTTTAATGATCCACAGAGAATTTTGTACAAATTGAACCCAGCGTTTAGGAAGATTTGGGAATAAAATTGTTTTTCACAAAATTAAAAATAGTTGAAATTCTAAGTCGGCGGAGTTTAATACGACCACATACTTTTTTGTAGAGCAGACACAACCGGACATGTGTGCCAAATTTCAGGTCAATTGGTGATAGGAGGCAAAAACTGTGGGCTATCACATCTCACAAGTTGTCAAAAAAAACACGTTTTTTAGGGGGCGCTATCTGACTTCCTGTATGGTTTAGAGCATGGTCCCAAGAGAGTTATCTTTAAATTTACATGTGTTACATATTCCTAGCAAGTTTCATACATGTATGTCAACTGTAGCGCTGGGGCTGCTTAATTGAATATTTGTAGGGGGCGCTATAGTAATACCCACTGCAGTAATAACTGAAAGGAATAATTGTTTATACTTACCGAACCATCTTTCTATGAAGCTTGTGAACTCGTTGTCCACTCCGGAGTACTCAGCCAATTCTTTGCTAAGTGACGTAAGTCCTGCTAATGCCCTGGACACTGAACCATCGGGGGCAGTGTTGTTTGGAATGAACGTGCAACACATACATAACCCAAACATTTTGCAAACCCCACCCTTCTCAGAGAGCAACATGTCCAAAGCCATTCTATTTTGAAAAGTCATAAGAGATGTTTTGTCGAATTGTTCTCGTAATTGATTGCATCCCTGCTGTAATTAACAAATCTCTGCTGATTATAATAAATGTAATTGATCCAATCTACGTTTTTGTTCATTGTGGGCAATATGAAAATAGATTCAAATCCAGCAGCTATTTGATTCCGAGACTTGAATTCATCTGGCACTCCTCTGGGTACTCCGATGCTGTCCAGGTAAACATGGCTATCAAATGAGGCGGACATAATATTTCCACGTCTTCTGTGCAATTTACCTCTACTGGATGACGCTGAGCTAAGCAGAAAAGAATCTCCTTCTAATGGGATCATCGTTACTGGCATAATTAGTCTAACGAACGCACAGGTTCCTGTCCAATTCCTTAGGAGATAGTCTCTGTGCACCTTATCCCCACAGTACCACCAAACATCCGCTCTGGCCATCATATGGTCACCTACTGCTGATGCCCTTCTCTTCTGCGGTAACATTAACGATTGAACCTCGCGAACTGTGAAGGCAAAAGTGTAGTTGCCTTTGTAATATGTAAACACTGGAGGGTGAACTGGGGGCACTGCTGGAAACAACAAAGCAACTGTGTTACAATTTGGTCCAACTTTGTTCTCAAAACAGTCCAAGCATGCATTTGAACCCCACAGGATCATTTTCAGGGTTCAGTGCGAATGGCACTGTTGCCAACTGCGGCCGTCCCCTCGCACATACCAAACAATCTGGCCGTTTGAGCTCTCTGGCAGTGTATAAAAGCCAGGTGTTGGACTCACTAAAGCCTGTCTCAGTTTCAATAGTTTGTCTTACACTTGATATATTAAAAGGTAGTTTATTACAGAGTCTGGGTCAGCCTCTACTTGTGCACTCGTTTTTGGAGACTCGTCAGTTGGCTCAACTACTTCTATATTAATTGTATAATAATCCCCTGAAGTGCTTTCTGTCCCTAATTTGTAATCGCCTGAGATTTCTACTTGCGGATTGTTTACAGTTATCGTGACTACCGTAATTTCCGGCATATAAACCGCTACTTTTTTTTCACATGCTTTGAGACTGCGGCTTTTACAACGATGCGGCTAATTGATGGATTTTCATAGGCCAACTACCATAGTGCAGTGTTTTTGTGTTTTAGGTTTTAGAACAAGGCCTTCAATGACGTGTGTCCACATCAGATGCAGACTAGGGTAGAAAAAAAAAAAAAAGTGTCCCGTAGTTCCTGTCTGACCCGTGCATGTATTGAACACGGCGCTGCCCACTACACAGTGCGCTGCCCACTACATGGCGCGTTCATACAGACTGTCATGTGTGGACAGCAGACGCTCACATTTCTTTGCACTATTACAGGCATGGAGGTCACACGCTGTGGACCGACTTGCAGAGCTGTTTTAACTTTATAAGCACCAAGACACATATGGTTTACCATTTTGTATTTCCCCATATAAGCAACTGTAAAGTCACAAAACGCGCCGCGCGCACCCCCGTGAACAGCGCACCCTCCGCCTTTCCAGCCATCTGCGTTCTCAGATGCAGCACCCCCATCTGCATCTCCAGCAGAACCTCCAAGAACCTCCAACAGAACCTCCAGCCAGCAGCATCTCCAGCTGTCTGACCAGCAGTAACAAAAGCGCTGCGTATGATTAAATACAACTGCAGATTTTTTTTTTTTAAGTAACACAGCAAGTATTTAACTCACCACATGCCCGTAATCCTCTGTGCGAAAGGCGTCATGAGTAAATCCACCAGCAAGGTAGCTTCTAGATTCTAGGTAGCAGCTAGAAGTTTCTAGTAGCTTTGTGCCCCTTTGACCAATCACAGCGCATGTTAATGGTCACGCTGGCCCGCTGACCAATCATACATCTATGCCAGGGATTCCCAAAGTGTGGTGCGCGAGAGGTATAACCAGCTTTTCAGCATCCACTAACTCAGTGGCCTGTGCAAGGTGTGGCACCTCAACTTGATAAGCCATGACGTTTCTATTAAAGCATACAGTTTGAAATGGTTAATATTCCAAACAATAAAGCCAATCAACAAGAAATGTTTTTCACCAGTCTAAATTCTGGCATATTACCATTCAGTATTCAGAATGTGTGGAATTGTCTTGCTTTTTGCCATCTGGTTTCTTCTGATGGCACCAAACCACGGGTTGCCAGTTCCGGAAACATGCAGAGTGGCTGACTCATGACAAAATTATGACTATGATATTTTAATAATTATTTTAGTTGGTGTTTGAGTTGTTTTGAAATGGCTGACTAATTATTGTAGCCCAGGTTCTCTTGTTTAATTTGATGCGTAGCATCAATATATTTGTTCATGATTTATTGTAATATTTTACAGTTTGAAATGGTTGATATTCCAAACAATAAAGCCAATCAACAAGAAATGTTTTTCACCAGTCTAAATTCTGGCATATTACCATTCAGTACTTTGCCAAAGATCATGGACTTCTGAGTTATGTATTCATTACCATTTATCACAAGCCATTTGACTGATACAGCATGGTTTACTTCATTGAAACCTAGGAAGTCTCTCAATTTTCCACGTAAATACTGGAGATCTTTAACCTCAGCTACATTTACCTTTCATTTGAAATAATTCGGTGCATTAAAAGGGTCAACATTTTGGCAGCTTTCATATATTTGAAAGCTTTTTTTTTTATTGATTTTACATAATTTCTCATTCACCTTTTAAAAAGGCACTTGCATTTGTGATATATAACCATGTGTTACATCTAAAAACAAGCTCAGCTCTCTATATAAAGGAGGCACAATTGTCACAAGGCACAAGTGTAAAGAGATAATATGGCCCTAAAAAAAATGGGTCTTAGGTTCACAAAAGCAGTGAAATATATAAATAAAATGGTAGGTACACATAAGTAAATGTCTAAAACCAAATCGTGTACTATTGTTTTTTGAGCAGAGATCATAATTTCGAATTTCTATCTCATAATTATGTAGTCTGTCGCTACTTTCACCAAAATGATAGAAATGGGACTCAATAAAGACTTCATACTGCAGATAAAGCTTCATGAGGTGTGTGCAAATGAAAAATGACCATCACAACATTTTTTGTTTTCAAATAAAACATGTATTATTCATAAATTCATATTTACACAATATACATGATCAGAAATAGAAAACAGACCCGGGCTGGTGGGGATGGCTCCCCACCACCAAATCCTCTCTGTAAAATAAATGAGTACTAGTTGGTAGTTTGAACAGTTCAACGGGTGTAAGTGTGCAGCTGAGCTGTGTACCTACCTGGTAAACAGTGTCCAGGCCTCGTCAGTCTTCCACGTCGACAGCATAGGTGCAGGTGGCTGTAGCGAAGCTGCATGTTGTCCACTGGACCCTGACAGCTTTGAAGCCTCTCTGTAAAAGAAATGACTACCAGTCAGTACTAAGTTCAATGAAAGAAAGTTACGATTACACACCAAAACAGTAACAGAGCTCCGAGCACAAGCTAAACGTTACGTTAGCATGTTGCTAATGTAAACACACATACCGATAGTTAGCGTTACGTCTTACAAACACGTAACGAAGATCAGCACTCGTTGGTACTAAGTGATATTGACGATGCAGTCGGGTTATAAGCTGATACTACCTGCAGTGGTGTCCCCGCTGTAGCAAGCGATCTCCCGTTAGCTCGCGGAGCTAGCCCTAGCTCCCTGCTAGCTCTGCTAGCTCCCCAACAGCCAGCCCCGTCTCAGAATCTGACTCGGGCACCGGGGAAAACCACCGAAGGGATCGGGACCAGCTAAATGTGCTCACTGTGCTAGTGTAAATATGCTAAAACTAAGTTGAGTTAGTAAATACACGTACCCATCTTTAAGTGGATCCCTTCTCTCTGGATAATCCTCTCGCAGGAGTCGAAGCCTTCAGGGCCTGTCTGACGCTCCTCCGTCCTCATCGCTGCTGGCCAAAATCGCTGCAACTGTGTTCTCTCCATAATCTCTAGCTTCTGTCTAACTGTAAACTACAGCATGTATATATACACCTCCGGTGTGTAGGTTATTGTATCCTAGGTCCTTTGCAGCGTAGCTGGGTGGGTAAGTCTTAGGGATTTCCTGAGTGTTCATTGGTAGTTGGTAGTCACAAAAAATGTTGACGGACACCTGAATTGACTAATCACGGTGAAAGGAGTGTCAGCTCCTTTTAGAGACACACAGAAGCACACAGAGGAGGGGGCCGGAAACTGCAGAGATTGGTGGTTCTAACAGCAGCGGATTCTTTCCTTTTTATTAATATTTTAAAAAAAATGAAACACTGTATATCACGCTGGCGTGACGCAAGACCCAGAGGGTTAATACTATTCTCAATATTTAGATCACCCCTCTTTAAGAAATGGTACCTTCCCGTGGGAAAGCGCAAAGAGGGTCAGTTGAGAGCACGTAAAGTGTAGCTTGCACTGTGGTGGCTAGCTCTTCTCCCTTTGTAATTATCAAATCAGAGCTGCTTTAAGTCATCAAGAACAACAACGCAATGGATGTAGATGAAATGGATGCCACATATCCAGGCATGGATCATGTAGCAACCGCAGTATTTAAAGGTAATGTTAATTTGTTAATGCATGTCTACCTCTTCTTAGCAAGCTAACATTTATTTTAATTGGGAAGTTGGCTAACAAATTAGCATGCTAATTTGAGTTAACTAATGTTAGCTATTAGTTAAGTTAATGTTGACTGTAAGCAGTTAAATGCCAGAACGGTCATTCGTTTAAAACATTTAACTTTAAATAGTGCTTATTGCAAGAAACAGTGTTAAAGTGCAAATGAGCAATTCATTACTGACTGTCAATTATTTAACTCAGGGATTCCCAAAGTGTGGTGGGTAAACTAAATGCAGGTCAATAATATGAAACGACGTGTTCATGATGGGATTCGAACCTCTCCACACAGAACGGAAAAGATTATTCTGCATATATGTAACCCACTATACTATGAACACATTTACAACTGAGTAGATTTCTTCATATTTTTATCGCTCTAACCTTTTATGCCAACAGAGTTATAAATAGTATTTGTCCTTTATAGCTCATTTTAATGAGGTAAGATTTCATAGAAGTGGCATTGGAACGTGCTTATGAACTCACAATTATCGGTATCTCCTCTCTCAAACCCCACATTGTTGATTGACACTGAGGCATCTTATGAAGCAGAGTTTGGTGCCAAAACGTTCAAGCTGTCAAACGCGTCAAACCGATGAAACGCTTCGTGAAGTACTAATGACGTCCGAAGCTTCGGACGTCATCAGTCACGTGACAGTTGTCATTTGATACAAGGTCCGACACTTTGCGCCGACACACAGCGGTTCAGTAGACTGACACAAGCTTCGGAGCTCTGGTATTGTTTGCTCATCTCTAGTAAAAACTGACTTCAAAATAAGAGGACACTTCCGGTGAAGGCAATTTCAAATTAATAGCTATTTGAAAGGAAATTCCACTAATTCCACTTCATGTTAATAGTAGACTTCCTCAAGATGTCACTCAGACACAATCAAGTAATGTTGATGTTTAATTACAACATAAAAGACCTTCAAAATCCCCTTTATGAGCTGACTAAAAATCACTTTATGAGTTAATTTATGTCTACTTTCAGATTCGATTTGAAAGAAAATGACTCTTGTTATGAACTAATTCTACTTCATAGTGATAGTAGACTGCCTCAAGATGTGACCCAGAAACAATCATGGCAGTTTGATGTTTAATAACAAAATAAAAGACCTTCAAAATCCCCTTCATGAGCTGACTATCATTTTTATTGACAATCAATAGGCAATTTACGTCTACTTTCAGATTAGATTTGAAAGGAAATTACTCTTGTTATGGGGGTTGTTATTTTTATTTTTTTTGGGATTGTTTGTTTTGTTTGCTCCATTGTCTTTCTATATTTTTGTTTTGTTTTGTGTCTGTCAAGCGTCTTTGAGCTTCTGGAAAAGCGCTATATAAATTAAATGTATTATTATTATTATTATTATTATTATTATAATGCAACACTGTCAAAGATAACTACATCATCAACTTTTTACATTTCACTAGTATAGGCTGTATTTTGCATTGAACATACTTCACATATATTTTATTGACTTGACTTTGAATCAAGTATTACTTTATTAATGATGATTAATTTTGTATTAACAAAACCCAAAACCGACTAAGTGGATGTAAGAGAGATTGTGTAAGTAAATGCAAACATTGTTAGAACACGTTTTGTGCTACGGAATAGTTTAATTCAGAGATACTCATCTCTGATATTCTAGCAAAAAGTCAAGAAAACAAGATGGAATGAAGATCAAAACTATGGCCTGAACACTTTACAAAAAAGGAAGCACAAATGCAACTTTTTCACAGATCTGTAGATACAGTGCAAACATAAATCTAGTATATGACTAGGTTTGTTCTTTCTGACAGTTGTGTAAATAACAAAGTATCAAGCATATAAATTTGCTTTCATATCTGACAAAGTCCAGCCAACAGTCCTTGAGAATATGCCTCTATATCAGGCCAGCTTATTACAATAGCTTATTCACTGGGATATTACTCACTCTGCTGGAAAACACAAGCATTGGCCTTAAGACCTGCACGTGTCAAAATGTACAGTTCTAATAGTTGCAGATAATAGAAATGGTAGCCAGCCAACATCTCATCTCAACAGTTCATATAAAACAGTTAAATGTCTATTGGAAAAAATATGTAACTCAATTAATTTGATAAAGTCTAGGCTCGTTATGGCCACCAGACGTATACATCTGATAAATTAGTTCTCTTATTGTGGATGTTTTGTAACATCTGTGAGATTATTAAATTGGGATGCACCAATATATAAGAAGACTAATAAAAAAAAAAAAAATCTGTAAAATTCTGGAAATGTTCATACTGCTGATATTAAGCCATACAAAAAGCAGGTTGTGCATGGTCTCTAAAAACTGTTGATTATCTTGATGATTACGCTTACACCTGCATTAAGGTTTTTGAACAAATGCATATTGGTCTTGACTGATATGGGGAAAGGTTAGATTCCACCTCTACAATAAGAAAACTAAACAAAAGTGCTTTGGCAATCATTTAAGTCTTTCATTTTCACCACACATACAGGGGAGAAGATATTGCTTGTATAAAGCTGCACTCTATAAAATACATGTTTGTTGTTATGTCTTCACAACAATGGCTGGCCCTTTTTAACATTCATTCCAAAAGTCTCAATAGCTACTAAAAGTTAACTTCTTTTATTCTTAGAAAACATACTTTATCTTGTAGCTGATATAGTTAGTAGATTACAAGTTCTTCTAAAGTAAGGACTAGTAGTCACTAATTTGCCTTTTACTAGTGAGTACTTGCTTAATTCTATGTTTTGATTACAATTACATTTTAATTTGCACATCTACAAATTAAAACAATTAATAAATGAAAAGATGAAAACTAAACTGATGGCATATGTGTGAACAACACCTTCGGATTATTATTTTCTGTGTTCTGTTGCTTGGATGTTCCCTAACTATTATTATTATATAAAACTTTCTGTAAGTGTCTATATCTAACTTCTCTATTGTGCTTCTGTAGTTCATCCCCATATTGAAGGCCATATCTTCTCAGGTCAGCATGAGAGGAAACATACTATTCAGACTCAGTGATCTCTACAGGACTCTTTGTGACAGAAACAACAAAAGCTCTTCAGGGACCCCAGAGGCTTTCTTCTGTTCTGCGCTGGGTTTGTCCCCCTCCCCAAACCACCGGTTCGCCTTTTTGCGGGAGACTCAACTGGTACAAGGAAGCAATGTGAGTTGCTGTTGAGTCCTCCAGCCACCAGGGGATAGCAAAAGTGAGAAGCAGATGTTAATTGGCATGTGGGAGCAACAGGAGTGCCCAGGTATCATGAAAGACTGCGTGAAATTTAGACCCTTTGAGTGGAAAGATGTCCACTTATTCTAAAAGGTCCTGTGGAGAGACAAAACAACACAAATTAGTCAAAAAGAATAAAAAAGTTGACCTAAAATGGTGTCTTTTACAAAGTATTAGATACCTGATCAGAGTCTTCATTGTACTGTGATTTTCCTGTCTCCATGTAGTGAATGTCAATATCATCGACTCCCTCTATTTTATCAGCCTCAACATGTTCCCTCATAACAGAGTATCTGTGCACAAGGAACCTGATGACGACATGAGTGCATGTTAGAAACAAACAGATGAAATACAGTATTTACAGCGTTTATCTGTCTGCATAAAGTGTGTGTGGAAAGATGAAACGCAGTTAACTGACCGTCCTCCGCAGACATATTTCTTCACCAGCCAAACACCTGCAACAGCACTGGTCAGAAGCATCGCTATGACAACCATCACTATAACAGCGGTGTTCGGCATATTGTTTTCAATCTGTTAAGAGTTACAGAAGCAGAAATGGCTGAAAATGTAAAGAAATCACAATGCAAAAAGTAACCTTTGAAAACACACTGCATAATTCACCACCTCCATGCTTCCAAATGTTCTGATGAATTGCCAAAGTACAGAGTAACTGAGATTACCTTGCTGAAATCTAATAGTGTATCAGGAACTGTAACATTGTAGGTGTTCACACAATCCCATGTGCACCAACGAAAGGTGGGCACCCACAGTCGACTCACTCTGCCTGACATTAGTGTAAAATATGCTTTATTGGCTATTTATCATCCCTGTTTGTGAATAACTGTGTTTGCACAACAGAAATGATTTGTTCAGGAGCCTGAAGATGCCAGGTTGTAAGAAAAAAATGCTAAAAACTGATATGATCAAGTCATTTGAGTTTGATCTGAGTGCGTTTCAAATTATTAAAGTTCTAACAATAAATGTGTTTCCATCCACTTGTTTGTATTTCAATCTAAGCATTTCAGTGGAAATGCTGGAAATAAAAAAAAGTGAAATATTGCATAAAACACTTTATGTTTGGCTGAGGAAGAAATGTTTCAAGAAAAGCAAAATGTGACAAAATGCTATGGAAACAGCCTTGACAGATGTATAAATCCTGAAACTCATGAACATGTGGCGTTCACTGAAGCTTCCACTCTCCTGAAAAAGTGCGGCAAAAAAAAACATAACATTTATGGGGATTGATGATGAGACTGTAACCTTCTTCATTATGAACATATGTAATAAACATAAATGCCATTTTCTCATCTTTTAACCACGTCACTTCTTCTTCAATGGTTTTATGGCATCCGGTTGGAGAATTAGCGCCATCAACTGTGTATCTTGGTGCAACCAACTCCTAATATTTGGATTGCGTGGATGGAAACCAAAATTTGCCCTTTCCTTTGCAGATTTGATAGAAATTCAGTTAATATTCGCAGAACATTTGGTTAGAATGGCAAATGTTTAACTGTGTGGCTAAACCCACTTAGTCTCATTCTCAGAGTGATCAGAACTGACCAAATAATCTGGATAAAGGGCGTTGCTGGTGCACATCCTCTTCAGGTCTGTCTCCTTCCTGCCTGGCTTAAAACCTCCTTCACACTGGTCTCCTGGAATCTTCCGGTAGCTTAAATGTTAGGAAAGACAAAACTCACTGAAAATAACACAGGGCAAGACAAAGCAGCTGCTAAACTTAAGATAATATTCATAATACTAATGGAGGGGATTGGAAACATACTAACCTGTTTTCATATTCGGCTTTGACCTTTGATTTTTATCTTATCTATCTTTTATCTTTTCTAGTAAAAGACACTAAGGACTCCTTAGTAAGGACACCTTTAATTGTGTTGTGTGCCTTGTATTTATATAGTTAATCTTGAACTACATCCTCACAGAGCAATGGGTTCACGCAGAGGTCCTACAACATTTGGCACTTTGTCTTTAATTAATAATCTGTCATAGGCTTCTGGAAGTGAGCTGGTGAGGTCACTATTTCTTACAGTGCCTGAATTACTGTTGGCTTGTGTGCTGTTCATATAATCCATAACCTAAGTAATTCTGTATTCATTTTCTATATTAGTTTGAGGTCAAACTAAAGTGAGGAATAGAGGACAGAGCAAAGAATAAAAAAAGGCGTCCTCACCCGCTGGTCTGAAGCTGTTCGGTGGTCCCATTTAAGCAAAACTCCAGAGGATGACCCTTCATCTCCTCTTGCTCCATGCACTCTGAGCTGTTCTCTGGCCGGTGATATCCAAAGTCACTGTGAGACAAAACAGATGCTCAGCTGATATTACAGAGTTACACATTTACAGAAACAAACTGTGTAAATCTGTTCTCTATATAGTCTCATCGTTGCACTAATTGCAGGATTAAAATATATTCTTCACAGCCGGTCAAAAGTTTGGAGTCACCCGCCACAATCTTATTTTATCTTAAAAGCTTTATCCACTACAGCCTTGTTCCGCTCTCAGCCACTACAGGATAGCTCTGTATTTGTATTTGTTTTGAGAATAAAACGCTGGACAACAGTTAGACCAGACTGACAGTTGAAAGGGCAGAAAGAGAAAAAGATCCATCTGAGCAACAGTTGAATATGAATAGAAGGAATAACCAGTCATTGGTGAAATGAATTGGAATCTTAGCATCAAAAGTTACGGATTTGAAAAGGAATAAGTTACTGTTTGAAGTGCACACAAATGCCTGTAAAAAAAGATTCAAAAACAAAGGGTATTTGGGGGGGAATAGATATAACAGTATTCTCCCCTGGCATGTAACACATTGGGGACTTTGACTAAACACAAGTTTTATTCAAGTAATTCTTCTTCTTTTGGGGCCAAAACTATGTAAAAAAATGTAAATAATAAATGTAGTGTCTGAATTATACTATTTTTGTCTCTAAAATTGAAGGAAAGAAAAAACATAAAAATACCAAGTGTGTCCAAAATTTTGACCGGCAGTGTGTACACTCACACACTGCCGGTAAAAATTATAATATAATATGCACATTCCTCGAGGCACCGGCCGAGGAGGTGGAGTAGCTGCCATCTTTGACTAGGGTCTGTTAATGGGTCCTAAACCTGGATTGAACTGCAACTCATTTGAAAGCCTTGTTCTTAGTCTTTCACATCCAACCTGGAAAACAGTACAGCCGATTCTGTTTGTTGTGGTATACCGAGCACCAGGTACGTACTCAGAATTTATTTCAAAATTTTTGTCTGAGAACATATAAGAACATATAAGAAGGCCCTCCGTAATGCCAGAGGAGCCTACTACTCATCACTAATAGAGAAAAACAAGAGCAACCCTAGGTTTCTCTTTAGCACTGTGGCCAGGCTGGCTGAGAGTCATAGCTCGGTGGATCCGTGTATTCCTATAGACCTCAGTAGTAATGACTTCATGAACTTCTTCAATGGTAAGATTCTGGCTATTAGAGACAGGATCGGTGATCTCTGCCCTCGACTACTGCCGGTCCATCCTCAGGTGGGATGGCCATGGAGGAGGCTGTGGGCCTTGTTGTGTGTCTGGATGGATTTTTTACCATCAACCTCGACCAACTGTCTTCAATGGTTTCTACTTCTAAATCGTCTACCTGTCTCCTGGACCCTGTTCCGACGAAGCTGTTTAAGGAAGTTTTACCTTTAGTTAGTGCCTCTCTACTAGATATTATCAATGGGTCTTTACTAATAGGTCATGTACCACAGTCTTTTTAAGTAGCTGTAATTAAACCTCTTCTTAAGAAGCCCACTCTGGATCCAAAGGTGTTGGCTAACTACAGACCTATCTCTAACCTTCCCTCCCGCTCTAAGATACTGGAGAAGGTAGTCGCAAACCAGTTGTGTGACTTTTTACATAACAATAGTTTATTTGAGAAGTTTCAGTCAGGATTTAGAAAGCATCATAGCACAGAGACAGCACTAGTGACAATTACTAATGATCTTCTAGATACTTCTAGATCTTCTAGTCTTGTTAGACCTTAGTGCAGCGTTTGACACCATTGACCATGACATGTTATTACAGAGACTAGACGAGTTGATTGGTATTAAAGGTACAGCACTAAGCTGGTTTAAGTCGTATTTATCAGATCGATCTCAGTTTGTATTTGTAAACGATGAGGCCTCGGAAACCACTGCCGTTCGCCATGGAGTTCCACAAGGTTCTGTGCTTGGACGAATTTTATTCACCTTATATATGCTTCCTTTAGGCAATATTATCAGAAAACACTCCATAAACTTTCACTGTTATACCGATGATACTCAACTATATCTGTCGATCAAGACAGATGAAACCCACCAGTTCGCCAAACTTCAAGAGTGTCTTAAAGACATCAAAACCTGGATTACTTGCAACTTCCTGCTGCTGAACTCGGACAAGACTGAAGTTATTTTACTCGGACCAGAACACCTCAGAAATCAAGTATCTGTGATATGGTTTCTCTGGATGGCATCGCTCTGGCATCTACCACCACCGTAAGGAATCTCTGAGTTATTTTTGACCAGGACCTGTCCTTTGGCTCCCACGTGAAACAGATCTTAAGGACCGCCTTTTTTCACCTACGGAACATCTCAAAGATCCGACACATCCTGTCTCAACGCGATGCAGAAACATTGATCCACGCATTTGTTACCTCAAGACTGGATTACTGTAACGCCGTATTATCAGGCTGCTCCGGTAAGTCCCTTGGATCTCTCCAATTGATCCAGAATGCTGCAGCTCGTGTACTAACGAGGACTCAGAAGAGAGATCACATTACTCCTGTACTAGCTGTTCTCCACTGGCTTCCTGTAAGATCGAGAATCATATTTAAAATCCTTCTCCTTACCTACAAAGCCTTAACTGGTGATGCACCATCATATCTTAAGAACCTTATAGTGCCATATTACCCCACAAGAGCATTACGCTCACTGAATGCAGGGTTACTTGTGGTTCCCAGAGTGTTAAAAAGTAGGTTGGGGGCTAGAGCTTTCAGTTATCGGGCTCCTCTTCTGTGGAATCAGCTTCCACTTTCAGTCCGGGAGGCAGGCACGGTCACCTCATTTAAGAGTAGACTTAAGACTTTCCTCTTTGATAGCGCTTATAGTTAGGGCTGTTTCAGGCTTATAGTTAGGGCTGGCTCAGGTTTGCCCTGGTCCAGCCCCTAGATATGCTGCTATAGGCCTAGACTGCTGAGGGACATCTTAGGATACACTGAGCTCCTCCTCTCCTTCTCTTCCTCTTTCGCTCCTCCTCTCCTCTTCACCTCTTCTTTCTCTCCTTCTGGATAAATGATTGTCTCTTCAATGCATATTACTAACTCTACTTTCTTTTTCCATGGATTCGTGGCTGCATGGAACCAGGCCTGCTGATGCAACCATGGCCCTGCTGATGCAACTGGCCTGGAACCAGGCCTGCCAGCTGCCATGGCCCTGCTTTCTCCTCCCACTGCCCCTGGGATGCCCCTCCTCTCTACCTCCTTCTGCTTAATGGATCGTGGCTATCTGGATCATGGACCATGCCTACTACTCATTATATGAATAATTTCTGTCACATTCATTGAATGTGCTGTAACTCCGTTACGTTATTCATTCTGGCCACATGACATCTATTGCTTCTATCCATCCGGGGAGAGGGATCCTCCTCTGTTGCTCTCCCTCAGGTTTCTTCCCCTTTTTTTTTCCTGTGAAAGGGTTTTTTCCGAGGCAAACTTGTATTTGTGATGTTGGGCTATATAAAATAAACTGAATATATATATATATATATATATATATATATATATATATATATATATATATATATATATATATATATACATATATACACACATATACATATACATACACACACAAATATATTTGTATTTTACAAAAACATACCAGTGATAATCGTCCATTGTACATATACAGGGGGACAGCTTCTTGGTGACAGCATATTCCCTCCCGTTCCAGCAGACAGAGTCTTTCCTCAGGCGTAAGAAGGTCTCTTTAAAGCCCAGCACACAACCATCATTGGATCCACTGGGGTCTGTAGAGTGAGCCAGCCACTGGACATAGTCCCCTTCAGTACCTTCACACACATACATAGTATATATATATATATATATATATATATATATATATATATATATATATATATATATATATATATATATATATATATATATATATATTTATTAAGTAAGTCAAAACGCAAAACATTTTCTGTACACCCATATTCTCTCGCACACTCACAGTCTCTGGTGAGGAGGTTCCTGACTTCAATGGTGATCACCACCCATTTACTGAAGTCGTTCCTGTAGCCCCACAGGCTGACGTTCATGGAGCGAGAGCCAGGCTCACTGTCCATACCACTGAAATGAAGTGGGTCGCTGGTGAAGTTATACGTATGCCAGCACTGCCCCTCATCTGTTGAAAACCTGACAAAGTGAGGGGCAAAGAAAGAGAGAGGAAAGAGCCCATAAAGCAAAATAAAGTGAACAGTAAAACTAACAAATGTTAAAAAACAATAAAAACAATCCTACAATAACCACGTCATCTACTATACTCAGTTGTATTCACTTGATCTGGTTGACAGGTGAGTTGGTGTGCTCCACAGCCACAAGCAGCCCTCCAGAGTCCAGTATAGCATAATGGTGGGGGCCCCTGAGAGCCAACAGCCACGAGTAGCCACCGTCGTCAGACACATACACATCAGGGGAGAGAGCTGACTCTGCATCTCCAACGCTACCTGAAGAAACAGAGGACAATGCTGTTATGAGGCATATAACCATGCAGTGAAATGATTCAGGGTGAAGACATCTTGGTGTTGTTTTTTTTTACCATGAGCCAGAATAAGGCCCGTAGCACTGGGTTGTGAGAGAGGCAGCATAGGGACGTTCATCTTCATGGTGGTGCTGTAGGAGGCGTGGATGTGAAGTCTGCACTGTAAAGACACAATAATTAGGGTAATGTTGGTACCAGGTCGACATGCTCACTGCTTCTACATACAAATGTATATATTCCATTAAACTGTGTATAACTCTATGTCTCACTCTGTTAGGCCTGTTGGTAGAGGTTTCAGTGTCACAGTGGCTGTTATGTGGTCTACGCAGCGTCTGCCATTTTGCTCCTTGGTCAAAGGTGATTACTGTCTCCATTGCACCATCTGCAATCAATAACATTCACTTTAAATACTATCAGGATCCATATAGGTAATTCTGCATTTATAGACTGCAGACAATAAAATACAAACTTACACTCCTCGTAACATCTTTTCAAAACATTTCCAAAGTTTCGAGACTGCTGTCTAAAATTTTGTTGAGATAGGTTAAAAATCTAAAGAGCCAAAAAGAAACCTGAATTTACAAGCTATCTGAAAATCAAAGATAGCCATAGTGGAAAGCACAGTGTGAATGTTGTAGTTTGTTGAATTAAAAGGTTTGCCGTTTGCAGCAGCTCACTCATGCTTGCATGCTAGAGTTTCACACATGTGCTATACATTAATGCACCAAGAAGAAATAGTTTCTCAACCAATTCCCTCTTTGCAACTCATTACACATACATGTGATGACATATTCAGTGTGATATATTACCTGTCGCACAAGTGTCAAGTCCCAAGAAATATGTTTTTTATTTGATTCATATTGACACCGATTGAAAACCAAATAAATTACGAAATCAATCCATAAATGTATGGTGTTCTCTGAAAATGAGTTGGCAGTACTGCTCTTCCAACTGCTTCGATTAACACACATTTTATACGACCATTTTAACATCACATTTAGTGTTCCTTTAGAAAAAAATGCAGTTTGTTCGTAATAAAATGAAAAGATTCATTAAAAAAATGTCACAAAGAATAGCCAGAAGGTTCCCCTTAAATGTGTAATTACATATATAATGTAGTGTGCTGACCTTCTGTGAGTACGCTGGTCATGTAGACACCCCGGAGTGAAGTAACGGCAGTGAAGTCGGTGTCGCTTCCTGTGGTCGTGTAAAGATGGCGTCCCAGAGACTTGGAGAACACGGCTCCTCTGTCATCAGACACATAGATGGTTCCAACACCGGAGTCTGGCGCACACACACACACACACACACACACACACACACACACACACACACACACACACACACACACACACACACAACAGAGAAACTTTTTGCAGCTTCAGTATTCCTTTTTCCAAGGACACGTAATGCAACGGTTAGCATGAAGGTTGTTTTGTATTATCTACATTATTGTTATTGTTAGCATCGTCATCCACAGCGATAATCACTATGAGCATCCTCTCTGGTTCTAACCTCCAGGGTTGTCCACGTGCATGAATATCATGTCCTGATTGGCTGCCAGGATGGAGTAGAACTGCTCGTGGTTGACTGTAGGGAGCTGAGCCATATTCCACACCTCACCGCCGTCTACTGATACGTGGATCATACGCTCTGTACCCTAACACACACACAGAAATGATGTGATAACAACTCCTTGAAAGCTTTATAATTCAGATAGAAATATATTAAGCCTTGTAAAAAAAGGCCAGTGCACCCAAATCAAAAGATCAAACTACACTTTCACCTGCATGAGTTTAATATGCACAAATCCAAAAGCATATAAAAACTATTTCCCTATTTACACCTATTTTTAACATGTGATCTGTATCTGGTTACAATATCTGGATGATGTCATATGATGCACCGTCTTTTGCATTTATGAATAGGTATGGTATGAATAGAATTTTCATTATTTCAATTTTATACGTGGATTAAGATCAGTTCGTAATATACAAATTGGTTAGATGGGTGGTCAACACGGCTTGTCCCAAGTCAAGGAAAGCCATGACACGGACAGGGGCCAATAATGTGTTATTCAGTCACTAGTCTAGCCTTTTCCTGCAAGTTAAAGACTTGCAGGAAAAGGAGGAGTTGGGTAATATTGGGAAGATTTTTTGCTTCAGAATGTAATTACATTCATTGCTGGCTGAGATCTTATCCCAGTATGAGCCAAACCACCTCCACATGTGGTCTGGCTGAGCCTACCATGGTTTCTGATCACGATGTATATTGCGTATATCACTTGTGATAAGAAAACGTTTTTTTGGGTGAAATGACCATTTGAGTCTTGTAAAATACATAGTGGCGAAACATTTCTACAAAAATGTATTTATTGGTTCGATTTATGCCTCTCAAGGAAAGAGGCAAAGAGGCAAAAAATGTGCTCAGACATCCAAACACACACACACACACACACACACACACACACACACACACACACACACACACACACACACACACACATACCGTGCCAGTCATGATGGAGGCAAAAACAAAGCGACCTCCCAGCACAAAGGAGTAAACTCTTGTTGCGATGGTCTGAAAACTTTGACCGTAGTCTGCTGTCTTCTTTAACTCCAACATTCCTTTATCACCTAACAGAGAGAACGTGGAGTCACTAGATGTATTGCAGAATTTTAGATGTATAGGTGACTATACAGTCTTCACTTACTGCATGATCCATTGTAGTTTGTTGTAAAGTAGACGCTGTTTTTTGGACCCCTATATGTGAGAAAAAGAAACAGTGAAGGAAGCATTCTGGAGAAAGGAAAGTTTTTTTTTTCCATCTAAAGGTTGTCTGAGTACATTCACTTTTGGATTTTGTAGACATCACATGTACCAACTTGAATCCTTATTGTTTCTGAGTAAATGTAATTTGCCAGGCTGAACACACGTGCTGTCCTCTTTGTTTACCTTTTTTTACGTCGCCATGCTTCCTCTAGTTACCCCATGTTTAACTGTACTGTACCGTCAGTACCTTTAGTTATTTGTAAAGATAACACTGATGAATATTGTGTTAATTCTAGTCTGTTTAAGAGTCACCACATTGTGCTTTGTGCAAAGTAATAATACATTGTATATATATATTTCTGTTTAGATCAAAACCAGCCTACCAGCCTCATACAATAAAAACCAAGTGGATTTTCCTGCTGTATGATTATGCCTGACTACACATCTATAGCGTTTGTCAAATAACCTGGTAATAAGCACACTCTCATGCAGCCCTGAATGTTGAATATTCTACAGTTTATTTTAATTGCTGTGCGAGCAAGACACACATTGACCCCCATGGGCCGTGCTCCAAGCCCTTTCTGGCTTTGTTCGCTGCCAAAGGGGACAAAGGTATTCACAATACAAAGATCCTGCCAGCTCAAGGACTTGTGGGCTGAATAAGAATGCTGCTGCGGACTCATGATTCAGTCTGACAGCAGCCTCAGCTCCCTCTCTCTACAGTCAATTTATGTTGGGGCCTAAATAACAGCTGTGGTCATGCAAAGCAATCACAAAGATCCCGCAATGCAGTGCTAACAACCGCAGGCTGACACCACAACCTCACATGAACTCTGGTGCCCAATTGAAACGAGAGTCAGAAGAGTGATCCGAACTGTAGTGAATAAAACAGCTGGAATAACAAACAATGGACAAAGAACACACAAACAAACTCCTATTATCCTACATTCCTTTTCTATCAGTCCCTCAAGTTTGACTTGGTTATTTATTAGGCCATCTGTTACATATTGGTACCAAGTACCTACATATTCTCTGTTAATATATAATTTAATTACACACAACTGACAGATGATTTAAGGCAGCGGTCCCCAACCTTTTTTGAGCCACAGACCGGTTTTGTGTCAGACAATATTTTCACAGACCGGCTCACGGTGTGGGTGAAAAATATGACGTGAAAAATATGACGTAATAAATATGACGTAATAAATATGACGTAATAAATATGACGTAAATGATACGACCGGCATGAAGACAATTATAAAGTGCATAAAGATACAACTTACCATGATGCTGCATTAGTGGAGCCCTGAGCTTGTTTCTCTGCTACGAGCCGGTCCCATCTCGGGGTGATGGGAGAACAAGACCGACATGTGTTTATGTCCAGTCAACTGACTCTACTCCGTAACTTAAACCTTTATATGCACTCTGTAACTTCATTAAAACCTGCTTCACAAAGACAGGATGTTGAAATGGAGGCAGGGTTTCAGAGCTTTGTTGGCGATCTCAGAAACTCTGTTTTGATTTTAATCCAGAACACCGAGTTGAAACGGACTTTTAAGTTTCATTTTTGGGGAAACGTATCACGGAACCTCTTGACATGTGTCAAGAAGTTACGTTTGAGGCTATGCACAGATGGATGTGTCTGGTCATTTTTCATTTTTTTCCATAAATTCTTTCTCTGCCGGTCTGTGGGTTCCTTGGTACCGGGCCACGGCCCGGGGGTGGGGACCGCTGTTTAAAGGACATTACTCACCATCTGACCAAGCAAACACTGTCATGGATCTTCCTCCAGGTGGCACCAAAGTCCTCAGACAGCCACAGGTCCAACTGACGGGAAAAGGCTTGGTCAGTAAAAAAAAGTGTGGATACACTTTTAAGTGTTAATTTATGCCTAATCAAGAGTGTAGGATATTGAAACAGATGTTCAGCTTTAAGAGAGGTAGCTAGGTCCAGTTTAGTTTACTTCATCAAATCTCAAAACTAGGATCTGAGGTTTGGTGTAGTCTGAAGATTAAAAGCTGCTACCGTGATACTGAGCGTCAACAGTATGTTGCAGTCTCCAGGGTTGTACAGCATCTGAATGAGAGGCTCAAACGGCAGGTCAGTTGGATCAAAGGTCATGCCAAAGTCCTGTGAGCGAAACAGTCTAAAGCCCCCTATTTCTGACACATCCCCAGTGAGCATCACCTGAAAACAAACACAGAGAGGAGCTTTCAGGAAAGATCAATCATTTGCTTTATAAGTATTTGATGTGTTATTATGAGGCAACAGTATGTATTTTTGTACAGACCAACCACAAATCCTTCTGTAAGGTACAAGCAGGGGTCTGGATGTGAAAGGCACTGCATCTTCAGCGTATAAAAACTAAGAATAACACACTTGGGCTCACCTTGCCAGAGTGGTCGGGACTGATGGCAATGCCAAACTCACTCTGGATGAAGGTGTGGTTGATCAGGTGAGTCACATCTTTGAATGTCTTTCCATAGTCTTCACTGACACAGTGACAAAGTTGCTGTTAGACCCTCAGACCACAGCTCTGACAAATCATTTACTGCTCAATTTATCAACCACCAGGCATGTCTCACCTCCTGTAGAGGTTAGACTGGCCAAAACGCATCATGAACAACGGCACCTGAAATGTCGTCAACACCAGCAGCACCTGGGAAAAGGGAGCAGGGATTACACAACCATCTCTCCAACCTCTTGCCCCCCCCCCCCCCCCCCCCTTTTTCATTTAGTCATATATTTTCACTCACCCCAGATCCATCTCCCACCCAGGCCAGTGACAGTGAACCCATGGTCCTCACTTTGAAAGTGAACTGGAATGGAAGGAGGTGAAAACAAGTATTTAAATAAAAAGCTAAATGTTTCAGGAATTGGATTATTTTAAATATTTCTGAGACTTGCTTGATATTTTTTGCGTAATACTGTGTCAGAAAATCAACAGAGTAACTGGCCATTTGAATGCACTCTGCGTGTGTGACCTACATTCCGGCCTAAATGACAAAGCTAGGGGCCAGAGAACAAAACAATTACCAATGTCCGGAGCACAGCAAGACACACACACACACACACACACACACACACACACACACACACACACACACACACACACACACACACACACACACACACACACACACACACACCAACATTCTTCACTTCGAGTCCTGAGGTTGGAGAAAGAGTGAGTGTGTGTGAGTGTGTGTGTGATACATTTGAAGATAATTCAGTAAAAAAAATGTAATCTTTAATTTAATTATCAACCCATTTCTGAATGTATGTTTCTGTTTTATTTGGCAAGTGACACAGAACTCTATTATAAGTTTAAAGATGTCTGGTATGGTATAGTAATGCAGAGTAAAACTCTATTATTATGATAATCCTTTACTCAGGCACATGTGTAAACACCACACACCCACACACCACACACACACACACACACACACACACACACACACACACACACACACACACACACACACACACTACAGTAAATATAGACTGAAGGTATTCTATTCTGAGAATACCAGAATACAAAAACCTTAATTTTCATACATACATTAATACAAGCTATAAAGGGTTCAAATTTGAATTGAAATTGAAAAACAAAACCTCAGTGTTAGATAATACCTAATAATTAAGTAATATTATAATAGGCAATGAGTATAAACACATTTTTATTTCACAACAAGTGCACTGAGTGCAAACAACATTCCAGTCTATTCATGCAGAGTGACTTTCGAGTGTTTTGTCATTTCAGCGACATATTTAGCCACCGGAGGTTTCTCCCCTCCTCTCTTTTGCTGGCAGGGCAGAGATGTTTACAAGGTGAGCCCAGCCCTGGAGAGTCTGCATAGAGCTCTATAAAGCCACAGGAGACGGCCAGATCTGGCTGCTGGAAACTCCTTGTAAATAGGTCCAGTGGAAACTTGCCGGCCCCGGCCATTCAAGTGTGTGAACGCAACTTTCCATCTCTCCCATAAATCATTTCATCACAGCCTCCCTGCATCCAACTATTATTTCATCTCTCAAACAGCGAAGTACTTGTCAGCTTCCTTGCAGTCACCCATTCAATATGTTGGTCAGTTAAAAGATGTCAAGCACAACGTTTCCTGTGCTCCCAACAGTCTCGACCATTAAACCACAGTGTTTTGACTTCAGATCTGTCGAGGAACATTGGTACATGTCAGGTTTCCCACTTCCCCCATGTTTTCATCTCTTCTCCACTTCTGTCTTTGAAGTAGTAGGCATGATTATACAATTAAAACATCTTTAAAAGTAAAACATTGTTTGTGGATATGAATTAACTGTTAGTGTCATCGTCACACTTGAGATTTAAGGACTTGGGGTCTGGATGCAAAAGAAATCCAGTTTACTTATTGCCATCAGTGGTCAATGTCACTGAGTCGTAGTGGTAACTAAAAAAGTGGGTAAACTAGGAGAATATGCGCAAGTGTAGAGTTACAGAAAAGAAAAAGCAGACCTCCAGAAACAAATTCACTAAGCCTGAAACCCAAACAATCAACAATTAAATTATAAAGCAGGTCGAATGAAGAAAAGTCTGAGAAGGCTGTGTCCAAGTAAAATCCGCTTTTTCCTGGAGAAGAGTAAAAGTGAGTCAATGTAAAGCTGAATAATCTTTCTTTCCTGTTCTGTGATGGGGAAAACAGAAGAGTAGACGATGAAGAGAAGAAAAAGACACTTATTAGTCAGCGGAAAAAAAATATCAAGAGATAAGTCTGACTCGGCTGGACGTGGCCTCACAAACCAGACATGACCTCATGCTGTATCATGTTGAATTTAAGGGTTGACATCTGCTCTGAAAAGGCTCCTCTTAGCTGCTTCTGCACAACAACTCATGACACTCAAAGTGTGTCAGTAGTCGACTGTCAGAGCAGAACAGCAATGATGTGCAAGTGGGTTTCTCACACACACACACACACACACACACACACACACACACACACACACACACACACACACACACACACACACACACACACACAGGGTGGGAGCTCAGTGTAGTCCTCCCTAGGTCAGACGCAAGCACAATGAGCTCCTTGTTCCCGCTTCTCTGGGTTTTAACCTTTCTGCTTCAACCGTGTTTACACATATAAAACTTCAGAAGAGCAGGTCAAACTCTTGGCTCTGATCTAAACACATGAGGCTGTGTACACCATTCCTCTGAGGCTGAGCTACGTTTTGCGGGCAGAGACGAAAGTCGGGTCGTATTAATATCTATTTGATTTTTATTGTGGAAGTAAATCAGGTCAAACCATTATGATTGTTTTGGGATTTGCTAAATAACAGTTCAGTCAATGTCTATCTATAAAAAAGTGAAAATATGACCATCGCCATTTTAATCTAGTACTTGAATGATAAATTGCTTTATCTATTGGTTGATCAACAGAAAGTTGTTTTGATTTAATTGTTCGGTTTGTTTTTAGCCTTGCTAGCAGCACGGCATAGTTCAAAGTAGATGATTGTTGGCTTACATATTGCAAAATGCAATCGGATACAGTAGGACATCCTGGTATTTTTGGCACACTGCACTTGACAGACTAAATATTTTCCTGGCTTAAGAAACAGTATGAGCAGTAAAAAGCACAGCATGTGTTAGATGCTAGTTATGAGCAAATGTTTGCATGCTAACACACTAAACTGAGATGGTGAACATGATAAACATCATATATCATAAACATCAGCATATTAGTAATGTCTCTGTGAGCGTGTTAGTATGTAGCTCAAAGCACCACTGTTACAGCCTAACAGAGCCGTTAGCATGGCTGTAGACTCTCAGCCTTGTTCACTGTTTTCTGATATTTTACAGACGAAAAAATAAATAGATCAATCAAGAAAACAACTGTCTGTTCATTTGGTTCAGCTCTGATTCAATCTATGTTGACGCAGAACAGAGAAAAGCAGCAAATCCTCCCATTTGAGAAGCTGGATCCGGAACATTTTTGTGCATTTTTGCTTGAAATAAATGTTAGACTTTACAATAGTTTTTGTTGATTAATTTTCCTCACGCTAATCGACTGTAAGCACTGGTGGAGTGAATGGATGCAATTAAATGCAAACAATAGATTAAACATGTACTTGGTATTTCTCCACCTTCTAAATTTCAAGTACAAGTCTCCCTTCGAGTCACAAGTGCTTCTCTATTTTCAACAGTTTGCTGATCTCATTGGCCGTTTTTCTCTCTATGTACATTAACAAACCCATACTTTGCATAACACACCGTTTCTCTCTTTATGTGAAACATCAACTCTGATGATTTTCGTGGTGCTCCAACAGCTGCCTGTGGCCCAGTTACGTTCTCACCCTGAAAACAGAACATAATATTTTCTCTACGTTCTTTTGTGCAGAGGGCATCGAGGACGGGTCGGAGTGAGGACAGAAAAAAGAAAAGAAAGAGCAAATTAGATTGTAAACCAGACAGAGTCAGCTAAATGAACCTTGCAAAGACATACCTAAAATAAATTAGAAAAACCTTGGGCTGGCTGACAAAACACATCCTTGTAGTCTATCAGGGCCTAAAATAAAGTAGGTTAGACTTCTCTGATGTGGCAATTTACACAGCAAAGTAGAAAATAAAGAGTATATACTACTGATCAATCTAGAAGTGCAGCTCTGATAACAGAAAACCTAATCCACGATGGCACTAAGATTAAATTCATCAGAATATCTTTGAGGGAGAAAGGCCCAGAGGAGATGGGAGGGTCTGCTCTCAGTCAGCACGCCTCTCAGTCAGCACGCCGAATCGGTTTCATGCTCAAAAGCTCAGCCCAGGTGTCTGAACCACAGAAATGATGTAACTTCCACTTTGTCCATCCCTCACACTTTCACACGCAACAGCAAGACTGTCCTGCGGAGCTCTGAAGCTTTAGACCGAGCTGTTATTCTTGAACATTCCTCTGGACATCTGGGTTGTTCTTGCTGTGCTTCCTATTACAACATGTTCAGTACTAACGTAACAGAAGGTGTCCTTTGGTCCTTTGGATTAGAGTTAAAAGGAGAAAGAGTTCAATATTGGAAGAAGAAAGAGAAGGCAAGAGGACATGGATGTGCAATACATTCTCAACATACAGCACAACTAAATACATTTTGTAGTAGAATCTTCTTTTCACTATTCATCGTCAGTAGGACTAATGAATCTGACCCATATTGACGATCTAGATTTTTTCAGATAATTTAAAAAGAAAGAGTGTAACAGATAGAAAAAATAGGCGGGTCATCAGGAAGTAAACCTCCAAATATTTTGACAATAGCAAATCTTCAATCAAAACCTTTTCCATTTTCACCTTCTCCAATATATTCTCACTTTCTCTCCTTTGTATAATTGTGAAACGGATTAGAGCTGCAATGATTAGACGACTGATCCACTAGTTGATAGATAGTCAACTATTTGCATATGGCTGAATTGTTTCTTTCTTCTTTCAAGCAGAAATGCCAAATACCCCTGGTAGGGCTGTCACAGTATCATATTTTCACCACATCATTATCATGGCCAAAAGAATATACATTAAGGAAAATATCACCATTTCAATGTAAATTATGAAGAAATATAAATATACCAATATTGTTAATTTCATCTTTAACTTTGTTTATTGTGCATTTAGTCTCTTTTCTGGCAAACTAATACACACAAAATACAGGTGTAAGGAGGTGGAGAGAGAATATTTAATAATAACTGTATATAAAAAGATTTAAGAGGCACTGGATTATTTACAATATATTACCACGTGTGTATTAATAACATTATATCAATATTTATTTCTTCTTTGTCATAAATTACAGTAAACTGAATATATTTAGGTTTTGCAATGCTGATTGAAGACAGAGCAGGGCTGTAAGATACTATGACAACGTATTATCATTTTCATTATCAGTTATTCTGCAGATGACTTTACTGGAGTATTTCTCCCCTCTATCACATCCCACAGAGCTGCCACTTATCTTGTCACGTTGGAAAAGCTCGCGTTAAATCATCTACAAACTGTAGATGATTTAACACGATCTGTTTGAGTGAGAGATTTGAAATGAAATGAAATAGTTTACAGTGTGGACATTATGAGCGGCTCCATGTGCTGAGAGACCACCGACACATGGAAGTAGCCCGTGAGTTCACTTTAACTTTATCCCACAACCAGGAACACAAAGACTGTTTCACCGCAGGGAGTTTAATGGTGTCATGGTGGGTTAAAGGAAACTTGAATAAGTCACTTACAGAGTGGGTGCTGTTGTGCAGGGTTGACTCTACTCCAGGCAGAGCTGTACATGTCTGTTCATTCAGTCCTGCGCTTCGTTTCGAGAGCTCCGACTTCTCCAAACTATGTTGCTCCTCATCACTGCCAAACTCCCACTGCAGCCTCCTCAAACCTGATACATTTTCTCCCGCGTGGAAGTTTGCGCCCAGCGCAGACGAAAGCAATCCGAGCGCCAAAATGCAAGACACGGAGATCATGTTTACAAGAAGACTGCCCAACTTTGGACTCCGCGAAGAGCTTTTCCGCCCCAGAAGTTGGCTTCACATGACCCCCTCATCACTTAATACATCTTCAATAACGTCCCATCCACCGTGGAAGAAGATTGGCCAGCGCCAGAATAACCCGCGCTTTGATTGGACAGGAATCTTCCTCAACCGCGACGTCAAGAGTTCTCTGGTGTTACGCTGCCCCCTAGTGGAAAGACCGTGCAAAGGCCAGCACACGTTTTTTTTGTAGTTTATTCTTTGAGTTTCAATTCCAAGAAAAGGAAGACAAGTAGAACAATCTCGCTGATGCTTTTCATAGAATAGGATTAGTTTACTATTTTAAATGTTTAAATAAATCAGGGAAATTAAACCAACTAATTGGTTGTATAAGAAAAAGCCCAGTGGAAAACTGGATATAAATACTTTATCTTAGATAAACATCATTGGGGACAATTACTGCCTGAAAAAAAGATGTTACAGAAAATAAAAACAAATTTTTAGTGGACAATTATTTTCTTTTTTGGTAGTGGACATTTGAAACAACAATAAATAAACAAAGAGTCAGACACCCTTTCTGAATATAACAGTTTAATTGTAGTACTGATTCGTAACAAAAAAATCCCCCCCCCCCCCCACCCACACTGTTTTCTTGCCACTCAGGTCTAAGTGCTGGTCAGACTCACGCACAGAGTTCTAAAGATACTGAGACAAGAAGTAAATTAGCCCATTCAAATAGAAACCTCTTATGTAATCCCAAAAAAAATTCTGAATGCAGCAAGAAGAATGTGCTGAGCTGATGAAAAGATGTGGTTGTTGAGACATTGAGCCACGGTGTTCTTTCATGTCCTCTCCTTTCCTGCTCAGAATTCAAAGCAAGATTATCAGGTTTTTGATGCTTTAGATATCCTTGATTACATCCTCCAGCTCCTCTTTGGAATACATGTGGAAGGTCTTCCCGGGCTCTACTGTCGCCAGCTACAGAAGAGACACATCAAGAAAACTTGCATGAAACCTGAGGAACTCTGAAAGTAATGTGAAAACTGATGAGTAATATTTTCAAACAAACGCAAACATAACTGCACTGGGAATTTGTACCAATATGTTTCAAGTACATATTTTCACTGACAAATTCGACCTTCAAGCACCTTTATGTACTAATGAAGTATTTTTTTTTTAAAAAGGGTAAAAAATATCAACAAACCTCAATGTTGGTGGAATTTAGCTTCTCCTCCATCACCTGCTTCAGAATGGTGAGAGATGACTTGATGGCATCTTTTAATGTCATAGACTGCAAGTTAAACAGTGAGAGGGGGAAAAACAGAAAAGATACAACTGTTCAGTCCTCGTGATTTGCATGTCTATATTTTACTTTAGACTATACCGATTGAAAACATTAATTTTCTTAAATCTTTGAAAAACTAGTCAAAAAGTCTCACAAAGACTCATTGACATTACAATTTGCTTCGCTCATGTTCCTGGTGAATCTAAATACGCAGTGGTTGTACCTTGTGGTAGACTTCTTGCAGGGAGCTCTGTGCTCCCTCAGAAGCTGAGCCAATGGCTCGAGCATCACATTGCACAAAGGTTCCTGATGGGTCCATGTGGTACCTGCATTCACAAACAAATAACAGTAAAGTCTCTGTAAATTCAGAATTGTATTTAAAATGAACATGCCTCTGTATAAAATGTAAAGTGTGTAGGGAGCCCAAATACGTACAACTGGGGTCCTTTTTCATCAACTCCCCCGAATAGAAGTGCAACACCGAATGGTCGACTCTGTATAAATAACAGCACAGAGGAACAAAGCAGAAAAAAAGACTACAGGTTATGGTAGTTTACTTGAACACTATCAAACATTATGCCTTTGGAAAAAAAATGAAAGAAGAACAACATTTGTTTGAGGTTTGAATTGATGAGTGTTTCAGCATGGAAACGAGCCAAGTGACTGACCATGGCACCGGGGTCAGCGTCCTCCTCTCCAAACTGCAGTGCCAGGTTGGACACCGCCTGAGTCACACTCTCCACAGTCATCGTCTCATTGTATGTGAACCAGTGGTTCTAAGGAAGAATATATACAGATTATACACTGATATAAAATCAGGTTGTTAGAGAACTGCATACATTACTGTTTGATCAGTATTCATACCTGGGTTTCCACTCTTGCTTTGTCAATTAGAGTCTTGGCATCAGCTATCAAGCCACTCATGGCGCAACCTTTGAGGCAGAAAGAAAGAAAATGCACATGCTACAACATAAAGCAACAATAAGCACGGTCAAACTGGGAGAAATGTAATGTCATTCCATGTTATCAGAGTGAACATTATCATGCAAAATATAAGAGTTTGAGGTACAGTCAATCTGTGTCTGTCAGCTGAATATTAGTTTATCCTGCTACTCACCGATGTGACTGTCAATCTCCACGATCTTTTCAATGCTGTTGGGCTCCATCAGCGGAGAGGTGATCCTCTTCTCCACAGCCAGACAGACCCCCTCTGATGTCTGGATACCGATGGCTGTGGAGCCCAACTGAAGGGGAATGCCAGACCAAAGAAAATGTGTGAGCATATCAAGGTGGACATTTCATTTATTTTTGGAATTTATTAGACAATGTTACACAAAAGAAGACTATTAGTCAACCTAAGTGATTCAGGATGTAATACTCACTTTTATGGCCTCTATGGCATATTCAACCTGGAACAATCTCCCTTCAGGAGAGAATGTGTTCACGCCTCTGTAAGATAGATGTGAACAAGAATGATACTATGAATAGTTATCAGTTTGACATTGGTGGAAAACAAGAAATAAATGTGTTTAGCATCATGTTGTGTTTAGGTTTAGAGATACCGCTTAAAGTAGTATTTTAGCTGCCTATCTATCTTGAGTGGAACACAGGTTTTCCTGATTAAATAAAGTATGTGTTGTAGAATAGGGATACCGAAAGTGAAAGCAGGCTAACTTATTGCGAAGTGACTCGCTAGCTGCCAGCTAACTAGCTGCGACAAACAGCAACTATGCAACAACAATGGACGGAAACAGAGGAACTTTCGGAATTTCCTGAGCAGTCAAGTCTATTGAATATCTGTTTAAACAACTTCTTAACATCCTTGTGCTCTCTTAATGTCGCTCGTTCCCACTGAGAAGTGCTCAATATATGACAAAGCAGTTTGTGTTGCACTTACCTGTCATATTCCGATCTGGTCAAAAACATCTTTAAACGTTTAACGCAGGACCTACAAAAGAGAGGAATAGTTTATAGAACTATTTAAAAGAAAATGTAAGCAATTATAAAAGCAATGGCCATTCATTTCTCCGAGTATTCCGTGACACCGGGAGATTAGCTAGCTAAAGTTAGCTGCGATACAGAGCAGCATGCGAGCTAACTGACGCAGCCAAACACTGAAACTGTACAGAACGTGCTCACAGAAGTCTATCGTCGACATTAGGACATTATTATAACATTTAAAAGAACATTCATCAACAATTCTGCGACATTATTTTACATAACTGTACTTGTTAGACTCAATTACCTCCAGCCACAAACACTTGAATGAGTTCGCTTGTTTGAGGGGAAGCGACTGGGGTGTAACACTCAAACGCGCCGGTCGTCAAAAAAGTCGGAAACGAAGGTTCCGGGTGTCTTCTTCTTCTTCTTCTTCTTCTTCTTCTTCTTCTTCCTTGAGGTTTATTGGCGGTTGGCAAACAACTGTTTGGTGCATTACCGCCACCAACTGGTATGGAGTGTGGATCAAGAGGTCTAGAACTTGAGGTGTGCAGAGTTGTTGTTGAGCATTTGTGGTATCCTACAATTTTAAATATCAGTTTGTTAGCAACGAGGACACATTGTACGGAAGCGCATTGCATTCACTGGATACAAACAAAATAGACCCCTTTTCTCGTAATTACGACATCCTGATCTTGTAATTACGAGATCCTGATCTCGTAATTACGAGAAAAGATAAAGAAAAAGGAAACGTCTGTAAATCCTCTCTCAGTGGCAATGATGGCGCTATCGCAGTTAATCTGCTATTATTACCTTCTCGGTTTGAGACACTGGGAAATACTGATGTTTCTAAAAAATGATGGTATTAAATTGAGTATGTCAACACTGCGCGGGCATCTCAAGGCGTTAGGATTGTTCAGGCGGAAAGCCCAGTCTGACGTGCTGGATGTCGCTCTGTTTCTGCAGGAGCAGTTGAACCAACACGGGATGCTTCATGGATACAAATTCATGCATTTGAAATGCATCCAATCTGGTTTGGTAGTGACTGTAACGGACCTCTGAGAGTTTAAAGTATTGTAATAGTTTGTTCCTTTTTTTTGTCCTTTATTTTAGTCCGTTTTGTTACTGCAGTCGGTGCATTTCCGGTTGCGCTCTTATTTTGAAGGTACAAAAAACGGAAGTTGTTAGTAAGAAACGTGCAGAAAGGAAAAGTTGCCATAACAACGGAAAAAAGTGATACAAAGGTTACGGATGTATTAGTTTAGCACCTGGCTGATATGGTTTGCACCTGTTCAAGTTCATTTTTTGAGAAAATATTGTTTTAGATTGTTACGTTTTTTGTCAGAGCTTAAGCTAACCAACTGCTATTTCCGTTTTTCTTCATAGTTCTTACGGTGAGTTCAATAAACCTTTACGAACCATCACTTAAAGACTCCAGACTATAATTCTGCCGGGGATGCTACAGTGACTCAAATAACTGTGCGGCACCTTCTTCCACGGCCACCGTGGAAGAATAACCCGCGCTTTGATTGGACAGGAATCTTCCTCAACCGCGACGTCAAGAGTTCAATCTCGCTGATGCTTTTCATAGAATAGGATTAGTTTACTATTTTAAATGTTTAAATAAATCAGGGAAATTAAACCAACTAATTGGTTGTATAAGAAAAAGCCCAGTGGAAAACTGGATATAAATACTTTATCTTAGATAAACATCATTGGGGACAATTACTGCCTGAAAAAAAGATGTTACAGAAAATAAAAACAAATTTTTAGTGGACAATTATTTTCTTTTTTGGTAGTGGACATTTGAAACAACAATAAATAAACAAAGAGTCAGACACCCTTTCTGAATATAACAGTTTAATTGTAGTACTGATTCGTAACAAAAAAATCCCCCCCCCCCTGCCCACACTGTTTTCTTGCCACTCAGGTCTAAGTGCTGGTCAGACTCCCGCACAGAGTTCTAAAGATACTGAGACAAGAAGTAAATTTTGTCAAACAACAAAGTTGTTGAGGTTGGTGGAAATATCGACGATCATATATTGAAATTTACGACAACAAAAAGTTTGACCAAATGAGCACGCTAGATGAAGGGATAATCAAAGTTAGAACTATTCATACAAAGGGGGATACTAATATGTCCTAAATTGTATGGCAATCTATTAAAACGTTGAGACATTTCAATGAAACCTACAAATGGCAAGGAACTGGAGGAAAAAGAGAGTAAGAAAATGTATAATCAGGGAACCATGAATGTCTGGAGGAAAAGTCCAAGTATCACCAAAGTCAGAAGGTTTCATTTTCTTGGCAACATGAATATCTGCACCAGAATTAATGGCGATCCATCCAATCATTTTCGAGATATTTTAGTCTGGATCATGGTAGTGGACGGACTGAGCAGCAGCTAGTGCACATGTTTCCGAGAACGATAATTTCGGAAGTTAATTACTCCACGAATAAAGTTAAATGGAAGTCTGTGTTGCTCATAATGTCTTTTAAATGCAAGGTCCGGTCTTGTGTATTACATTTGTAAAACTCACAATGATGTCTGTTTGTAAAATAAAAAATAAAAGACGATGAACAAAGGAAGACTCAATGCTGGCTGTTGTGATTCTCAGACACCACTAAGGCTGAATCACAGCGAGTCATCAATGTTATTCTGCCAGACCAGAGGCACCACTTTCTCATGCCGCTGGGCTACGTCCTCACCTCCTTCCTGCTTCTGGCATTCATTATCCTCATCATCATCCTCATCACACGCAGATGGAGAATCAAAGGTCTGACCTGCAGTACCTTAGTTTGACTGAAGATTTACATTGAATCAGCATTTCTGAATCTCATCTAATTTTCCTGTATTTTCAGAGTTTTACCCGCAGTCATTCATGAGGTGAGAACACACAAACACACTCACATAATCACTGTCTTTCCCTTTAACACACAAACTCAGATGTCTCTTTCTTATTGTGACGGTCCAGCCGGAGTCACAGCAGCTCGAAAGAGTTTGAGGTGGATGTTACTGAAGTGAATACGTGCAGTCAGGAGGAGAGAAGATTTGGTGAGTCGAGTCAGATGAGAGAGAGAAAAGGTGACTTTTGTCTTGACTGCATGTTTTGACTTTCTCCTGTGTGATTTAAGACTACAAGAACAACCTGCTGAAAGAGAAGGTCCACATGAACACTCAGCCTAAAGTCATTGATCTTGACAAAGGTAACACAAACACACACACACACACAAAGTCCGCCATCGCTAATTTGTCTTCTCGTATTCATCTTCCTTAATCGTCATTTTGGCTTGTCTTCTTTGCAGAGATGCAGACATTTTCAAAGTGAGGAAAAGTGAAATTGGAGTCACTGGCTGGTCCAGAGGCTGCACAAACTTAACACCTCCACACGGCCATCTGTCCAAGCCAGAGAGACAGCAACAGACAAAATGTTGTGACACTGAGGCATTGTGTTTTCAATTTTTCTGTATTAGTAAAAAAAAAATGCTGATTTTGTTTGAATTGTACAAACCAAAAAATACCAAAACCAAAATATACTGAAGTTGGACCATTGTGTGCAGCACAATAGTGCCACCCAGAGGGGAATCTAAACCTGGGCTTGACTGTTAGATGAAAGAGCAAGTGTGCATAAATTGAACTAAATTGTGATTGAGTGGATATGAATTATGGTCATTATTCCTCAAATAAAAAAAATCTTTACTCACATGTCCATCTTGGCTTGACTGGAATGATGCATCACTGAGAGGCTACTATCAGTGTGTGCTACTTCCTGTAGGGTTTGATTAACTGTACCTAACTGCCCATCGAAACAGTGTATGGAAAAATGTATCATTTTGATGCTCAGACTGTATATTTTTTTTAATGTTCCATTTGTAAATGTACTCAAATTCAATGTTTGATGCTGATGTTTAACTGAAGTTGATAATTCATGATTTGTCTATTTGTATTCAAATTAATTAAATATTATTATTTGTTAAGTGAGTGTGGACAAAAAAAAGTTTGTAAATAGGTTTGAAGCACCGATGAAGCGCTACATTAATTGAGTCACAGTTGATTTTTACCATTTTCCCCTGTGCTTTTCCTACCGTGACATGTCAAAAGTAGGCCAACATCATGGTTCCCAAACTATTTTGTCTCTCAAGCTCTCAAGTTTTTAAGACAGGTAAGAGTGACATATACTCCTCTCCCCCCCGGCCGCTTATGACCGGATTCTGAGGCACTTCTTTTAGCCTCTTATAAAAAAAGATATCTCTAGGTTTATTAAAATTAGCCATATATGTCTGACAAACCGAACTAGATGCTAAAATCTGTGCCTCTGTACCTGATTCCAGGAATCAGCCAACCATTTGAGCATTTGATAATTGATTGGGTGGGTCCTTTGCCTCGCGCAAAGTCGGGTGCTACCTATCTTCTGCATACATTTTGACGTGTATGTTGGGGACAGTGGTACACCGGTAGTTGTTTTTACTGACCACAACCCACTTACCTTCCTGAACTCCTTGACGTGTTCCAACCAGAGGTTAATCAGGTGGTTATGTGATGGGGACGGACAACGTGATAACGGACGTACTGTCCAGGGCTCCCCAGTGACGAGAATGTATTTAGTTTTTCCTCCTGTGCTACCTGACCTATTAAAAGTGCTTCTGAAGTGCACCGGTTGCTGAGGTGGGAACCTGGTGCAGGAGGTATCGGACCGATGGCGAAGGTCATGGTTCATCCTGGTTGTTCTTTAGATGGGAACAGGACATTTGGTGATTTTCAGTGATTTAGAACATCTGCTTTGGTGTCACTTGGGATATTTTTTATGCTGGGTTTCCCGTCAGGACCCAGCTCTTATGGAGGGAGAGGAGATGGTTCCCTAGCCTGTACACTGGTCTGTCTGTCTCCTGCACCCAACAGGTAACAGGAGGTGGCACGCCCTACATGGAAGCACATGGGCCCGATGCTCTCCAAGGATAAAAGCAGCCAGGCAACAGCGCCTTTTTCCTTGTAAGCGTTCCCGATTGTTTTGGGGTGCATTGCCACCCATCTTAGTGAGCAAATAAACCTTCCTATGTTTTGCCTTAAACACGGTGTCTCCCTCTTGTTTTGCAATGGCGTTGGAGCCGGGTCGTGACACTCATAAGTGATGGTCTCTATCTCTGTGATTGGTAAGTGACATTCACTGTTTTGACTGGATTTGCACTATTGTGGAAGGGAAAAGTGCGCTGAGTTCCTAACATTCTTGAAGCTCTTGAAATGGTGTTGACACAGTGCATGATGTTGTATTTGTGCTATTAATCTCTTTGTGAAACTACTTTAAAGAAAAACTAATTTTATCTCTGAAAGTTAACAAATCATACTGTGATCTTTACTGACTATTACAGGATATATATTTTTTCTAATCTAACAAACTATATTTTGATAATGAGTAGTTCTAATTCAGATACAGGTTCTGAATATGCTTCAGTGAAATGTAGGAGTTATATTTGTTATGACAAATGTATTCAACTCATGTCTGATATTGATCATGTCAACAATTTGAAACACTTTAAGCAATGACTGTACTCTGCAAAACACACTATAGAAGGGTTGTTCAGGACAAAAGTAAAGTGTGCAACCATTACAGTATGTTTCTTTCCAGAGGGTAATCATACTCATTTCATTTGAATCATGTAAAGAGGGAGATTGTCCTCCTCATTATATATGTTATACCTCTCTAAAGCATGTCCAGATATCCATTGACACTGCTAAAGCCCAGCAAAAAAGCACATCAGTACCACAGTGATAGTATATGGATAGTGAATGGTGGGCTCATATATACATAACTAATATTGAGCTTTAAAATCACTTCAATTCTGTAAAAATGTTAATTAATTAATGTATTGTAATATTGAATGGATAATGCCCGGCTGCTGTTTGTTTACATTAATATGACTTGTGCAACCTTGTTTCTTGACTTCCTCCGCATGTGAATTTCATCATTTTAATAAAACGCATTGAACATCCATGTATGTATAACAGTCTGACATCCATAATGAATGTGTACATGTCCATTTACTGTCACTTGCAATTGGTTGATTATTGTGCCCATGTACAACCTGCCCTGCATGTGTCTGCTCAGATCTCTCCATCTGATCTGTGTGGCACTGTACGTTTAACTGTGAAAAAGGAGTTAGTTTCTCTTAGTTGTTGCATCAGACTGTACACCAGATGTTTTGCGGTTGACCCCTGACCTCCAGTGGCGGGCCGTGCATTTCCTACCTAGGCCTGCTGTCTGATATCGTAGACATAAATACGGGGATGACGGGAAGTTGTTCGGCGCGCACCCCCTCCATATTGGACATATTGACCGAGTATTCACCGGAACTTTCATCTCATAATTTCATTTTTATATCGTGCAATAACTCTCAAATGTTTCATTGATCTATTTAGGCCGACAGTATATGTACCTGACAATACTCTTTGAGCCAGACCTGTTTGTTGCAAAGTAAAAACACAAATGTATCTTGTAGTTATTTTCTATGTATTTCTTTATTTTGTAATGTCTCTCCAATGTTGGTTAGTTTTATGTGATCATTTTGAAATAAGCTACAGCAGTGTTATGAACATGATAATAATGATATTATTAATTAAGTTCCCACATTGTTTCCCCCTCATATATTAACGTCATATCTTGTTCCCATGCACCTACATGTATGTATCCTTACCTTCTGTTCTGGTACACAATCAGTAAAGATAACAATTGTTTATGAGAAGAAGAATTATACTACACGTTGCTGGCTGTTCCTCCATTTTATTTGTATCAACATGTAATATTACAAAGATCAATACTTAACAGTAATAACAGTAATGCCTTTGAGTCAAATCAAAAATCAAAAAGAAATGCAATTATAATTTGCACAATATTTATTGTATATAAAGTGTCATACATTTAATTATATCATAAATATTCTGATATTGTTTCTAATATAAAGACATATCTAGAAGAACATGTATGTAATCGTGCTAATACTACTATAAATACTGTGCATACAGTTCCTCGTACTCTTGTCTGGTGGGTGGGGAGGGTGGTGTCGAGGTGGAGGGGCAGGGAGGACCGTACTCACTGGGTCTCTGACTCTCTGGGGTGCTGAGAGGGGTTCAGGTCTGTTGTGGGTCTGGGTCGTCCTGGGATGACGGGTTGGTTGACGTCCACCCTCAGCTGCCCCAAGAGTGAAACCTGTGGAGTCCTGCCCTGTGAGACACACACACAAGAGATGAATACTTTGGAACTCAACTACACAACCTTTACATTGTTGTGTTGAATCTGGCCTCCAATGATGGAATCGTATTACTGATACTTCTGTAGTCCTTGGGAGGGATTACTTACTCAGCACACTGAAAGAAAGGCGACCGCCGCTCTTTATCTGGTCCTGTAGTCTTATCCTTCTCATCTGCTGCATCTTCAAGGAGACCCTGGATGTTGCTTCCTGTATCACGGCCATCGATACCTGAGTAAAAGAGACTTGGAAACTTTTCTTAACGTTAGTAATTGTTTACAACACATCTGTCTGGTTCAGTCAGACACTTTCAGGGGACTTCTGCTCCCCATACTCCCGCAGCACCCTACACAAAACTCCAAAGTACACAACTGGGGGCGCAGCTTCTTCAGGACGATCCGCACCAAAACCTCTGCTGCAGGATGCTACCTATTGCCAACCCCGCCAGACGCGAGGGAGGTTACCTTCCCCGCCAGACGCAGGGGAAGGCTGTCTGGCGCTTTATCAGTCCTGCCAGACATAAAGGTTTTACAATACTGCAGCAAACAGGCGGTCGGTCTCAATCCGAGTCGCTGTCCTCATCCCACTGCCAGTGCCAGTGTCTTCTGTTTGTGGAAGATCTGAGGCCTGACTTGAAGGGTGCAGACTCTTCTGACCTCTGTGGAGCTGGGGGCGCCACGCCAAAAGGGAGGGTGAAAAGATAGCCAGGGGGAAAGGGACTTGGATGCTGCAGGTCCTGTCAGAAACTCAGAGTTGGGAACCGTTGGGTGAGAGGGTCATCTTCATCTTTTTCTTCTTCCTCAGCGAAGCTTCTTCAGGACGATCCGCACCAAAGCCTCTGCTGCAGGATGCTACCTATTGCCAACCCCGCCAGACGCGAGGGAAGGCTGTCTGGTGCTTTATCAGACCTGCCAGACATAAAGGTTTTACAATCCTGCAGCATTTAGGCTGTCGGTCTCAATCCGAGTCGCTGTCCTCATCCCTCTGCCAGTATCTTCTGAAGGATCCGAGTCCTGACGTGGAGGGCGCAGACTCCCCGTAGTCCTCTTCTCTGGTCCTCTTGGCGGAGGATCCGACTCCTGGCGTGGAGGGCGCAGACTGCCCGTCCTCTTCTCTGGTCCTCTTGGCGGAGGGTGCGAGTCCTGACGTGGAGGGCGCAGACTCTTCTGGGGCTGGGGGCACCACAGGGTCATCTTCATCTTCTTCATCCTCCTCTTCTACCACCTCTTCTTCCTCCTCTTCTTCCTCCTCTTCTTCCTCCTCCGAAGAGTCCATGGAGCCATATCCGGAATCTTCGGGATCCCAGTCTTCCTCGTTGTCCTCTCTCTCGTCGTCTTCTTCCTCGTCGTCCTCTCCCTCGTCGTCCTCTCTCTTTTTCGTCCTCTCCCTCGTTGTCCTCTCCCTCGTCGTCCTCTAGGCGTTCTCCATGGAGGAGCTGGCGAATGAACACTCCCTGTTCCCAAACACCATACACAAAATGACCATTCACAAATGCAAGCTCCAACTCACCTTCCTTACCTTCGTCGTCTAAGGCGAGCCTGACGGGGCCTCTAGCAGGACGCTCCATGACGTAGTTCACACCAGCTGAAAGGGAAAGGTTCAAACGTAAGGATTTCTCATAACATTAAATATTTCTGGATTACATTGAGCAATAATCAAAGTTTAAAAAAAAGAAAAAACGACAGCATATGCATAACCTAACAATGCAGACAGCACATAGGAGGCTGTGCCTGTAAACATTTATAAACAGTAATATCAAACATACATAAGTTCTGCCTGTGTTAGTTTAAACAGATGAGGGAATCAGAAACAAATAATACTGCTTCCATCTGTTCACAAAGATGGAAATTTTGACAGTATATACTGTATGTATATATACACGTATATATATATATATATATATATATATATATATATATATATATATATATATATATATATATACATAGAGAAAGAGAGAGAGAGATAGAGAGAAATATATTCCAATGCCAATAATTATTAGTATCGTTATTGATATTGTCAGCAGTATTACTATTTGTATTTGTCTCAAACAACAATGTAGCGTTCATAATTAGCAAGCTTAAATCTTAAATTGCACATGAAGAGTGCTTCATTTAAAAGGCACAGACCTTGCAGGTGCCTTTCACGCGCAGCTTTTTTTTCTGGTTAATTAACCGACATGTTGAGTTCTCGTGAGCTCTCATCAAAGACATTTATTCTGCACCAAACAATTGTAAGGACTTCAGTGTTTGTGTGAACAAAATGATCAATGGTTTGCAATAAACGGCGCGAACGTATTTAATTGACACTGAGGACGTGCGTCATGACGCACAGTAAAACATGCCGATATTTATCCAACATGACCACGGTAATCTCTTTCGTTTATAACTCATAATTCTCCCTGCTCATGAGGTGCATATCACAGTACGTGGAGGAGATGTTGGAGGACGCACGCGCACATGCAGTCCCATAATGACTTAACAGATCGCTCTTGTCCCGTCAAAACAAAGTATCGCAACAACGAGCAAAGTGCATTTCAATGTTCAATGTTAAATGTTAAATAACTCATGTATTTAATATGCTAAAGTAAAAGGAGGAAAATGTGTGTGCAATAAGTCACGTTTCAACAGTCAAAACAAATATGGTTTCCATGGTGGACAATCTACAGAATTCGATAAAAATGTCTCAGGTGCCATTTTGTTTTTGACATTTCAATGTTAAATTTCGACGATTTGATGCCTTAAACCCAAAATAACAAGGGGTTCAAACCTCTATACTAGTCATTAACACACTCCTCACATCTCCCGCAATTTTTAAGCCATTCTGTCGCTCAAGTATCATTTTACAGGCCTG
Organism: Taurulus bubalis; assembly: GCF_910589615.1. Lineage (NCBI taxonomy): Eukaryota > Metazoa > Chordata > Actinopteri > Perciformes > Cottidae > Taurulus > Taurulus bubalis. Next base: position 25,821,493 of record NC_136593.1, on the reverse strand, counting down.
ACAACATTCTGTGACGTTTTAACATTGAAAGTCAAAAAGTTTCACTGATTTCTAAACTGAGAACACTTTTTAAAAGATTTTTTTATTTAATTGTTTTCGTTGATAATAAAAAAAAAAGCTAAGCTAAACATAAAAGTTGTCTTACCTCCACAGCTCTGGTCCAACTCACAGCCCAGTCCCTTCAGCAGGCCACTGAAGTCCTCTTTCAGGGTCTCTGGTCCTCTTTCAGGGTCTCTGTCGTGTGTCTCTGTCGTGTGTTAGGTGTAGTAGTTCTGTTCGCCAACAAGTTTCTTTCCAGCAAATTATCTCAAGCAGTTCAAAACTCAAAGAGTTAGCTTTACACGGTTTAGGTTCACAGGAGGTTTTCAGTCCATGTCCAAGTCCAAAGTGTAAAGGGAAGAATCAGAACCGCCGCGGCCCTTAAATAGCCTCGGTCCGGTTTCCATGGCATTTGCTTGTGTGCGTGTGTGCGTGCGTACGTAACTGCGTGCCTCCGTGCGTGTCATTAAGCAATACAGAAAGAGAGATATTAATTGTTTTGATCATATTTGTCAAATTTACTGTATATATTTATTTGATTCATATAGAGCTATGCTTAGTTCATTTGTCCGTGATCTGTTGTACAGCTATGAGTTGTAAACCTTACACAACCCGTCTCTGCGATATGTGAACACGTCGGTATTGGAGATTGGAAAAGGAATTGAGAGAGAGAGAGAGAGAGAAAGAGAGAGAGAGAGAAAGAAAGAGACAGAGAGAGACAGAGAGAGATATGTGCTCCTCCGTTGTAAATGTGTTGTTGGACAAATGTCTCACAACATAACAGATCTGTTGAACACTGAAAGCCAAATGGTAAATTAAATAGACTCTTTTATCGGGCAATATTGTAGATAATTATGCTCTTGTTGTATTAATCACAACATTTACAGCGTTGTGTGCTTTACTTTGTTGCATATCTTGTTTTTTTGTTCCTTCTCGCATACTGTATTTGTTGAAACCATCATCTCCTCTCTTAGTGGATTTGTTCAACTCCAAAACCACCAATATAAGCTCATTTCAATCAGGAGAGACCAGTCAAATAAAGAAATGATTATTGTTTATTTTTAACAGATGATATGTGATGATAAAGTCTCAGAGTCTTCGGCGCTTGGACTCTGCATGGAGATCTGTAACTGAGGGCCGTCTGCCCGATCAGCAACAAGATTAATCCCCCCGTGGAGTCCAGACCTGGTGGTGATGGTGATGATGGATCTGATGAAGACTGGGCGGAGATGGGAGGTGGAGGGTGCGTAACAGCAACATGAATGAACTGAAGTAGAGACGGTCATATCGAAAGAGACAGCAGCAAGTTGATTGGCTAACAACGTAATTGTTTCGTGGTGCTTATTGGTCAGAGGAGACCAGCTGATCTGCAGCTGGTGTCGTGATTGACGGCCCGAACAATGACAGCTAGTAAACAAGGAGTGCGCATGCGTGAGACGTGACGGCAGACGTATACACATAAATGACGGGCTTGCAAGAGTTTGGTCTTCGACTAAACTTACTCTAAAGCTTCATTTGTGTTGACTTTTATTTCTTTTTCTAAAACACTGATATTGTCTTGACTCAAGAAAATGCCGCTGGACCAGAACAGGACCGGTTCAGTGGTTTATTGGAGGTTTATATACGATTAGTATGCCAGAACAATATTTAGTCCCAATATTGTACCAGTTTATTATTCTGAAAAGACCAAACCACCAACATTTTATGTAGATAGATTTTCTATCAAAGACAAAGTATCTGCAAAGTGAAGTTGCATGTTGCAGTTGCCCTGTTTGTCTCCAACGTGACAAAGACAGTAACATGATTGAGATTATTGAGTTCAAACACTTTCATAACGACCACTCTTCCATTTTTATTTCAGCCCAGATTAACAGACAGACTACAGCTAACTGAACATGATTTAATGTTTGTTATTCTAACATAATTTTTTAATAATGCAAATAATAAATGACCAATGACCTTGGTGATGAGCCTTTTTAGTAGCTCAAACTATTTTCTATGAATACAGTTATATTATATAGTATATAGTTATTGTTATGAATAATATCTCTGTTCATTCTGAGTATTTAATTTGAGGGGAAATTGGATTGTTATTGAACGCTTATTTTGAGTATTTATTGCACTTTTTACTGAACTATATTTACTTGACAGAAAAAATAGAAACTTTGCAGATTAAGAGACATTTCCCCTCTCAACTTCTTTAAACTGCTAGGGGAAGATAAAATGATTACTGTGTAATCCAATATTTACAGCAGGATGTTTTTCTTCTTCTTTTTCTATTGTGCAGGGCCGACTTCTTCTGGATTCCTGGGGGAAAGAAGACACAACTGAATAGCAGAAATGGGATATTGTTGTCAAATGTTTTCTCCTTTTGTCTCATTTTACAAATCAAATCATCTCCCCTGTGTAATGTGGAAGTGTGTTCCCTCGGGGAACAGTGTTTCCCTCCTGGTATAAATAGTGTTTGTTTACTTGATTATGTTATTGTGCTGAGCCCTAAACCAGGACTGTGCATGTGCGCAGTGCTGCACGCTGCCTGTACATGTGAGAGAATAAAGGGAGTGTAATGTCGCTGCTTCTCTCAGCGCTCGTGTTTTTCAAGTACCCGTATGTACTCGGCATTACGGGAAGAAGTCAGTTCTACGTTCTTACCGTAATGCCTGTATATGGGGACCTAAAGAAAACCTTACGGGCTGCGTGACTGTTTTTTGAAGTGGAGGCTGGACTGCAGTACATTCTCGGGTAATCTTTACAAAGGCTACTGTTGTAGTAGTTTACTCTTCATCAAAGTCTGGTAACACCTGCTCTGTGTCCTCGGAGGGACGATGAAGAAACTCAAAACGATGAACACGTGTTGATTTCACTGTTGGTGTTATATGCCTACCGTAATAGATTCACACATTAATTGATGACAATGGAAAATAGGAGTTTGTCTTCTTCTTCTTCATTATTTTCCCAAGATAACAGTAAATAGTGAAGGACTATGACCATATACATTTCTTTTGCATTTCTTCATCAAAATAATGCGGCTCTTCAGAAACATTGCTTGTTAAGTATTTGCAAGTCTTTCTCTAATTCTTGGTGCCTATTTACACTCAAGTTTTTAAGACAGGTAAGAGTGACATATCCTCCTCCCGGATAATTTCAGGATAAGATGGCGCAAAGCTAGTTTGGAAAAATCACCATAGCAACACATTGATATCGTTTAACCTTCTCCAGCGCGGGCTAACTGAAATTCACTGGATAAGCTTGGGAGTGGCCAACTTATCCAGTGAAATTCAGTTAGCCCTTCCTCATTGAGCAATATTAGTTATATTAGTTTTATAGGGAGAGAGTTCTTCCAGATCGCCAAGATCCGTTCTTACATCATGATGACTTCCTGTACGAGCACTATCGATTCTGCCGACAATTAATCATTTATTTACGAGAGCTTCTTGAGCCGTACATTGAACACCACACGGCGCAGCCGAGCATTGCATATATGCATAGACTATTAGCCGGTGAAACTTATGGATGTGTTGAAAGCACTCATAATTATATGACAGTGTTATTAGTACACCATACATATCATTATTGTAGAAAATGATTAAGGTGGACTCATGATAAGAAGAATACAGAGAATCATCCACCATTTCTTCTCACTGCTTCAATTGATTGAAGTTCTGATTATGAATAATACATACATACTGATCCGCCCATACACATATTCAAACTCCTTAGTTATATGGTAATCTACACTTACATGTATATACACGTGCATGATCCAGATGACTGACGTCTGGTTAGAATTAACGAGACCGTTTCAGCACGGACCTTCCGTGGAGAAACCGAGTTAGCCTGATGTCAATCATCTCGATAATTTAAGCTGGACAATAGGACATTTGCTCGACTTTGTTGAACCACGTACGAAGAATACCCCCCCAGGTAGTGGTGGTGTGTTCTCCACACATTGTCCCCACTGCTCAGTACAAATCCATCCCATGGCTGGTGTCCCTTTGGGAATAAAGCTGGTGGGTGTGGGGATTCATCAGGTGACAAACACAAAGTGCCATGAGCTGCATGCGTGCTCAACAGGCAAGTGTGTGAGAGAGGAAGAGTCTGCATGAGGACATGGCTGTAACACTGCTGACTGTGCTAACGATCTCCTACATCTGTGAGGGAGGTGAGAGATTTTTACTGATTTAACCTGGTATTTAAGAGATAATACAACCGCGGCTATCATTTGGGGAATTAATGCATCTGTGTCATCTGTCTATGTGACAGCGCTGCTGAGGAAATCAACAGCGATGGACTTCCTTCAAAAAATAAGAGAGAAGCGTGAATCTGAGTGTTTTCCTGGAGGCTGCAGCAGAGAGGTCAGCGAGGCTGGAGAACTGGAAGCAGATGATGTTGAATATGTAAGTTCTCAATAAATGTAAAATTCTTTCACGTTTAATTACAATAGACGATTTCAAACATGTCTGAAAACACATGAAATTTGTCTTGGTTTACTTTTCTTTTTGGGAGAAAAACATGACATATGGTCTTAATAATATGATCTCTCAAAGTTCCCCTTTAAAATGTAAAAGAACAAGTTTGATTATTGTAATATGCATCCAGACTGAAATTCTTCACAGAATGACTCTACAGGTTCAAAATAAGTGTAGTGTCCGTAACTATAGACAAGGTCAACAGGAAGGTTACAATTAAGAGCGGGCCATCACTCTCTGCACAAGGGGATACTATATCACATGAAAGTAGGAATAAACTAAAGACCATGTCCAGAACTTTGACTCAAGGCTGGAGAAGCACTCCTCTGTTCGACAGGCTTATAAGGTGTAACTCAATCACGCTAGTCACTGAGGCGTTTACCATTACTTGTACACCAGGTTGCAATGGAAAACAGAATAAAAGCAGGCCATTGACTTTGTTACTTAGTGCCGCTGCTGCAGATATCAGGTGACAAGCATGAAAGTCAGCAGAGAGGTGGAATGTCATCAACTAGGATTTCAATCATGTTGTACATTTGTACATGTTGTTTCTTTGTTTAACATAAAGAAGCCATCATTGTTTTTGTTTTTAAGAGATCATGGATACTATCGCAACCAGAGCCTGTTTTTCTTGTGTGTAGTATACGTTTGGAATGAATATGAACAACTTATTACAGGAGGAGAGTTCCAGCCTGCTGTATAATGGAGCTGCTGTTCAGAAAGAAACACCCTATGTAAGTTGTAGTTTGGTTATGAATTCTAACTTCAATATGTGTTTTTTCATAAATAAATTAAAGGCATATTACACACAAAGTGTATAAATAAAGCTATTACAGCAAAGCCTAAAAACACATTTGTCTTGTAGCAGAGCCCTGGAGGAGACGCTGCAGTGGATGAAGGATCTGGGATGTAGCCAAGAGGGAGACTACGTTTTTTGTTGGGTCAAGGGAAGCTTGGCTCTCCCAAAAGCAGCCTGCGAAGGGAAACTTTCATTACTACAACTGGCAAACTACACTATAAATATATAATCACAAATTTGAATCTTTGAACAAAGATTGGTGATTTGTTTCAAGGATTCCTGTGCATGCTTAATTTCATTCAATTAAAATATCAAGAACGGTAATAAAGAAAGTTTTTTTCTTCCCTAAATTTCATATTGTACAAGTAACCACTAGCTACAGTTCAGTAATTGTGACTTGTTAATCCATAGGAAATATTAAAAGTAGGTGTTCAGGAAATGTAATTGAGAATATCTTGTAAACACTTTTTTAATACGTGCAATATCTTTCAAGGGTTTAAAAACAACATCAATATTAGATACATTTTGGCGTGTATGATTATATTTCTAAATATATTTGACCTACCATGAAGCTTAAGGGCACATTAAGTGCAATGTAACCATTTTCAACCCTGTCTCCTAAAAATGACGTTCCCCCAGAACTAATACGTATTCCTAATTACGTTTGATCAGTAACGTATCTCCTCCCTGATTATGTTTGTGTTTGACGTATTACACATACATTATACACGTATAGGTTGATTAAACACGTATGTTGATTATACACGTATTTTCGTTTTATTGTTTTTATGTTTGTGTTTGACGTATTACAAATACGTTTATGATCGTGTGTTTGTGTTATTGTTTTCTTGCTTTATTTAAGCATATTTTAATTTTTAAACTCTGCGTAGAAAAAAGAAAAGAGGGGCAGGGTGAGGCCAGTGACAGCCGGCCAGTGAGAGCCGGCCGGCCCGGGCATCTTAACTGTACTGGTCTTACAGAAATATTGTAATATGTCAAACACAACGTACTGTTACAGTTAAGATGTTTGGATGTGGTCAGAAATGTTCTAAACACATTCATATCAGTTAGTATTTTGAAAACCGGATGTTGGGTCCCGTGACTCCTTCCGCCCGTTTGAATATTTTTCACGGAGGATTCTGCACTTGATGTGACCACAGAGATCCGAGTGTCTGCTGATGATCGTAGTGGTTTACTCCACTAGATGGAGTTTATCACACACTTTGGGCTGCATTCACAAACAACCCGACTCAGAGAAGACCGGGGCCGGCGCGAAGGAGGCTGTTACCGACGGCCTGACGGCGACGCCAAGCGTCTGAAGACCAAGCCCCCAGCCTCCCGGTGCGGCCGGTGCTCGCCTCCCGGTGCGGCCGGTGCTCGCCTCCCGGTGCAGAAGACAGACTGCATGATGGCGGAGTAAAACAGGATCACCAGCTCCTGAGGCAGGTTGAACTTCCTGAGCTGGCGCAGGAAGTACAGCCCTCTGCTGGGCCTTTTTGCAGATAGTGTTGATTGGAGGCCCACTTCAGGTCCCGGGAGATTGTGGATCCCAGAAACCTGAAGGTCTCCACCGCAGACAGAGTGCTGTTGTGTATGGTGAGGGGGGGGGGGGGGGGGGGGGGGGTAGTGTTGGGGAGCTCCTCCTGAAGTCCACTGTCATCTCCACAGTCTTGAGCTTGTTCAGCTCCAGGTTGTTCTGACCACTCCAGAGGACCAGCTGTTCAACCTCCTGTCTGGGAGTGTAAAAAGAAAAATAATGTAGTTCCTGGGACATTCAAATTGTAGTCCTCTCTTCTGCTATTTGGACCTTTGTGTGTTGTATGCTTTGTTATGCTTTTGTTTGTTATTAATCGCTTTAACAACAACAGCAATCACTGCAAGGAAAAATAGCACATCGGATCCTGTCCACTAGCCAGTAGAATTTAATTGATATTGGAAACAAAGAATAAAAGTCCTCTGTTGAGTTTCTATTTCAACTAATCAACTGCATGCACACAATTAACCACAATGGTACAGCAGCTTTGTTTCTTTATCCAAATATTTAATATTTAAAGAACTAAATCTAAATAAATACTTTTTGTCCATGTGGGCTATTTCGTATAATCAAGTTTCTTGTTATGTTGGTGTTGCACCCTTGAAACGAACTGTCCACAAACACGTCCTTCTTCAGTTTTGCAACTTTTATTTAACAAATCCCAGTTTAGTAACAAGCATACGTTTTTGTCTTCAGCCAGTATACAGCACGTCTGCTTCACCTCTCCCTTAAAGAGACAGCAGTTCTTTTCTAAGCTGCATGCAATACTGTCTGCCCTTGACAGCCGGTATGTGTACAGGTAATGTAATGTTCTCAAACATTGGAACAACAACATATGACTTAACTTAAACACACCATTTAAAGTAAATTGTTAGTAATGGACACAGTTGTATTAAATTAGTAAGACATATGAAATAACATATTTCAGGGCGCTACATTGGCAAAGGTCCAATCCAGTAAAAGATTTAGTTCAAATAAATGATTACATCCATAAACATCCACAGACTGCTTGCGTCATTTCAAATCAGCCTGCAAATATGTCTCATTACTTATGTATTTTCGGCCATAACTACCGTTCACATGTGAAAACTTGCTACCAAAATGTCGGATTACGGGCGTTTTGTATAGCCAATGAAATGATGGAAAAAACCGACATGCAGCTTCAGGGGTAGGTTGAGAGCCCAAACATGGACGTCACTGTATAAGGGGCAAACAGCTGGTACCAGACCAGGGCCCCGTTCCTCGTACCTGGCTAACTGAGTTAACCGGATAATTTTCAGGATAAGATTACACAAATCAGGCTTTTCGGTTCCACGAAGCAAGTTTGGCAAAGTCACCATAGCAACACATCCAAAAACTTGAGCCTCCTCCAGCGCAGGCTAACTTAAATTCACTGGATAAACTGGCCACTCCCTTCCTCAGAGATCCCATTGATGAAGGAGCGATATTAGTTAAATTAGTTTTATAGGGAGAGAGTTCTTCGAGATCGCCAAGATCCGTTCTCACATCATGATGACTTCCTGTACGAGCGCTATAGATTCTGCCGAAAAGGAATCATTTATTTACGAGACCTTCTTGAGCCATACATTGCGAACACCACAGCATTGACCATCTCACAGACTGGATGCATAGCGTTGACCTTTTTTTTTTAGAATATTTTATTTTTTCCAAATATTTTCATGCAGAGCACAAAAAAAATAAAGTAAATAATTAATTCCCGGTCCCCACCCAAATACAAATACAAATAAATAAAATGTTGGTGCATAGGATGACACAGCACAGAGAGAGATACCGCAATGACACAAATGCATAATGTTATTCAGAGCTCCAAATAGTTACAGTTCTATGGCGCCGTTAGTGATGTACCCATGTACTCCAAATAAGGCTGCCAGATTTTCAAAAATAACTTGTATTTCTTTCTGAGACTATATGTGATCTTTTCAAGAGGAATACAACTGTTCATTTCCACAGACCATCTGTCGATGAGAGTGGGGGAATCAGACTTCCAAGTCAATGCTATACATTTCCTGGCCACACATAGAGCAATTTCTGCAAATTTTATTTGGAGCTTTGTTAAAGACCCGTTGAAAGTTGTGAAGTTTCCCAGAAAACATAGCTCAGGATCCAACGGAAAGGTACCCCCTGTGATCTTAGATTAGGCATTACAAAAGTCATACCAAAAGAACCTCACCTTTGTGCAAAGCCAGGTACAGTGTCGTACAGGTACAGGTACGAGCCAACCTCTATACCACATCTGAAACACATTTCTGAGAATTCAGGTTTGGATTTATGTAGCTTCTATAGGGTGAGGTACAGTTGATGAAGAAAATTATAATGCACAAGTCTGTAGCGGGCATTAACCGTTGCTGACAAACTGTTCTGACACAAATCTGACCAGAGATCTTCATCAATTGCTATATTCAAGACTGATTCCCATCTCATCCTGGATCTCTGTAATCCTGGTTTTGGGCCCTCATTCAGCAACATAGAGTACATTTTAGAAATAAGTTTACACACATTTCCCTCATGAAGCATTTTTTCCACATTAGTTAAAACAGGTAGAGTCATTTCAGGGCCCAGGTTGGTTCTCAAAAAAGATCTTAACTGGAGGTAACAAAAGAAAGTTCTACTGGACAGGTCATACTTCCTCTTCAGTTCTTCAAAAGACTTCCAATCTTTCAGATGCTGGATTCCCCTGTCATGCCAAGTCTCCAGAATCGTATTATTTAGAGTCATGGGCACAAGTTCATTTTGTCTTAGAGGTGTTTTTGGTGACAGTCTCAAATTCAGCCCAAGATCTTTTTGAACGTCAAACCATGTTTTAATAAAATGTTTTAAAATAGGATTATCTGTCCTGCTGGATATGGTTTTGGAGTTCCATTTATCCATAAAATCACTGGACTGTCCTTCTTTCAGAGGATAAAGTGCAATTTGTATCCAAGAGGGGGCAGCATCACCGTCAAAAAGTGACGAAATATATCGCATCTGGGCCGCTAAATAATTTTTTTTTTTAATTGGGCAGTCGAAAACCTCCTAGACTAGTGGTTCCCAAAGTGGGGGTCGCGACCCATAGGGGGGGCGCGGTGGTACTACAGGGGGGTCGCGGCTTCATCACTAACCCACACACACAGACGCACACATACACCGGTAAAACAATATAAAATAACCGACGTGACATGCACTGTGTTCCAACCACGCCACCGGAGCGGCTCATGTCACAGACCGACTGTGGCAAAACCAGCGAGAGCGAGAGCGAGCGCGCGCGAGCGAGAGAACGAGCGCGCGCCCGAGCGAGAGAGCGCGAACGAGCGAGGGAGAGAGAGAGTGAGGGAGCGCGAACGAGAGAGAGACACACAGCGACACAGAGCGAGAAAGATACGGAGCGACAGAGAAAGATAAAGATAAGAGAAGGAAGTATGTACAAAGATGGACAGATTTGTGACTGGTCTAAAGCGCAAATCCGATGGAACTTCTGTTACAGCCGCATATTTTATACAGTTCATGCATTATAATGCAATTCATTAATAACCAAGAAAAATTTGGGGTCGGGTTGCGGAGGGGGGTGGGGAGGGGGGTCGTCCAATGTTCCTATATCATCAAAGGGGGTCTTGACAGAAAAAGTTTGGGAACCACTGTCCTAGACTATAATCCCATGTTAGTTTTTCCATTGACACCCTTGGGATTTTACAGTTCCATAAAAACTGTCTAACGTGTTTGTTGAGTGTTTTAAAAAAGGTTTCAGGTAATGGAATGGGTAAGGACTGGAAAAGATACTGCAACCTCGGGAGGATATTCATTTTCACACAGTTTATTCGACCAATTAGGGTGATGAGTAGGATCCTCCATCTGTTTAGGTCTTCCTCGATTTTACTCAGTAATTGGAGGTAATTAAGTTTGTACAAATTTTTAAAATCATTGTCTGTAATTATTCCTAGATATTTGATATTCTAGAGCCACTTAAATGGGGTGGTTTGTTGGTGTTCGGTGTGATCAAAGTTCGTGAGTAGAATAATTTCACATTTTTCCAAATTGACTTTGTATCCTGAAATGGCACCATAGGTGTTTAGCAGTATCTGTAATTTAGTGAGAGAGTTAACCGGGTCCGTTCGATACAGAATTACATCATCTGCCAGGAGATTAATTTTATGATTTATTTCATCCACTCTGAACCCCTTTACATCTGGATCCCGTCTAATTGCTTCAGCAAGTGGTTCAATAGTGTAGTGTTTTTTTAAGCTTAGTTTGTCACATGTGACTTGCACATCTATATAAAATGAGTTGTTTGTGTGTAAATTACAATGTATGAAATATGATAATTAATAAGGGATATTATTATGAGGGATTTGTAATTGTATGCACATGAAGGTCACTTTTATTACTGTAGAATGATTGATGTGTGAATGAATGTTAGACAAATACTGCATGCTGCATGATATATTGACTAGTGCTTTAAGGAGTTGTAGTTCTGTTGTTCGCCTGAGGGGGCGGAGCCGAATATTGACTTTTGAGATTATGGACACTACCCTTTCTGGGGAAGAAGAAGACGGAAGACGGAAGACGGAAGACGGAATTTATTTCCGCCCCTGAAACGGCAGGGCCAGTAATATGTTTAGAAAAGTAATAAAACATTAAACCAACAGGAAGGACTTTAAGTCCCACGAATGAGTTGAAAACTAACTGGTGCGCGAGCGCTCGGTCTCTTTCAACTCCGCCCAGCGAACTGTTCGGACCTGTGTCCGAGGTGCGCCGTGGATTTGAGAGGGCCTGTGCGGGAGCATAAGCTGTCTATCATTTTTTTATTAAATATACTTATACTATAATTCTTTTGGATCCCGGACCTCATTTCCCACCACCTCCCAGGATCTGAACATACATAGTTTTCACAATAGCCAGGACAAAGAGTCCTGGAGACAGAGGGCAGCCCTGTCGACTCGATCTACTCAAGGGAAATGCTGTTGCGGTCTTTCCATTTGTGGTAATTTTGGCTCTGGGTTTATGGTGAAGTGTTTTCACTCAATTGATAAACAAATGGCCAAATCCAAACTTGTCCAAAACTTTGAATAAATACGGCCACTCTAGCCTATCAAAGGCCTTTTCAGCATCTAATGCTACAGCTACACTAGGTTCAGTTTTGGATTTAGTTAGATGGATAATATTAAACAGTCTGCACAGGTTATTCAAAATAAAGCCACTCTGGTCTGGGTTTATTAATTCAATAATGAAATGGGTCGAAAAGAGGAACACCTTAATGGAGGGGGGGAAGCCATCCTCTCCCGGCGATTTATTGGGTTGTAGAGAGCATAAGGCCTTTTCGATTTGTTTTGGAGTGAAGGGCAAATCAAGATTCTTTTGGTCTTCATGATCGAGTTTCTGAAATTCAATAGTAGACAGAAATTCATCAATCTTAGATAGATCCTCTGGCGATTCTGATGTATATAGGTTTGTATGAAAATGTTTGAATGAGTTGTTAATTTCTGTTGGGTTGTATGAGATCGCACCAGTTTCAGTTTGAATTGCATTAATTGTCCTTGAGCTTTCCTCTCTTCTCAATTGCCAGGACAAGAATTTGTGAGCTTTCTCTTCCAATTCATAATATTTTTGTTTGGTTCTTAAAATTATTTTTCAACCTTATAAGTATGTAAAGAATTGTATTTTAGTTTTTTGTTGATCAGCCGTTGGTAAAGTTCTTTAGACCCAGATTGTTGAAACTCTTTTTCCAATTTCAGAATATCTGCTTCCAGCTCATTTATCTCTGCCATATATTTATTTTTGATACCCTTTGTATAAGATATTATTTGTCCTCTTAGATAAGCTTTCAGCGTGTCCCATAGTATGAAACTATTAGGGGAGGAGGGGCAGTTTGTCTCAGAAAACAATTTGATCTGGTCCCTAATAAACTGGCAGAAGTCTGGTCTATGAAGGAGAGTAGGGTTACGGCGCCATCTATATTGGTTTGCTGGTTTTTCTAGCCTTAAACTTTTTTGCGAGTACATTTTATAGCCCTGTTTTTTTTCCTAAAATATGAAGGATATAACACATTATTGTAGAAAATGCACAGAAGCCAAGTATTGATCTTTTATTATATTAATTTTAAATGTTTTGGTCGTAGTATAATAAAATAATCGGCATAATAAAATCAATTGCTTTTTAAGTCCACTAGATGGTGCTGTGTTGTTCTCTGGTGAGGTCAGCAGAGGTCCCGGATCAGCATGATTGAGATTGAGAGGAAAAATGGAGATACCAGAGAAAGAAATTTAGAAATGCGCCGTAAATCAAACGTCTGGACGATCTGCTCGCACAGCTGTTGCACGACACACAGGACAACATGCGCGACACAAAAAGACATGCAAAAAGCATGAATCAAACTGGCTACGGGTCCTCTCGTAGAGCTGGAAGCAGCCGGTGTTAAGGATTAACAGGGCCACCTGTTAATCCGTAACACCGTCATCCCGACGCAGTTCTGGGAGCAGTCGGAGAAATTCACCGAGCTGTGTGTGCCAACGTTATTATGAACCCAGACACGAGGGCATTTGATGTTCCAATGTTTTTTTTTAAAGCAGAAATAGGGGTTATTTCCATGGTGGATGGCGGAAATGATAACTGTTTGCACGGAGATAAGCCCTGCCCCCTCTCCGATGCGTATTACGTCTACTAATACGTCTACTATTGTAGACTTAATAGTAGACGTAATACAAACAGTTCAGTTGGTCAGGTGCATGCAACATTTAGGACAGTTGTCCCACTTTTCCTTGACTTGTGTGAAAAGATGGGAAGGAGAATTCATGAGGAGTTAGGACAGACAACTGCAATGTTTAGTAAATCCGACTCCACTATTTAAGGCTGCACTTAAATAGTCAAAAAATGACCTCCTAACATTTAACCCTAACCACTTTTCCTTGACCTCTGTGGAAAACGTTCACAGGGTTAAGGAAAGATGGGAAGGAGAATTCATGAGGAGTTAGGAAAAGAAAACCGCAGTGTTTAGTAAATCTGACTCCACTTTCACTAAACTACATAGTTATAACGTTAGTGATGTTGGTCTGCAGCAGTGAAACTACAATGTTCAGGAGATGGACTACAAAAAAGCGCATCTTAAATACTTTGTCCATGTTCTTACAACGTTGCGTCATGCAGATGATTTAAACAACCCGGTTCAAAGTATTACTTTATTAACAACATAAACAACCTGGTTCAAATTATTACTTTATTAACGAGGTTGGAATAGAAATGAAAGAAGGAATATGAAAGTGAAACCAAGGTATTTTTGACAGAAAGTACAAAGCTACTAAACTGTCTCTTTGTTCAGTTTCAAACATGCTAAATAAAATACGTTATCCCACCAACAATGTCTTGAATCCCTTTATGTTGTTATGGTTTATATGCAGATTATAATCTGATCATAAGAATATGCAGACAACAGTTTATGAAACACCCACAACTCAGTTTGACCTAGAAGTGTTGAGTTGATACTGTTTTATGTAATGTGACAAAATAGTTGATTCAAAAGATGATAATCAAAAAGACTGAAGAGCTCGTCCAGTTTAACACTTTCATAAAATATTCTGTAACTGATTAAAATAAAGCTGAGGCTGAAGTACGACACCAGAGAGAGAATATCAAATACAGCAGTTTGATCACTTTACAGCAATTTTCAGCAACAGCAATGAAAAGGGTTCATAAAGGCTCAAAATGTCTGCCAGAGAGCCCTCAAACACTCGATGATGCAACAGTGGGACAGAACAAAACCCTCACGGACTTCGTGGGAGCGCACCTCAAAGTCCATGAGTCCGTAAGGGTGGAGATTGGGACGGTCCAGAAGCTCTCCACCGACTGCATGGCCCAGTGCATGAGAGCTGATTGGCTCATAGTAAACACCACGTGTTGTAGAAAATTATTATTTTATGTGTAGTTGTAATACTTAACGCTTGATTGTTAACTATTAGTCTCAGGTTTAATCTAAAAACATATATTGTGTGGTTGATAATAATACATATTATTTATCTAAAACATATCAAAACAAGTAGTAATGTATTTCACAGGCAAACATAAAAGAACAAAGGATAGCATAAAATGCAAGTACACACACATTTCTACATAAATATATGTTTACGAACACATGAAAAATCCGAACGAGGTCAATAAACTACAAGTAGCCTACAGATCAGAACTAACAGGAAGTAACTTTTTATGTGGCTTCCTGTGTATTCTTTGAAGTCAGCTGAAAACTGTCCGACTTGACCACAGCTTTTTGTCAACGCCCCCTGCTGCTGCCGCCTGCTCTCGTCTACATTTCAGGCGAGACACAGTTCTTAAATGAGCCTAATGTCAGTAGCAATGATTCTGAATGTTGGAGGGGCTTCAGTGTTACTTTTCTAAAGAGACAAAAAACATGCGTTTACTCCAAATGGCTCAGATTTAAATTTACTTTGGGTATGCCTTGTATAGGCGTTTTAGACAAATTTTACAGGAACGTTAAGGTTTAGTTCCCATATGTCACATGATGATCACGGGCTTTGGTGGTCGCCTTCTCCCATCATATCGACTGGACGGTTAACTGACAGAATGAATGGAGGGTGGAAATAGATCAATTGAATGCGTTTCTCTTTTATTTGTATCACTTATCTTCCGTCTTGACATATTTTCCAGTACAAATTCGCTTTAATGTTATAATCCAATTTTATCCGGCAATAATTGTAGCTATGCACCGAGGTCGACAGGCCGCTGCCTCTTAAATGCTGCCTTCATGTTCTCATGGTAAGATCACAATTTATCTCTATAGCAGTAAATACTCATGCATTATTATCTGATAACAAAATGTAACAGATAATATATATGAGCCAGTTATCGGATGATATTTTATATCGGGGAGCAAGTACTACATAACTACTTTGTGCACACAATGAATAAAGAATACTTCAAATACAGAAATCAACTTTAGAATTGTATTTTTCATCTATTAATTGTGCAAAAAGTTATTCTATGGACAGTATTATTTTAATGTCAATTACCATTACATTTTGGTAAGGCGAATAAAAGTGAGAATTCCCACCGTACTGTTATTTTTAAATTGTCTGTCGTTTCCATACGTACGTGTTTATTTTCCCATTTCCGATAGCCCTCGAAGGCGACATAGCAACTGTCGACAGGAACTGTTACGGCTTGACACTTTAGCTTTAGCTTGGAGACCAGGAACAGCGTCGGTGTCGTTCAAAGAAATCTCATTTCACAATGTAAGTCTACCATGTTTCTACCAAACGTTTTTAGAAAACCAAATGTTACTTTGTAAAACCTGCCCAGCATATGGGCCTTCGGGGTAGTTTGCGAAACAGGATCACAGAACAAGAGAAACGCCCTAAACTTGGCAACTAGCTAACGTTAACACGCAACAAGTGCTACGACGGTATCGTTAGTTTGTTGCTCAGCTAACTACCGCAGCGTTACATGAGAGCCCGGTTACTTTACCTAACACAAAGCACGTCAACCACCTTTTGCAAGTTAAGTAGAAAGTTGAAGAAAACTATGGCGGGCTGCTCTTATAACGTCCACATCTGCTTAGCGTTAAATATACCTGAGAACAATGAGCTTCATGCTAGCTTAGGCCTTTCCTCGGTTTCGGGATTTTCTTTTTTTCTCCTAAAGTCACATACGTTCAGTTAAGTTAATCTAAAGTCACATTTATTAGTAACAGGCAATAGTTGGAAGCATGAAAGTGGTGTAACCTAACTAATTAGGACAGAGTGATGCTTTATTGTTATCATTCACTATGACTGTGGTCATGTTACAATATAAATACAGCGCAAGCCACGACAAATTCCCTTGTTTTTCAAATTTACTAGAATCAGAATGATTTATTGGCCAAGTACATACAAGGAATTTGACTCGCGGAAAGGTGCATAACAATAAAAAAAAACATACACATAGAATAAAACAATAAAATTATGGGCTTTGTTGATGAAACTTACTGCAGCTGGAAAGACACTGTTCTTGTGGCGTGAGGTCTGGCCTACTGCCAGAGGGAAGGGACTGAACAGTTTGGGTCCACGGTAAGAGCAGTCGGCTTCAATCTTTCTTGCCCGCTTTAGGGTCCTGGAGGCAAACAAGTCATGGAGGGTAGGCGATTACAGCCAATCACCCTCTCAGCAGAGTGGATGATAAGTTGCAGTCTGCCCTTAAAGTGGCTGCAGCGTACCAGACGCTGATGGTAGAGCAGAGGATGGACTCAATGATGGCAGTGTAGAAGTGCAGCATCATGGTCTTTGGCAGGTTTAACTTCTTCAGCTGCCTCGGAAAGAACATCCTCTGCTGAGCCTTCTTGGTGATGAGCTGATGTTCGGCTCCAATTTGAGGTTCTGGTTTAGCTCAGGAAGCGTTGACTCCACAGCGTTGACGGGGGAGTCACAAAAAAAGGGTGAGCGCTGCGTTCTTCCGGTTCTTCCATCTCCACTATCTTTACTTGCCCCATCCCCTTCGTGCTCCTAATTTGCCCACCACTCAAAATCTACATAAATACAATGAATTTAACGTTCGTTCAAAATGTAGAAGTGCAAACCAACATCCTCAATGTTTCAAAGTTAATTGTCATGCCTGATGAACTGTCCGCCCAGCGTTTCAGAGATTGGAGTGAGACACGGAAAAAAGCTGATGTTGTGATCTTCGCAAATAGAACATCTTTGATGTATCGCGTCTTGGCCAATCAGCGTTAAGATGTCTAAAGCGGCTTAATTTCCCTCCCACCAGTTTTTTAATAGCAAGCTAGTCAGCTTGCTATCACGTTAGCTAACGTTGTTGGGAGAGACAGCGAGTGCAATTACTGGCAGCGGTGAGTCTGTGGCAGCGTGTGGCGTCAGCCAGGAGAGCGGCGACTCAGCGGCACTGGCAGTTCTACCTACTGACACCTGACTACATATAAGGAGAGGACAAGTGGAGATTTTATCCAACTTGTATTTTACTTAAAAAACAAGTGGCCGAAATGAGTTTCCTCCGTAGGGTGGTTTATATTCAAGGGTTTAAGATCTACGTGTTGAAAGAAAGTGTATCCTCCAGTTAATTATAATCTATGTAGTTATTTGGTTATAATCGCTGTCACACTCGAGAGGTGTGCATATTCAGGTATGACATAATATTGTCAAAATAAAAAGGTTAGTACATTTGACATATTATGGCATATAAGCAGGGTAGGGAATTTACAATTTGGAAATTTTGCTCCCACCGACTGAAATCCAGGGGCATTTCAATAAAAATTGGGGGCACTTTTTGAAATAACCTTTAACCGTTGTTCAAAATAATAAATATACCTATTTAGGCTTAAAGTATATGAGCAATTGTCATCAAATGGAAATAATAAGACTATTAGGCAGTAGTCTACAGATTCAAAGTGTTTTCTAAGAACAAACAGAAAACATAAATCAGACAATCATATTCAATTTTATTCTCATTTCTTTGTGGTAATTTATTGTTATAACATTTATTTAAACAACTATTAACAATTATAACTTTTTTCTTTCTTATTTTATAATTCCAAATTATATTTATTGATTTTTTTTTTTTTGTTGTTACCTTAATCACGTTGTACCTACTAGGGGTGGGAATCACCAGAGGTCCCACGTTTCGATACTATCACGATACTGCGATATGTTGAGTATTGCAATTTATTCCCTTTTTTCCAAATGCAAATTGTCCCCAAATGAAAACTTTGTCAACATATTTGATCTAATAAGATTAAGTTTTAAGTCTGTTCATCTCACTTCAATCATGTTTATTGCAGCAAAATGTGATTGTCAAGCAGACAAATTGAGCAACATGTCATAAACGTTGCACCTGACGAACTGAATACTTTTTTTTTTTTTTACACTACTCTGTAATTTTGTACGGTGTATATAGATACTAAAAAGGTAGCGCGGTACCCGCACGTTAAAAACGATAAGATGTTGATGTATCGATACTATTAAAATAGTGCGGATCAGAGCACACTCTCTGCTCCGCTCTCTGTTGTCCGCCTGTATGCAAAGCGGGGCTCCAGCGCTCGCACACCACACACACAGCGCACGCACACAGAGATTGCTGCAGACACGAGCTTTTGAACGTCCGTCCTCGGCTTGCTGGAACAAATCTCTCCCAGTTGATATTAATGATAACGTGTAGTCCAGTAAAGCAGCAGTTTGTAGAATCCAACGGTTTCTGAGTTCTATTGCACGCGGTCCAATGAGGCCACCTGATGCTTGTGTCTGTTCTTTTCTAAAATATATATTGTTTATAGTTCTAAGTTAAAAGGTTTGAAGCTGCAGTTTGAAGACAAGTGTTTTGTATGTATTTATATTTATAGTATACTTTAAAAGGTTGATATATTGTTCAATTTGAAGAAGAAAAAATTGCCTTGGCAATAAAAAAGTATCTGTTCAGGCACCGGTATCGTTTTAAAAGTATCGGTTTAGCACCGGTATCAAAAAAAACCAATACCCATCCCTAGTTTTAACTGCCGACTTTCGGCCGGAAGTCACCAGTTAACACGGCCGCCTGCTAATCCGTAACACTGGCCGCTTCCAGCGCTACGAGAGCACCAGCAGCCAGTTTGATTTATGCTTGAGTTAAGTCTTTGAACAGCGTCGTGTTGCGGATGTTGTCCTGTGCGCTGCGCAACAGCTGTGCAGTAGCGCTGCTACGAGTGACAGGAAGTCCAGACGTTTGATTTACACGCGGACGGCGCATTTCTCATTTCTTTTGCCGATGCCTCCCATAATTGATTACATTACATTAAAAAAAGATTGATACTTGGCTTCCGTGTATCAATACAATATCGCCACGCAATCGCGATACTGTGCTGAATCGATTTTTTCAAGTGAAATAAAGGCTGGATTTAATACGGAAAGCTTTTGAAAAATGGGACATAATTGTTTGGCAGTTCATTTATGTGTTATGTGTTGTGGGTGGCGATGAGCTGTGGTTCTCAAACCTCAAACTTTTTCTGTAAATAACATCAGGGTTGTTGATTTGATATAATTCATGCTCAACGTTGAGCTGAGATCTGTTTTCTGTTTTGAGAGACGCAGCAGCAGAAAAGACGACGTCACGGAGACTTCTGGCGAAACGGCAAAAGTCGACGAGTCGCGCATGCGCAAGCGTAACCTGTTAACGGTGTACCGTAAACATTTACCCGAAAGTACAGGCATTTCTCCATGTATTTATTAATGACTTTGTTTTATGTCCGTGTACTTTATACTTTTGTACTATGGTGAAGCCAGCAGGCTCATTGCTGGGTAGAAGACACTTTGGCTCTTCTTCAGGGGGGGGCGCCCCGCCCCCCTATTATAACGGTAGGGGAAACACTGGTTAGCTTTCAGATAATATTGAGTCTGTCCATTCTTGGTTAAAGGCTCTAGTTAAGCTGTCCACATTTCTTTTTTTGGAGCGCCAAGTAAAATAACTTCTCTGACTCGCGTACTTTCTCCAATTATCAGGTCGCACTCCTTTTTGTGTGAATATGGCACTCGAGTCGAGGTCGGCGCTTATCGGAATACACATGTGATTGGCCGAGTAGGATCACGTGAGATGATTTACAACAAGTGCAATTGGTTGGTGTGTTTCTTGGACCGCTGGACGAGAGCCGTAAAGGCTAGAAAAACTGCGCCGGTTAAATAGAAGTCATCCATGAACATTTTATAATTCTCAATTATCTATCTGTTTTCGGTCCAGAGACAACGGTGCGTTGTTTAACCTTCGGTGAGAAAATGCTTATAAAAATGGAAACAAAGTACATCATGTATTTTTTTTAAATGATTTTTGTAATCTACTGTTTGGTCCAAGATGTCTATATCATGACACAATACCAAACTATTATTACAAACCAGACTGGAATTTCTTACCAAATCAATGTATTAATGGCTCGTAACTGGCAGGCTGGACTCAATGATATGGCCTATCAGAACCAGGTAAATATCCTTAACTCAGACTTGAGTTGCTTCAAGTATGCTTCAGTGCCTTGCAGCTCCCTGTCTTTCTTTTACACCTTCACAAGGATTTTTTTTTTACTTGCGTTAAAGTTTTATATCCAAATTAATGTTAAGTTTCATAGATGATTAGTTATTACAAATATGCTCTATTACCAGCAAATGCATACAAAATAGTACCAGCTTGGCACTAGTGTTTCTATTTTTTATATATATATATATATATATATATATATATATATATAAAAAACAATTTCACTAATCGGTATGATATCCTTGTTACATTTTCCGTGGTTATGTTTGTGTCCTTGTTAAAAAACAATGCAATCATCCAGTTGCCTAGATATTATCAATTATTTAACTTGTATGAAGCACGATTAGTGCAACAATTCTTGTTGTTAGATATTACGGAAAAGTGTGCTTAGTGACAAAAAGAACAAATGAGTATCACCTAAATAGATGTCATTATTTTGCTGTTTGAGGCCGGCTATTTTGAATGGAATACTCACTTAACTTTTGGCATAGCGCCATCCACCTCAAATTGGAGGTTTTGCTGTGTAGGTGACATTTACCTCGATTTTTGAAATCATCAGTTCAGTTATTTACAATTTGAGTTATAGCTTTGAGTGTGATTCATGAATTTTATAGCTATGGGATAGTCCAAAAGATGAGTGTGATGGACTTTTGCCATTGTGGTTTGGGTGTATGCTTCTACTTATAACAAACGGTTATTAGTCCTATGTTTCTTAACAGTTGAGTTGCAGATCGAGTGACGTGGTATGCAAATTATACATTTTTTTTGTGAAATCTCACAGAAGGCTAATCTCTACAATTGTCATAATTTCATCAGGTCAGCAGCCGGTCCAGAAGGTTCTGGCGCAGCGTCAGGAAACAAGCGCTTGCAGCAGACCCAGGCCCAGGTGGATGAGGTATGATATGTCTCTCATTACTGGCTTACGAGGTCTAGTTACAATGTGTGTCATTTCTCACCTCGGCCACTCTTATTATTGAACACCCCTCCCCCGTCTTCAGCCACTCCGTGTGACAGTGTCATGAAACCAAGTGTTTTGTTTTTGTTTGTGAGTAGGTGGTGGATATTATGCGTGTTAATGTGGACAAAGTGCTGGAGCGTGACCAGAAGCTTTCTGAACTGGATGACAGAGCAGATGCACTGCAAGCTGGAGCCTCCCAGTTCGAGACCAGTGCTGCTAAGCTGAAAAGGAAATACTGGTGGAAAAATTGCAAGGTGCTCAGTTTATCCAAATAAAAAAAAAAAGGGAAATCTCATCACTTTTCCCACTGTAAATGAAAATGACTACATGCTCTAAAATGAACTCCATACTCAAATTCCCTAGGCTGGATGGAGGTGGTCTGAATTCTATTAATCCTGAAAAAAACCCTCCTTTCATAAATGGCATTCTATGTTCACCCAATGAATGATTTTATTTACCTACTAAACACCCATTATATATACATACTGAATGAACTTAAGTGACGCAAATATATAGAAAATTATGTTGTTCAACAAAAAGTCTTACTAAGCCCAGTTAATGTGTGTGTCACGGAATTTTCTGTTACCCTTTGCAGATGTGGGCCATCCTGATAGCTGTCATCGTGATCATCATCATCATCATTATTAGTGAGTATCAAGCCTGTGTTTGGAGAAGCTTTTCATCAACAGTTTTTTGCAGTTTGTGTTACTTCAGATAATCATAATAATCAATATGATTTTCAAAGAGTTAGTGCTCATAGACCTTAACCTTTCGAAAGTAAATATAATTACTCTATATATAGAGTAATTTTATTTACTTTAGAAAGGTTTCAGTTTGATCTTGGGTGTTCATTTTGATATCTAGTATGTTGATATATAATTTATTTAAATCGGAGATACTTTTTAGTTATTACATTATTATATTCTTGGTAAAACTAATAAATTCATTGAAGTCTTTCATCTAAAACTTTCCAACTCCTTCATCACAGTTTGGTATTACTCCTAAGACAGCAACGACAGGTGGAGGAAAAGATGGAGAGGAAAGGAGCAACGTATATAATTAAAGTCTCAGAGGAAGCGTCACGTGATAACTGACTACTGAGCTCCACAACAGTTTTGTCCTCGCAGGGTGGGGGAGGGGGGTCTTCATTCCTTGTCCTGTGTGTGTGTGTGTGTGTGTGTGTGTGTGTGTGTGTGTGTGTGTGTGTGTGTGTGTGTGTGTGTGTGTGTGTGTGTGTGTGTGGTGTTTACACATGTGCCAGAGTAAAGGATTATCATAATAATAGAGTTTTACTCTGCATTACTATACCATAGAAGACATCTTTAAACTTATAATAGAGTTCTGTGTCACTTGCCAAATAAAACAGAAACATACATTCAGAAATGGGTTGATAATTAAATTAAAGATGACATTTTTTTTACTGAATTAACTTCAAATGTATCACACACACACACACACACTCACACACACTCACTCTTTCTCCAACCTCAGGACTCGAAGTGAAGAATGTTGTTAACTCTCCTCAACTTATATTTACTTTTTATGTTTTATTATTAGCCAATGATTTTGTGTGCCTGGCTATGAGAAGTCTCTTTAAGGAAACTGTTAGTTTAAATTGTAATAGTACCCCTGCATATCATTGAAGAGATACCCCTTTCCAATACATACACATTTGTACTTCTCAGAGGCCAATAATGAGATATTTCGCCTCATTTATAAAACAAATTGTGTCATTTTCTGAACAGGTCTGTTTGGAACTCGCATGCATTATTTGGGTGCAAAAGCTCACTCAAGCATAGACTGAGAGCGAGCTGCTGGGTGCAGCCATTCGGCCGTGTAACAGTTAATAGGGGTCTCCTCAATACACTATACAGTGTGTACTTAACCCACTGAGAATGCATATGTCCCGTGGATCTCAATAGCTCACAATTAACACTGCACTTCATTGGGTCCTCAACAAAACACCAGCCAAGTGTGAAGTTGATCGGATAAACGTTTGTCGAGAACATCAAAAGACACACATACTGACACAGACTCCTTCCATTTTAGTTAGATGGTTACAGTCGACCGGGTAAACATGGGATCTGAAGCCTTTTTTTATTTATACACATGGTTTAGTGCTAATTCATTTATTTGTCTAAGAAGTTTGATTTTGGATTATCTAAAGAAGAATTTCATTCGTCACCTCAACAAATAAGCTAACCAGTAACACACTGTTGAACCACCTGATCATACCTGTCTTTGTTCATTGAACTTCCAGATAGGGCCTTAATGTTAAGATTGACAGCCTCACAACTAGGCAAACTTAGCGAAACTGCCATGAAGTTTAAAAAAGAAAATGTGCTACACTGGGTAAAAAGGGGCAAATTGTCTCAATCAGGTCCTCTCAATGATGTGCCAGCAAGTTTACCTTTGTGGTACATTCATCCTGAAAAGTAAGAACATGTAGTGTTAGATAGATGCCTTAATGGGTTTCTTCAATGGAGAATAGCCACAATGCAGCCATGTCTTATTTATCATATAAACCAGCCAATACAAGAGTAGTGCCTTCTGAACTGTCCAGACAATTACTGTGCTTCTTGCTTATTCAGCTCAGCTTATTAACCTCTAACAAACACGCTTTTTGTAGTATTTTGGTTTCACTGCTGCTGAGCATCATATGTTTGAATGTCAAGAAAAACTTTGTTGGGCAATGACAATGTTATAAACCAACCCTGGATGATTGCATTCCCTGCTGCTGTTCCATCGTATTGTATTTTAATAGATACAACTATTTGGAATTATTTTGTACATTCATTTAACTTGGCCTGAAACTTCATTTTGGAAATTACAACTTTATTTTTGTTCCGTTTTCTCTAAGACATTGGCCTTCAGTGTATAAGAAACTGGTAATGACAATAAGCACAATACAATGGGCTATTTTAACTGTTTTTGTACATAGATATAACCAAACTGTAGCCATTAAGGAAACTAACATTTTCAAAGGACACTACAAATGCATTTATAGACTAAACTTTTCAACACAGATGTGTGGAATTGTCATCATTCTCTCATGAATACTCCAGAAATGTGAGACCCAGTAACTTCCAACCTTTGCTTATGTCTAACCATCGAACATGCATTTGGAAATACGTGCATTTCAACTATTTGTCTTTAAAGGCCTTTTGCTTGAATAAAACATGTCATTTAAATCACAAAGCCTTGTCTGTTTTTTGTTTCTGATCCATGACTGATGAATACATGTCCGTTTGCTCTTTTCAAAAGGGACTTGCTATCTCACAGCTAGTTTTGGTCTAGCTTTGTAGATTACGATTTCTCTTTTGGAGTCATACTTGCCATACTTGCTCTATAATTCAAAGATCCAGTTATTCGTCCACACTGCTTGGCCACCACCTTACTGTCAATGACACCAGAAATATTGTACAAAAAAAATATTGTAAACTAATGTTACGTCATTGCTGAGAACTTTCCATATAAAAAAACGTTTGTGTCTATTAACCCACAGACAACACATGATGATGGATCTTTTGGGCCCCCTGGGGCACTGGCCAGTTGGTGATCCAGTTTTACCTGCTCTATTACCATGTATGCCAAAGACATAACATGCATCACTGTATCAAATTGTTTCTTTTGATGCCAAATATTTCAAGTGAAAGACATTTTCCTCATGACCAGATTGTAAAACTTTAACGAAATTAGAGCTAAAATAAATTATTGTTTTTAAGCAATCAAGCAATTAAGTTTGGTTTAATAAAATGGCTGAAAATAGTGGATCACAATTTCTGAGCACCCATGGTGGCATTCTCAATTAGTTTTTTGTATGATCAATGCTCCAAAATCCAAAGATATTCAGGGACAAGCGATAAGGGTACGACCACCTGATACTGCACACCCTCTGTGAGGGAAGAAGACACTCTTCGGCACAGTAGGCCATTCACCACCGAAAGTCCAGTCCATAACTTCCGCAGCCACCTGGAGCTGCCTTTCATCCACCCCCAAGGTGGTCGAGAATCCCTCCAGTCCAGTCCAGTCGGCCTGTTGCAGTCCAGTCCCATCATGTGAAAGTGCATGTATGAACAACAGGTCCTCTACCTCACTGGTCGGCTCCCTGACTTCCCCCCCTGTGATGAGATCAGAAGCCTAGAGGTTCACTGTGGGTGGCGGTGTCAACGGAATGTCTGCTTGGGGAACACCTGACCTGTCTGAGCCTACTGCATTCACCTGTGTGGGGACCTCTCGTGAGGCGTCCTTCACCGTACAAGCCCCAGGATCCCGCGGCCGCCGTGACAGAGAATCCGCATTAGTATGCCTTTTTCCATTCTTGTGTTGAATGACCCAGTTGAAAGGGTCCAGCTCCAATACCCAGCGTGCTCTTTTTCCCGAGGGGTCCTTGTCAATAGACATGCTGCGGAGGCCCAACAGAGTCTTATGATCAGTTATTATGGTAAAGGCAGCCGCTCCGACGTAATGTCTGAATTGGCATTGGTGGTGTATGCTGGTCCACAGTTCTCGGTCAAACGTGGACTAGCACCTTTCTGTGGGAGTGAGTGACTGACTAGCATACACCACCACTCTCTCTTGTCCTTCCCTGTCCTGAGCCAACAGAGCCCCCACTGCTTCCATGGAGGCATTAGTGTACACTTTAAAGGGGATGTTGAAGTCAGGCATAGTGACAATCAGGGCCTCTGAGAGCACCCCTTTAAAATACTCAAAGGCCTGATTACATTCAGTGGTCCATTGGAATGGTGTGCTTTTACACGTCAGGTGGTGCAGAGGGGCTGCACGCTTCACAAAACGTCTATAGTAGGAGCATAAACCCACAAACGCTCTCACTTCAGTTGGATTCCGTGGTGTAAGGCCAAGTTCTGACCTTGTCAGTGTTTCGCGGGTCTGTTTGTAGGCCGTGGTGAGAAACAACAGGCCCCAGGATCACCACATGATCTTGAGCAAGATGGTACTTTTTAGGGTTTAGTTTGAGACCGGCCGCTTGGATCCTGGAGAAAACTTTACGCAGACTGAAGAGATGGCTCTCAAATGTGGGGCTGTATATCAGACCATCGTCAAGATGCATCATACACACTTACCCTGGCAGCCCTCTCAGCACCAGGTCCATCATCCGCTGGAACGTTGCAGGTGAGTTGGGGAGGCCCATAGGCATCGACTGCCACTGGTAGAGGCCTCTGCCAGTTGTGAAGGCCGTTTTCTCTCGGTCTTCCTCAGCGACCTCAACCTGCAAGTAGCCATTAGAGAATTCCAATGTGCTAAACCACAGGGAGCCTGATAACGCATCCAAGGTATCATTCACCCTGGGAAGGGGATGAGAGTCCTTCACTGTCACACTGTTCAAGCGACGACAGTCAATACAGAATCTCCACTCACCATTCTTCTTTTTTCCAGGACGACAGGCGAGGCCCAAGGGCTGTAACTCTCTTCAATTACCCCGTCAGCCAACAGGGCCTCCACCTGCCTATCTATTTCTCCTCTCTTTTCTGGTGAAGTCCGGTAGGCGCGCTGCCGCATGGGATGCTGATCGGCAGTTTTGATGTGATGTTTAATAAGCGTTCATTTACCAGTCACCACTTTGGAGGGTACACAATATAATAGCTAGTGCCAGGATTTACTAATGTTCACATTATGACATTTCTTTTGTCATACAATGTAATTTGCAGCTCGTCAGATGTTTGGCAATATACACTATAATGTAATTGTAATAACGTCATAATGACGTGCTCTAATTTTTGCTGGAGTAGTGACTGCCTGTGTTAAGCTTTAAGTAAACAATGTCGCGTTAGTGGTGGTGATGTTACTTGATTTCTTGAGGTCACTGGGTTCATGTGAGGAGGGGGTACTGAGCCGTCAAATGAGGGTAAGGGTTGTTTTGAGTGGGAACCGGTTGTGGGCTGTTGTTGAAACTTTTCTTCTGCTAATGAATGAAATCATTTAAAAGCAGATATAAAGGCTATAAATGGTGGCTTAACTTTAAATCCTCTTTCATGTCAGTTGTATTTGTGTATGTTTACACAATTGTAGTAAAAACCTTGTGTGTGATGTGACCTATTCATAGATGCCCTTACCGGCTCACAATACTACTTCTGGTTGCATGTACCTCAACTCATACATTTTTTATTATATAGATCATATTTCATAACCAAATGTTGCCTGGGGATGTATATCCTGCTCAGCATTTACTTCTGTATTTAAGACAACAAGATTGGCTCCTTAATTGCTTAAAAAAAATCTATATGTGGCATTCATCTACACTTAACTAACCTGTTTTGTTTCAAAGCAGCATGTGCGTCTGTGTTGTTCTCTGTAGCCAATACTACTACAAACTGCTGATGCAAAATGGCCAGGATAAGAGGAGAAATGCCACTGTTTTTGCACCTTGCAAAAGTTGGAGAGAGTCACATCTGAACACACCCTTCAAAACATGGCATAAACACACTCACATTTATACCTGCATACATAGGTGCACATGTCTATTTGCCTCACGTCTGTGTGTTTGTGTGAGTGTATGTGTTTATTGCTATTACGTGTGTCTGTGACTTGGTTCGCTTTGTGTGTCTGTTTCTACATGTCTGTGTTTAGGGCTTGAAAGTATTCTTAGAACCTTGGGTGCTCATGGCGAAGAGAAATTACAAAATTCAATGAGTTATAATAAACGGTTTAATTAAAGTTCAAATGGTGATACAGTGTACATATACTCAGCTGAGGGTCTCCTCGCTTCAGCTCAAAGACCTCAAACAGGAATCTACAATCTGGTTTTAACATCCCAGCATTTTGGGCTCATTCGCCTCATTGGTTCAAATCTACGGCATGAGATTGGCTAAAAGTCCCACAGGGGCGGAGTCTCTCTTTGGCGCAGATTTTGAAAATGGCTCCATAACATTCATGTTTTCCGGTACCTGAAGTCCTCACTCCGCCCTCCTGTGTTTACTAACAACATATTTTACCTAGAAGGAATTGTGATTTAGTTCTATATTTACCAGTTAATGAGAATCTTATTACAGCTTACAGTCATCCTCCAACAGAAACTCTTCACCTCTGCTGGTTGAAATGCAAATCGAATCTCCCTCCTGTGCCTGGTAAGAACAGCAGGGAGATTCCCCCAGACCACGGTGGTTCAGTCCCCTTTGTTCTTAAATCCAAATGCTCCTTTGTAAAACCTCAGCCCTTATCACTGTGTGCAAATGACTGTGACCCACAGCAGACTAGTGACTCTGTGCTCATTCCATGCATACCTGATGAACAATACTCCATCTTAAGCATTGTAATGTACACATAGACATCATTATATACATGTGCAAGTCCAATTTTGACAAATGGAGTGGTGGTTTTCTCCCTTTCGAGCAGCCGCGTGCTGAACACGTGCTGTACGCGTTGGAGCAGTCTCCCAGCATCCTTTGCTGCAAGAGGAAGTTCCTGGAGTTGGCCAAGTTTGTGGAGCTGCTCTTCCACCAAGATGTTAATGTCTTCTACTTGCACACAGCTCAGCCACATATGCCACGGTGGAGCAACTCGCATACAGGTTTGTTCGAACCGCATTTATTTTATTTTGCATACACTTTCATTATTTCTTTTCTTTTTTTATGATTGGTTTAATTTATAAAAGCAATTTGTTTTCAGTTATAGTTGTATTGCATTGTTTACCTTGGTATGGTATTTTTACAGGATAACTTGCTTGAGATTTCAGCAGCTCAGCAGCTCATCCTGATGAATTATTTGAATAAATAAATACTGACAACACAAAACAAATAGTTTCATATTAAGTAAGGACATATGTATTAAACCACTTTTTCTTCTTTTTTTTAAACTTTTTGTCAGATTTACAACTAAACAACATAAGTTAGGTAAATTAAAGTTATTTTTTCCAGGTTATATTTAAATTAACTGTATATTTAACTTGACAACAGTGTTAATTTGAGTTTTCGTTTCTGTAAATAACTATGTGCAATTTTGGGCTACACAAAATACATTTAATTGAATTGAATCATTGCACATAACTGAAAGAACCTAAAGAGCTGGTAGATAACAAACTTTTCTTCATTGTTTGTCTCTGCAGCGGGGGTTCTGTTCGACTGTGCCCAGGTTAAGTCTTTCTTCTGCAGAATCAGGTCAGTATCTTCATTCTGTTTGGGATTTTCTTTACTAGGCCTTCCATAAGTGTGTGGTAACACAATAATGGTAACTCTCTGGGGAAATGTGTTCAGTTAACATGAATCCCACAGATACTTTTTAAAGCTCCTCATATCAGTCTTAATGTGTTTGAGTCACTTCCAGTCATTTTTTGTGTGTTTAATATTAGTTAAGTAAAACGGCTTATGTTAACTTCATAAACTACAATAGAAATAAACATTTGAATTTCTGTTTTAGGGGCGAGAAGAACTGTGAGGGTGAGATGCGCTACAACCCGTTCCGAATGACACCCTACCTGCTGACGGTGCAGGGAACAGAAAGTAGTGGGGAAGAGGAGGAACTATGCTGTTTGGCACTGGCTGAACGCATCATCTCTGGATATGAGGGTACAATTATTGGCACCTCAAACAGCCTTATTAGTATATCGAGACAAGAATTTGTCATTGATTTTGACGTTGAACATACTTGACAATTAATGTATATATTGGGGAAAAAATAAGTAGTTCAATCAATAACAAAAATCCTTAGTTGCAGTGTGACCGACCAGTAGAGGGCAACGGGGCTTGGCCCCACCCACCTTGAGCCACCAAAAAAAAAAAAAGATACAAAATATAATAATATTAATAAATGATACACATTGGAAATATTTGTGTTTTTGAGCTATAGAATATAATAATAGTAATATTTGTAAAATAGGATATTTGCGCCAAATATCTGCTTTTCCTGTTTGTCCTCTCATACATCGTCCTCTTTGCTCCAGCGCACGTCTCTAATGCTTGTGCATATCGTGGGGCTCAATCGATTCTGCCCAAGGAAGACGGGTCTAATACGCAGTTTAGCCAATCACTGATGAAAGAAATAAATGAATGACATACAATTTATCCAATTAGACTTCCTGGAGGGCTATTCTCATCAAGCCCCAAGGCTGCATGTTCCCGTGTCTCGAGGCTCGTTCGAGATGAGCGAGTTCTGCGCAGAATCGATCGGCGGCGATCGGCGTGCAATGCATGCCGGTTAGATTTGTGTCCGATTTGCTCCCGACTTGCTCTGACGTCATGCACACGTGGTCAACGATA
The DNA here is from genome assembly GCF_910589615.1 of Taurulus bubalis. Classification (NCBI taxonomy): domain Eukaryota; kingdom Metazoa; phylum Chordata; class Actinopteri; order Perciformes; family Cottidae; genus Taurulus; species Taurulus bubalis. The sequence goes on along the minus strand of NC_136593.1, from coordinate 25,790,505 downwards.
CTCTCACAAGATCAAGTCGCCGTCGATTTCAGAGTCAGCCGCTGCAGTTGCTTTCCAACGACTGCGTGGCCCAGTGCATGATGGGAAATGCCTGGCTGTCGCCACATCAGAGAGCTGATTGGCTCTTAGATCTGACAGCAAACACCACGTGTTGTAGAAAATCCTTGTTTTATGTGTAGTTGGAATACTTAACACTGGATCATTGACTATTAGTCTCATGTTTGATCTAAACACATTTCTTGTGTGGTTGTTAATACAAAATCGTATTTATACAACACACATCAAAACTACTAGTAATGGGTGTGACTTCCGGTGACGACCAGCTGAGTTGTAGCAGAGCTCCGTCGGACAAAAACAAGGAATGTGACAACTAAACCTAAAGTATACGTTAAATGGTAAAGAAGAGAGTGCCTCTAGATAATGAGTTTGAGTACTAGACAAAAGAATTACCATAGGCAAGATACCTCGAAGCAAAAGGAGGATAACCAGAAGCCTCCAAGCCAGACTAACGCTAGCTCGGGTTCGGCTATCAGAGGAGCCGAGTCGGAAATGGACGTACTGGAAGAACTGAAGAAACTTTGTAAAGAAAATCAAGATGGACATAATAATACTAAGATGTCTCTTGAACGACTAGAACAAGCGGTTACTGACATTAAAGACAAAGTGAAGGAGCACGAAGCAAGAATCGGACAGACAGAAGAAAGACTCAGCACGGCCGAAGATACAGCAACGCAACACCGCAGAGCGCTACGGTACCTGCTCCACCGCGACATGGATCTGACAGCGAAATGTGACGACCTCCAGAATAAACTGCGACGGAACAACACAAGAATCTTTAAAATTCAAGAAGGAAGTGAAGGAAAAGATACCGCGGGATTCGTCAAACAGCTGCTACAAAAGGTACTTAAACTACCACCAGAAATTGACATTAAGATTGAAAGAGCGCACCGCTCACTCGGACCCAAACCTATAGACGAAACGGCTCATCCAAGATCGATAATAGTAAGATTTGTTGACGCAGTGGTGAAAGAAACGATCATACGGCAAGCATGGAGCCAGGGACAGGTGTTTTTCCAAGACACACGGATCTTCTTCGACCAAGACTACTCACCAGATTTACAAAAGAGACGGGTGAAAGTCCACAAAGTAATCAAACAAGCTTAAAAAGAAGGACATACAAGCGAAATGCCTGTACCCGGCACAACTGAAACTTAAACTGAGTACCGGAGAGAAGACCTTCACAACACTAGCTAACGCAGCGACGATGCTAGCGGAGCTTGGGGTCCAGGTGAGCTGCAGAGAAAGGGAGAGCATCGAGGAGCAGATCCATGACGGCTGGAGGAGCAACACCAAGGAAAAGAGAGACACAGTACTGCCGTCATCAGACCTCAAAGCTCTTCTGCAAGGAGACAGCTAACCAACGACAAGAATAAAGGTACCTTGACAATGTGCCAAAGACACTGAAAAACACTTAACACTATGTGATTGAATCACACACGTCACAAGTTTATATAAAGCTCTATGATATAAAGTCCAGACGGATGTTCTGCTTTGACGTTCTATGAGTGGTCCACACTCACTTAGACCTTTCTTTCAAGCTATTGTAATATCGGTCATACTTGCACTAGGTGCATTTTTTCCCACACAGAGTGTAGGTCACGCCTCTCTGCCCCAAAACCAAGGGGGAGCGGACACAGTTAGAGTTCAAACACTGTGTTTGAATGGAAACGTGTAAGTTCAGTTATATATGATGTATGTTATTCTTATATCTTTCTTGACAGACGTTATCAAGTTTAGTTTTAGTCTATTTTTTTATTTTTATTATTTCTATGTTTATTTGTTTTTGTTTTTCCTGACGTTCATACCGAGGCAGAAAAGAGACCATGTTACAACAATAGGTAGAGACTATGGCTAACCTGAATTTCATCAGCTACAATATAAAAGGAATTAACAACCCAATTAAAAGAAAACAAATTCTAGGGCAACTAAAACAAATGAACTGTTCGGTAGCTCTAATCCAGGAAACACACTTATCTGAAGCAGAACACCAAAAACTAAAAAGAGAGTGGGTTGACCAGGTCTATAGCGCATCGTGTAAGAAGGGGAAGAAAAGAGGGGTAGCTATCCTGTTTAGTAAATCAGTGTACTACAGTAATGAGAAAACCTTTCAAGATGTGGAGGGCCGCTATGTAATGGTGAGTGGAACTATTGGAGGCATAAAGATAACCGTATTAAATATATATGCAACAAATGAACACTGTCCATTTTTCTTTAAAAAAATTGCGGTTATAGTGGCTGATAAAGGTGAAGGGATTTTACTTATAGGAGGAGACTTTAACTGTACACTGAATGCCAATTTAGACCGATTACCAGCAATAATAAGACCCCAGTCTAGAATGTCTAAGGACTTATCAGATATGTTGAAGGAGCTATGCCTAGTGGATGCCTGGCGACATCTTCATGCGGGGGAGAAAGATTTTACATTCATGTCCCAAGTACATGGGAGCTATTCAAGGATAGACTATTTCTGCATGTCAAAGAGAGACATACATTGAGTAAAAGAAAGTACAATCGAACCAATTGCAATTTCCGACCATGGTCCGGTCGTTATGAAAATAAATTTAGGACTAGAGAATCCCTTTAGATACTGGAGGATCAATGTCTCATTATTAGCAGATACTCAAACCAAACAAGAAATACAATCTGGTCTATCTGAATACTTTGCCATAAACCATGATGGTAATGTTTCTCCCTCAATACTATGGGACGCAGGAAAGGCTACAATGAGGGGGAAAATTATTTCTATAGGTTCAAGAACAAAGAAACAAAGACTTGTGAAACAACAAGAACTGGAACTTGAACTAAAAATACTAGAGAGAGAACACAAGATACATAGAAAAGATGATACATTTAAAAAGCTCAAGGAAGTTAGGCTACGGTTGGAGGAGGTACTATCATATAAAGCAGAAGGCGCTCTCAGGTCATACTTCCGGGTCATTTCACTCAGTTAGGAAGGTTCCTAACCAAAGCTGATTTGCATTTCAGCCAGCAGAGGTGAAGAGTTTCTGTGGGAGGATGACTGTAAGCTGTAATAAGATTCTCATCAGCTGTAACATATAGAACTGAATAACAATTTCTTCTAGGTAAAATATTGTGTTAGTAAACACAGGAGGGCGGAGTGAGGACTTCAGGTACCGGAAAACATGAATGTTATGGAGCCATTTTCAAAACTTGAGCCGAAGAGAGACTCCGCCCCTGTGGGACTTTTAGCCAATCGCATGCCGTAGATTTGAGAAAATAAAAAACATATACAAATATATTGTATTTCTTAAACAAGGAGGAAGGAAGGGAGGAAGGAGTAGAGGAGGGAAGGAGGTAAAAGAACAAAGGAGGAAGGAAGGGGTAAAGGGACAAAGGTCCTCCTTCCTTCCTACCTTCTTACCTCATTTCCTTCCTAACTTTCCTTCCTTCCCTCCTTCCTTACGACCGTCCTTCCTCCTTACCTCCCTCCTTACCTCCTTCCCCTTCACCTCCGTCCTTCCTCCCTTCCTCCTCCATCCTTACACATTCCTCCTTACCTCCTTCCTTCCTTCTTACCTCCCTCCTTCCCTACTTCCGTCTTTACCTCCTTTCCTCCCTCCTTCCTTCTTTCCTTACCTCCGTCCTTCCTCCTTACTTTCTTCCCCTTTACCTCCGTCCTTCCTCCCTTCCTTCCTCCTTAACTTCTTCCTTCCTCCTTACAAATTCATCCTTACCTCCTTCCTTCCGCCTTACCCCCTCCTTCCTTCCTCCCTCCTTACCTCCTTCCTTCCCACCTACCTCCTCCTTCCTTCTTTACCTCCTTACCTCTTTACCTCCTTCCTATTTACCTCCCTGATTCTTCCTTCCTCCCTCCTTTTTTCCTTCCTCTTTACCCCCTTCCTTCCATCCCTCCTTACCTTCTACCTTCTTTCCTTCCCTCCTTCCTTGTTTACCTCCTTCCTTACACATTCCGCCTTACCTCCTTCCTGTTTTCTTCTGCAGATAAATGAAGAAACACTTTTATCTTTTCTGAAAAAAGGGAAGTGTAGGAAGGAAGGAGGTAAGGAGGAAGGAGGTAAGGAAGGAAGAAGATTAACGGAAGGAAAGAAGGAAGGAGGTAAGGAGGAAGGAAGGAAGTAGGTAAGGAAGGAGGTAAGGAAAGAAAGAGGGAAGGAAGGAAGGAAAAGAGGTAAGGAGGAAGGAAGGAATGAGATAATGAAGGAGGGAGGTAATGAAGGAAGGAGGTAAAGGGAAAAAAGGAGAAAGGAAGGAGGTAAGGAAGGGAGGAAGGAAGTAGTAGAGGAGGGAGGAGTATGGAGGGAAGGAGGAAGGAGGGAAAGAAGGAAGGAGGTAAGGAGGAAGGAGGTGAGGGACAAAGGAGGAAGGAAGGAGGAAGGAAGGACTGAGGTAAAGGGACAAAAAGCAGTAAGGAAGGAGATGAGGAGGAAGGAAGGAAGGAGGTAAGGAGGAAGGAAGGAAAGAGGTAAGGAATGAGGTTATGAAGGAGGGAGGTAAGGAAGGAAGGAGGTAAAAGGAAAAAAGGAGAAAGGAAGGAAGTAGTAGAGGAGGAAGGAGTAGGGAGGTAAGGAGGTAAGGAAGGAAGGAGGTACAAGGACAAAGGAGAAAGAAAGGAGGTAAGGAGGAAGGAATGAATGAGGTAAAGGGACAAAAAGGAGTAAGGAAGGAGGTAAGGAATGAAGGAAGGGGGAAGGAGAGAAGGAAGGAAGGAGGTAAAGGGTAAAAAGGAGGAAGGAAAACGGTAAAGAAGGGAGGAAGGAGGAAGAGAGGTAAGAAGGAAAGAAGGAAGGTGGAAAGGACGAAAGAGGAAGGAAGGAAGGAGGTAAAAGGACAAAGGAGGAAGGAGGGAAGTAAGGAAGGAAGGAGGGAGGGAAGGAGTTAAGGAGGGAGGTAAGGAAGGAAAGAGGGTGGTAAGGAGGAAGGAAGGAAGGAGGTAAGGAGGTAGGGAGGTAAGGAGGAAGGAATGGGGTAAGGAGGTAAAGAGGAAGGAGGTTAAAGAGGTAAGGAGGGAAGGAAGGAATGAAAAGAGGTAAGGAGGAAGGAAGGAGGTAATGAAGGAAGGAAGGAGGTAAAGGGAAAAAAGGAGGAAGGAAGGAATGAAGGAATGAGGTAAGGAGGAAGGAAGGAAAGAGTTAAGGAGGAAGGAAGGAGGTAAGGAAGGAATGAAAAGAGGTAAGGAGGAATGAAGGAGGTAATGAAGGAAGGATGTAATGAAGGAAGGAATGAGGTAAAGGGAAAAAAGGAGGAAGGAGTTAAGGAGGGAGGTAAGGAAGGAAGGAGGTAAAGAGGTAAGGCGGGAAGGAAGGAAGGAGGTAAGGATGGAAGGAAAATATTTAAGGAGGAAGGAAGGAGGTAATGAAGGAAGGAGGTAAGGAAGGAATGAAGGAAGGTGGTAAAGGGGAAAAAAGGAGGAAGGAAGGGAGGAAGGAAGGGAGTCAAGCAGGTAAAGAAGTAAAGAGAAAGGAAGGAAGGAGGTAAGGAGGAAGGAAGGAGGTAAGGAATGAGGTAAGGAAGGAAGGAGGTAAAGAGGAAAAATGAGGTAAGGAAGGAAGGAGGTAAGGAAGGAGGGAGGTAAGAAGGAAGGAAGGAAATAGGTAAAGGGAAAAAAGGAGGAAGGAGGTAGGTATGGAAGAAATGAGGCAAGGAAGGGTGTAAGGAGGAAGGAAGGAGGTGTATGAAGTGTGATGTCATAAGTGGTACATCCCCTACCAATGGTTGCAGCAGGGACTACAATCCAGCATGACATTGAATGAATAAACTACAATTCCCAGTCAGCAGTGCAGCCAGGTCCAAGACTGCTGCCCAGCTGAAAGGGATGAGGTTGCTGAATACCCTGGAGAGGGCTGGTGTGAGGCACAATCAAGGACAGGAGTAGAGGAGAGTTGGAGATTACGTAAAAGAACCAAGGAACCAGGAATAAACTGGTGTATTTAAGTTTTGTTTTGTGTAACAACCTTTTGGTTGGTTTTAAGTTTATCTTTTTGCTTTGAAGCATCTATATACAAACCTTTGAGTTAAGATACCCACAGCTTGTCGTCTCGATCTGTACACCCACACCTCACCTCATAATCCCGACCTCTCAAGACATCATAGTAGGTAAGGAGGAAGGAAGGAATGAGGTACGGAGGTAAGGAGGAAGGAAGGAATGAAGGACGGAACGAAGGAAGGAGGTAAGGAGGATGGAGGTAAAGGGACAAAAGAGGAAGGAAGGAGATAAGAAGGAGGTAAGGAATAAAGGAGGTAAAGAGGTAAGGAAGGAAGAAGGGAGGTTGGAGGAAGGCTGCTTATCTTAATGGTCATAAAACCCAAAATATTTTTTTTACTTTTTGAAAAGTTTTCCTTGGTCCATAATCCGGGACTCTGTTTGATTTGGAGATGTTTTCAAATTTAGTTTTTTTGGGACTGACTGACTGATTCGCAAAGAGAGATCTCCCGATTTTCAGAATCCTCGTTTCTTTCCGTTGCACAAAAACACGTTGTTGACCCTAATCCCAGGATAACAAACAAATGGTAAAACTGTACATTTATAACGTAAAGAAAATAAAAACATATTTTCGCAAACAATGTTATTTACTCGGACACACACTTCCAGCGTTTTCGAATCGTTTCCAGCTCGTCGAGTTTGGCCTCATCGTTGTCGATCGCGAGATCGTACATTCTGGCAATTTCGATGATTTCCTTCAGTTAATGTATCTCAGAACACCAGACATTCATGTTTTTTTTATACTGTAAGAGTACCTGATGCTCATCTTTTTTTACTGCCTTAAGCTGCATTTCCAACTTTTATGCTCCGAAAAGACTTTTCAGCCTGGACAGAGTCCAAAAGTGCATTTTGTTGTAGAATACTCCAACTAGATTCCATGATTTCCTTCAGTTAATGTATCTCAGAACACCAGACATTCAAGTTTCATTATAATGCAAGAGTACCTGATGCTCTCATCACTGTTTGACACGTAAAAATTGGTTTACATTTGAAACTATTTAAAAACCTTCCTGATATCTACTTTGAGGTTGTTACTAGGTTGTTTTAGTTAAATTAAATATATTATATCACATTTTATTTTAGTAAATTAAATGTAGCTCTTTTAATAATAATAATTATTTTTAAATAATGTCTGTTTGACACGTAAAAAATGGTATACATTGGAAACTATTTTAAAACCTTCCATTTAGAGAAAAGGACAGTTACTAGATTGTTACTAGGTTGTTTTAGTAAATTAAATGTAGCTCTTAATTGTAATTTTTTTTAAATAATTTGTCTGACACGTAAAAATTGGTTTACATTTGAAACTTTTTTAAAAACCTTCCTGATATCTATCTTTGAAAGTAAACTGCACAATCTTAATTCAAAATTGAGGTCTCTTCATGTATAGCTTAGGTCAGATTGTGTATTAATAAGGTTTCAGTCGGTCTTACCTTTCGGCATTGAGGAAATGAAGTGCACATTTGTGTTGGTCAGTAATATACTGTGATTTTGTTAACAACAGTTGGTATTTCCGATCCTGCTGTATATTTTCCATCATATTTAAACATCAGTCATATTTTAATATCATGTTGACATAAAATGTATTATTTTAAGTAAGTTAAAAAGTCAGATTACTACTGTTTTTCTCAGCTGTAACTGGGTGTAAAGGAATAAAACATGCTAAAAGACCTCAGCTTTCATCTATGTGGGTAGAGTTGAAAACTAGATTTTCTTAAAGAATTCATAGTTTTTTGAGTTTCTTCAAGAAAGTATCTCAGGACAACTCCTTTACAAATTTCATGATATTTTCATGAATACCTGATGATTTCTTCACTTCATTTTCAAAGCTGTATTTCCACCTTTTCAAGCTGAACAGAGTTGAAAATTAGATTTTCTTAAAGAATTCACACTTTCTTGGTTTCTTCAAGAAAGTGTCTCTGAAGATCAGCCTTACAAGTTTAATGATATTTTCATGAATACCTGATGCCCACCTTTTCAATGTGTTAAAAACTAACAGAAACATCAGTGATATTTTCTGGTGTACAAAGTAATGATCATGACACTGTTTGAAAATTACCTCAAATTTCGTAGTATTTTCTGGGTATGCTGAACTCAATATATCTGTATATTAGCCATGCTGATAAATTGGTCTGAATCTTGTTGATGATTATGAAATTCTTTCTATGCTAGGTGACCATTACTGCTTAGGGAACATTTGATGGATTTTCTTCCCCAAGACTCCGAATTATTGCCCTTTTAATATCCATCATCTTTAATAATATTGTTTAAAATTCATGGTGGCTTTTACAGCTTGAGAGCCATGGCCAGGCTCCTGCTGTTCTTCAGCTGCAGACTTGTCCTAAACAAAAGTGGCATCTCAGTTCAGCATTGATAAATCAATAAATGTCTTTGCCTATTTTTCACAATGTTCGAATCAATTAATTATGACTCATGGGTGTTTCAGTTGAAAATATAAATCCAAGTCAGGAACTTTTATCTGGTCATAAAACAGTCTCAACATAATACTGATGCCTCTATATGACCGACATGAGTAAACAAGACCATCAGCGAGAAGATTGGCCGTTTCTAAATAGTTATTCTTATATAGTGATTCTTATTGTTTATCACAATAAGAATACATTGCAAAATCAGGCTGTGCTGCTACCGTTGTCCTGTATTTGAAGGTGCAGGGTGCTTCAGGTGCAGGGTTTGTTTAATCTTACACAAAGACAGAAGTTAGGAGTAAACTGATCAAACTTAAAAAACAGTAGTGGTATATTACTTCCAACACCTGGTTTGGCACTGTGATGACCCAATCTGAAGTCATAAATGTCCAGGTATTTAGTTGAGATAGAGGCAGAGTTCAAATCAGAATAGTAAGTAAGGGGTTAAGAAGGTAAGAAGTAGCGGGCATTGGCCCCCACCTTTACGCCCCTGGTCTGATTTGGGGTCTTGGCTGGTGTGATCCCATCGCAGGTCTCTAGTTAACTTAATATTTAAATTCAATAATTTCACATTTATTTATCATTGTTCTACTGTGTGCCATTTATTAATAAGTATAGCTCCACATTAATGTCAGCTGTTTCTGTAATCCTCCAGTCCAGTACACTGCTGACCCTGACATGGAGTTTTGAGCACCATCCTAAAAAGAAAAGTAAACACAGTTTGAGTTAATATTTTATAGTTGGGAAAAGAAACATCTGGGTCATGAAAAAACAAAATAAAATGAAAGCTGTAAGCAGAATTGGTCAGGCCCTCGCACCTTTGCGCATGTCAAGTGGACGCAACCTGGAACTTGCTTGACCATCAGACATGGGTTAGATGATATTTCATGCGTGGAGCAGCAGCGTCAGCACGTCATTTTACAGGGGCTTGAACCTGGAATGTTTTGAGTGTATCTCTAAATACTATTTTAGATGTAATCCTGTAAAAAAAAAAAATTAAATCTAAAAACTTAATGTTGAATGTACTCTAGTGTTTGTAACATAACAGACTGTCAAAGTAAATGCAAGTCTCTAAACCAACTGTGTTTTAGAGCAGCGGTCCCCAACCACCGGGCCGCAGCACAGAAAGAATGAATGAAAAAAAAAAGTCAAAAAAGAACAACAGAAGATGCTTTATTTCGAAATAAATGACCGGATACATCCGTCTATGCGTCTGAGCATTACGTGATGCGTTACCCCAAAAATGAAACTTAGAAGTCCGTTTCAACTCTGCTGGTGTTCTAGATTAAAATCAAGGCAGAGTATCCTGAAATCGCCAAAAAAGCAATGAAACCCTGCTTCCATTTCAACATCCTGTCTTTGTGAAGTGGGGTTTAAGTTAAGAAGTAGACTGGACATAAAGGTCTAAGTTATGGAGTAATCGGATATAAATAACACGTTGGTGAAATGTTGAGTTGTATTTTAAGCACGTTTTTATGCCGGTCGTATCATTTTATCACATCATATTTATCGCGTAATATTTATCGCCCACACCGTGAAGGCCGGTCCGTGAAAATATTGTCCGACACAAAACCGCGGCGCAAACAAGGTTGGGGACCGCTGTTCTAGAGGGTCTGGCAGAACCCGAGAAAAAAACCTTTAGAGTGGTCAGAAAAGCGCTTTATAAGTACGGGTCCAGTTACCATTTAACATCGTAAGACACATTGGCAACTGAGACAAGTTAGGAGTCAAAGAGAAAAGGAGGTGCAGTGAATACAAATGTTGAAAGAGGACAATGGGGTAAGTTTGCTGTTAGTCGAACACTTAAATTAAACACTGAGCTTTCATTTGCAGATGTTTTGTGAACTGTTTTAGCCTCTTCTGTATTTTCAGAATGTAGTGTCGATCATTCATTGTAACATCCAACCTGAATCTCACCTTTACTGCTTTTCTGTTCATTTATACTAATGCCTTTACATGTTTTTAAAACTATTGTTAGCTAGTTTTAGCTCTCTAGAAATGTTATAAATAGGTATATTTAGAGAAGGAAAACCACAAGTCTGGGCTGGGTCTTAACCTGAACCCCCCTACTACACTCAGTGTTTGGACCTCTGTATTTCTGAAATCCTGCGTATGGCCATGATTTCCCAATAGGTGGCGGTATGAGTTAATATTGACGTGCAGAAGTACTCAATCATGACATTAAGCATGTCAACTTTGGGACAGTTTTGACAAAGTACAGTTGAGTTACAACAACTTGATGTATGATCGCGAACCATGTAAAATGGGCGCCACACCACGTCCATGCCGTTCCATGAGTTCATTAAAGTACGCCTGAAAACAATTAAACATTTGTAAAAATGCAGGCATTGGACTATTAACTGGATGACATTACAAATTTCAAATTTGGTGATGATAGGTCAAGTGTTTTGGAAGTAATATGTATTGATGTACTAAGCCACGCCCCTTGTAAGTTCAATGGTCCATATCTTCTCAACGCAATGAGATATCAGAAACCTTTTGAGAATTATTGATGAAATTGATCCAATAATGATCCACAGATATCAGAACTGGTGTTTAGGAGAAGTTCGCAGAACAGTGTTTTTCTCAAAATGAAAAATGGTGGAAAATGGTGAAAGTAGGCAGAGCTTACATATTACTTAGCACTGATCGACTGTTTTGTAGAGCAGAATAAACTAGACATTTTCAAATCAATCGGTCATTGGGGGTGATGAGTGTGGCCTTTCAAACTTAAAAACAAATCTTGGGCGACTTGTTCACTCGTGAACAGGGTCATCCCCGGCTCTGCTAGCCCACGTTGATGTGCCCTCCGACGTTGTCGGTGCCCTAATAGCAATAAACATGACAGTTTCAATAGGGCCTTCGCTGGCCCAACATTGTCGGTGCTCAGGCCCTAATAACAAACATTAGAAGAACAATCGGTCCTTCGTTGGATTTGTCAGATTATAAATAATGTGCCAAATAGTAATTCTGTGACATTTACAGTTTTAGATAACGCGTTTGTTTTTCTTTTTCTTGGCTAATTCTAATATCTCGGTCCATCCAAAATCACTTTAATCCTAAACTTAATCTGTGGCCAGGTGACTGCCTGTTGTAGTCAAGGTTATACAGTCTTATTTGTATTAGTCAGGTACTTGTTTTTTTCCCTTTTTAATTTACCATTTAGGGTTTCTCAAACTGTTTCCTCAAATCTGAAGCTTCGGCTGCCATCTCCTCTTCTGATCTCCACTTGGAGGGATTGTCCTCGTCTTCGCGATCATGCTTCTGCAACTGCAAACAACAACAGTTTAACAGTATAATTAGTCAGAACAAAGTTTCTGCTGTTTATTTGTTTACTATTCAATATTAAAAGCCTGGCGATGAACCATTCGACTTGAGAAAACACTCTGCGTGAACATGCAAACCCCACATAGAAGGGCTGGCCATCAAGGAATAGAACCAGGGCCTTCTAGCTGAGAGGTAACAGTGTTCAGTGTACAGCAAACTGTAAGTCTAAACATAACATTGCAATGGCTTGGAAATCTGTCCACAGACCGAGCAAACAAAAGTTGATAGAGGGACTGCTGCGGTGCCTTGCCCTTGAGAAACTTACTTATGTAGTTAAAGAGAAATATAACGCCTTTGCAAACATTTGGGGCTCATTTATGGATTTTCTGGAGGGGGAAGATTTTGTTGCAAGCCTGTAGTCTATCCTTTCCCCTTTTTCTTTTAATACTTTAATACTTTTAATATGTATCTATCTGTGCATATGCATATCTGTCACCCTCTACTGTTATTTTTTGGTTCTCTGTTGAGGAACAGTTAGTAACGCCTAACAAAAAAAGAACATGCCATTGATATCTCTATCTGAAATGTCTATATGTTATTGTTTTGTGTGCCTTGTTTTGTTTTGTTCTGTTCTGTCTTTGTGTTTGTTTGTGCATTGTGGAAAAGACAACAATAAAAAAAGATCAGAGATAATTTTCTGTCTAATATCATGCTTTGTCTTACTGGAAACTAGAAATTCCCAGATAACTTGGAATTTCTGAATGCACCTCACAGCGTCTGCCTGCCAACAAGGAAACAAAGCAGTCAAACTTCCCATTTTTTCTATCACACTGACAGAAATATATTTACTTGTTAAAGTGTTTCACAACAAGGAGTGTTATTTTTGCCCAAGAACGCAGATTTTAGTGACTCGTCTGTCATGATTATAATCAACCAAAATGCAGATCGGAGCAAGACACCATTTTGGTTGAAACTATACTTTTGCTTTCAGCTAACTGGCTCTAGATGGAGCCAAATATGTGTATACCACATAGAGCACTGTTAGCCTTAATATTCTTCATTATCTGTCTATATAGCATGGGCAGATAATGCTGAAATATTCACATGACTCTTCAATCAAAGCAACATTTGTTGTGTTTATTACTATTTTCGTAACATTTGTAACATTGTACAGATCTTGAAAAAACAACATGTTCATCTTTGAAAGCTTCATAAGCTACTCAAGATTACAACTTATTTTCAAATGCCTACATCGTAATGCTCCTTCCCTCCTGAATGAATTTATTAAAAGACACTAGCACACCACTACAGTTAACACACGGGCCTCAGTGAACGGGAACTGCAGGGTTGCAATGCGCAAAACCTCATTTGGTCAGTCAGCCTTTTCTACTCGAGGAGCAGAGCAATGGAACTGTCTCCCAACAGAACTGAAAGTACAACACAATTTTAAGGTTTTTAATAAAAGTCTTAAATTATGGTTAAGGGAAAAACAACATTGTTCACAAATGTAACACCCTTGTAACACATACTTTTACTTTGTGTATGTATCATTGGCGGCTGGTGGCAATTTTTTTGGTAGGGCCATCTAATCCCAGTATGATTCAATGCAAAAACAGGTATCACGCATTACTACTTTGCAGTTAAATATTTAACATTTATTCCAACACTTTGACATAATAAGGACATGTTATTAATACAATTCAGTATATTATAATTAGGGATGGGTATAATTTTTTCTTCTTTTCGATACTTCAAATGATACCGGTGCCTAAACAGTGCCTGAATCGATACTTTTTTATTGCCAAGGCAATTTTTTTTCTTCAAATTTAACAATATATTAACTGTTTAAAGTATACTGTAAATAATGAAATACAAAACACTTGACTTCAAACTATATATATATATATATAAATAAATAAATAAATAAAAGGACCGATACAAGCATCAGGTGGCCTGATTTGGGACCGTGTGCAACAGAACTCCACTCAGAAACTGTTGGATTCTATTCTACAAACTCTGCTGCTTTACTGGACTACACATCATCATTAATATCAACTGGAAGAGCTTTGTTCCAACAAGCCGAGGACTATATATATATATATATATATATATATATATATATATATTTTTTTTTTTTTGGGTGGCTCAAGGTGGGTGGCCAGGCCCCGTGGCCCTCTATTGGCTGGCCGCCACTGGTATTCAATTCAATTCATCCATCCATCCATTTTCAACCGCTTATCCGGGGTCGGGTCGCGGTGGCAGCAGGTTCAGCAGGCTTCATTTTCAGTTCATTCTGGGGGCGAGGCGTTCCAAGGCCAGCCGGGAGATATAATCCCTCCAGCGTGTCCTTGGTCTTCCCCCGGGGCCTCCTACCAGTTGGACGTGCCTGGAAAACCTCTAATGGGAGGCGTCCAGGAGGCATCCTGACTAGATGCCCAATTCAATTCAGTTTATTTTATATAGCCCAACATCACAAATACAAGTTTGCCTCGGAGGGCTGTACACATGACATCCCTGTCCCGGGACCTCACATCGGATCAGGAAAAACTCCCCCAATAAAGATAGTAAAAACCCTTTCACAGGGAAAAAAAGGGGAAGAAACCTGAGGGAGAGCAACAGAGGAGGATCCCTCTCCCCGGATGGACAGAAGCAATAGATGTCATGTGGCCAGAATGAATAACGTAACGGAGATACAGCACATTCAATGCATATGACAGAAATTTTTCATATAATGAATAGTAGGCATGGTCCATGATCCAGATAGCCACGATCCATTAAGCAGAAGGAGGTAGAGAGGAGGGGCATCAGCAGGGCCATGGCAGCTGGCAGGCCTGGTTCCAGGCCGGTTCCATCAGCAGGATGGAACTGGTATGTATCTATGTATGCATCTGTGGATGTATTCTCTTTTTTATTCTATTAAAAAAAAAGCCTCCTGTGGACAGGTGTTGGAAATTAGCATTTCGCTAGCAGCTAACAGTGCATCTGTTTTTTTGTGCATAGATGTATGCTATTAATTTTAATGCCACTGTGATGTCCACATCAAATAAATAAAGTCAAGACAACTCCAAGTAAACCGTCATCATGCAAATAGTAAACACTCTTTTATATATATATATATATATATATATATATATATATATATATATATATATATGATAGCATGATAAATGTTGTATTTTCATCTAATTTAGAGCAGTGGTGTATAGTAACGAAGTAGAAATACTTTGTTACTGTACTTAAGTAGTTTTTGGGGATATCTGTACTCTACTATTTATATTTCTGTTGACTTTTACTTCACTACATTTTGCAAAGTAAACTGGTACTTTTACTCCGATACATTTCCCCTGAAACCTTCGTTACTCGCTACAAATTCAAATATATCTTTAGAAAAATTAATCATGAGACCAACATTGAGGACTGTGGTGAAACAGACTCCACGCAAACAGGTATGGTGAATCACAATATTATGCATTAGCCCTCTACATCCTCTAGTCCAGCTGTCACAAACCTATTTTGCACCACGGACCGGTTACGTGAAGAGAATATTATCACGGACCGGGTCCCATCTCGGGGAGACGGGAGCGACGACACCCGACGTGTGTTCGTTATGTCCAGCCACCTCTGTTACTTAAACCTTATTGTCCAGTCTACTGCGTAACTTATAACCCGCTGCACAAAGACAGGATGTTGGAAATGGAAGCAGGTTTTCATGCTTTTTTGGCGATCTCAGGATACTCTGCCTTGGTTTTAATCCTTAAATTTCATTTTTGAGGTAACGTATACGTAACTTCCTGTCAAGATGTTCCATCTGAGGTTCTGCACAGACGGATGTATGCGGTCATTTTTCTAAATAAAACATCTTTCCGGACTTGATTATTATCATACCAAGGGACCCACGGACCGGTACCGGGCAGAATGAGCATACTTATAAACGCACTGTTACAACTCCTTCATAGTGTCATATTGCTTTTTGGAGAATTATGATGAGTTAATAGTAGATGCAAAAGTATACTTCTGTACAATATATTATGTTGAACATAATATATATGGAAGGATCACAGCCAACACAATTATTTTCAACCCAACTCCTTGTCCTTGATCATGGTGGCCAGCACTTAAAAGAATACACTTCATAATTCTCAAAATTCGGACCCTTTTGCTTTTTTATTAACAGCATGCTTGTACTTTTACTTTCAATACTTAAGTACATTTTAGATCAGAAAAATACTTGTGATACTTAAGTACAGAAAATATCAGATACTTAAGACTTTTACTCAAGTAGTATTCTAATAGGTGACTTTTACTTGAGTCATTTTTCAGTAAGGTATCTTTACTTTTACTCAAGTATGGCTTGTGGGTACTTTATACACCACTGATTTAGAGTTACAATTGAAGGCAAGTAGTAATAAAAGACATTCAGTTGTGTCATTGTCTATCTATGGTATCTCGATTTTACACTGCAAGAATCGTATTATTTCCTTTATCTCCATTTTTTTTAGTAGTTTAGTTTACTTACAATGGATTTATATTCCTTAGCTTTCTACCTTTCAAAAGAGACCATATGATCAGTTGCATATATGTTTTATGGTTGAGGAGCTATTCCTGATTAATTAATTGTATTACTTTGGGCTTGCCACAAGCTTCAACAAGTAATGAAGGCAGATGACAGAAGAAGGGGTCCTTTTTGGTCACTTTGTTGAGGGGCCTGGTATCATTGCTTAACCGCCAGTCATCTATTAGCTTTTTAGGGACCATGATGACCTGGAAGGCCCTGGAGCTTATGGTAGGCTCATTGAGTCCAGCCTACCTTGTGCAGGGCTATGTCCCAGAGGCTGGCAAGTGGTAGTGGAAGCGTTGAGCTTCTCCGACAGCTGTGTGGTTCTCGTTTTGTTAACAAATGGCGAATGGCTTAATTTCCTACGCCATTTGCTGATTTTTCCTGTATAGCAATGCTTATCCATGGTACTTTCTGGTAGCATGTTTTTTGCTATCCAAAAAGCAAAGATCACAGATTGCATACTCATATTGGGGGGTGAACAATTCTGTCTTAGTGTTAGTGGAAGTTGTGTTATGTTATCCACAGCAATACCAAAACAGAGAGTTTTGGTGTCTCAGTTGCCCCTGTACGAGCAGCTGAGTTGATGTCAAAACATTGGCTGGTGTGTGCTGCCAGTGTGGACACAGACACCCTGCTTTCTCTGACAGTGATAAACATGTCTTTGCATACTAATGTTCTGCGTGTGTCTTCATCTACTGCTGGCTAAAGAAAACACGGGAACCGACTGCAAAAATGACACTACTGTGTAACTCAGTCCTTATTTTATTCTAGGAAATACACATTTGATAACAAATACACTATTAGATTTACAACCAGGTTAGCACTGTCACCTCACAGCAAGAGGGGCCAGTGTTTGATCCCCGATCCCAAGAGGTCCTTCTGTGTGGAGTTTGCACGTTCTCCCTGTGGCAACGTGGGTTCCCTCCGAGTTCTCCGACTTAGGATGATTGGAGACTCTAAATTGCCAGTAGGTGGAATGTGAGCATGAATGGGGGTCTTTATATGTGGCCTGCGACAAAATGTCAGCCTCCCTGCGACCCTAAAGAGGATAAGCCGTTCGAATAATGGAACGGAACATTGCAAGCCGTTAATTAAACCATCAAGACTGTCGATATTTCACAGCTTGTAACTCTGTTATATTGTTCATTCTCTTTTATGTTGTTCATTCCGTACACATGATGTCAGGGCGGGTGTGGCGAGACAGAGGGAAGGGAATGAAACAATCAAGAGCCACACATACGCATTTAACAGGGTGTTACACATGACATCTTTTGTCCATCCTGGAAAAGGGATCCCTCCTCTGTTGCGCTCCCGAAGATTTCTTCCTTTATTCCCCCTTTTTTTGGGGGGTGTTTTTCCTGTACTGAGGCAAGGAACCAAGGCCAGAGGATGTCATATGTGTACAGATTGTACAGCCCTCTGAGGCAAATTTGTGTTTTGGGGCTTTACAAAATGAACTCAATTGAATTAAGAGAAATGGTATGGACAGTGAAAAGATGCACACATTGTGTTGATTCAATGCAATGCTGTTAGTTTGAAAGTTCCTTCCTGTAAGGCAGTGGTTCTCAAACTTTTTCTGTCGGACCCCACTTTGGAGGAAGAAAAATGTTAGGGCTCCACCGCCCCAACAAAATTGTAACAAAATGGTCCAACTTTTTGTGACTCTTCCCTCCGTGCTTTTTCAAATAATACAATAAAGAAAATTACAATCCCTTTCAAGTAAACCAGATCGCTCCATCAGACAAAAACTAATAACATGTGCAATCACTTTGTTAGAACAATGCAAATAAAGTTCTATCTCTGCAAAAAATAACTAATATTTGGCAAAAAAATAACTTATTGTGGCTCCAAATAACCTGTTTTGCACTGAATATATTTTTAAGATAATAACAATAACGTTCAACCTATGCAAAACAAAATGAGTGCAGATGTGTGAGCATCACGTTGTATCAGTATTAGTGGCTGCAGTGAGCTGCTTTCCTCTATAAATATTTTTTAAATGAGATGGTAGATTTGATACGGCCGCTCTTAATTCATGCTCAATGTTGAGCTGAGATCTATATTCTGTTTTGAGAGACGCAACAGCAGAAAAGACCTCACGGAGATCTCACGGAGGCTTTTAGCAAAACGACAAGAATCGTCGAGTCGCGCAATCGTAACTTGTTAACAGGGTAACGTAAACATTTCCAGTACAGGCTTTTCTCCATGTATTTATTAATGACGTTTTATGTCCGTGTTACTTTGTATCATGTTCATGGAGAGATTGTTCGTCCTGAAACCACAAGGTAGCGGTTCATCCCCATAGTTTCATGTCTCAGTGTCTTTGAGCAAGACACTGAAGCCACTGGCTATACTGCATTTGAATTTAACTATACAGTATTTAACAATAATTGTAACTAGAATTTTGATGAATTATTACTTATTATGGTTATCTTATTGATTTTTATTTTTTATTCAGAATCATCCAGGCTAACTGCTCCCATTATTGTTATTTTTCCATTTTCTAAGTGACTTCTTCTGTAAACAGAACTTTAAGCAGACTTAAACAGGCACAGTGAACTACAAAACAGTGGAACGTTTTTGAAGCACTCTGTAAGAGCCATGTTAGATTTTATAAGATGTGCTTTGTGATTTAGTAATAAAGATGTTGAAATGCTCTTTTAGTTACGCTATTGACTTGAATTGTGTGCTAGCCAATAGCCCATATTTTAGGTTAATCGGTCTGCGCAGCAAGACAGTGTTTTTATCTTTGTGCCAAGTTAATAAAGCACAGAATGAATCTTGTAACTTTATCTTTTAGTTGAGATAACTTTTTAAAAGGAGTTATTGCCTCTGAAGACTAATTTCGTATCAAGCTTATTGCCCATACACAGGCTGTAAGTAGTGGTAATGTGGATTACCATTCTTCAACATATGAAGCATGTGAGTGTACTGCTCTTTCAGAACACACTCCTCAAAGTGGAGGAAATATCAGGCAGAAAAAAAAGAGAAAGAAATTGCACTTGATTAACCTTTCGCAACCCCATTTTCTCCTCAGGAGGACTGGGTGTTGGACGGCATACAACCCTTTACGTCAGACAGGACACACTTTCATTAAACAGTGACCCTACAGGGTGACTGAGAGGTTGTCCTGACCTCGGCCCCATCCACATCTGCAGAGCAGATAACAAACCATCCATAGGTACTGTAGCCAACAGTCAATGTACTCATAGACACGAAGGGTTCAAGACTATAGGAAAAAGGCAGTGCATGCAGGAATTCTGAGTCCAGAGTAGGTTAAGACCCCAGCCTGTCCATCAAAGTAGACCAAGTCATTTGATTGTCTTGGGCTGCTGTATGCTATGTATTAGTGTCTTGAATATCAACATGATGCTGTGGCATTTTGTCAAATCACACATTGCAGTTGTTGGTGACAACTTTGCATTTGCAAGTAAAAAGCTGCTGAATCAGAATAGGATCAGAATCAGAACTGTTTAATGCCAAGTACGTTTCACATACAAGGAATTTTACTTGGTGAAAGGTGCATAACGATCAACAAAAACAAAAAAACCTGTGTAATAACATAAAAATAAAAAAATGCGCTTTCGCTTGTATTCATTTGAAGTTAAAACCACTCACATCTTGGGCAGAGTTTAGCCCATGTTGCAGCAATTACACCCTTGCAAAATAAATAGGGCAGATAGCGGAAGCGAGTGCTTAATCTGTGCAAAATAGCCGACTAGGTGTAAATCATCGTACAAATAGAGATAACTCTGTTGTATAGATTTTTCATAAATATGTTATTAGCATGTATTATATATATGTAACTTTAACATTTATGCACATTTGTAGGGCTTTGCTTTGGAATTTACTGTATACATTCTCAAAGTATGGTATCCAATTATGCTATATGTCTGTTCTAGAATCCATCTTTCTCTAACCGTTTCAGATCACCTTCATCTGCTCACTTTTTACTTCATGCAGAATCTATATTTAGCAGCACACTGTTAAATATAGACTATAGTGATAATTAGTTTGCCTGCATTGATGTAATTGTTGCTTGTCAGAATAATCTGTGACAGCGACTCTCTCTGACGGCAAAGTGAGCTTGGTAGAAGGTAAAAAATGCTGCCAATTAATGGTGTAGTTGTCGTTTCTCCTAATATAAACCAACGAAACGTTTTGAAAGTTGACAGGTGTTTTCATGATACATACAAAGACCGCAGCTGCCAATAAAGATAACCACTGACATTTGCATCCTTTAAAGTAGCAGTGAATTGTCCAGAGTAAGTTTTTGTTTCCTGAAAGACTATAGTGATAATAAGTTTAAGCTGTATAATATTGTTTTATGCTTAATGTGACCAAGAAATTCCTCCCTAAATTCACTTTTACATTGTATGTGAACTTGGAGGACAAAAGTGATAACAAACCCTTTTGTTCATAGAAAAAAAAGTTTGTGACCTTTTCTTTAGAGCCACCCCCAAGACAGAAAACAAACACAAGACTTCCGCCGTTGAGACAGCTGCTTATGTCCTGGGTGGAACCAAAAATGAATGTTGACTTTATGATTGTTATGTAACGTTGTTATGCTTGTGCAACTGTTACTTCAGAAAGACTGCAAAGGCCAATTATTATTTATTCAGAGTAGTTACATTGTTTTGTTATAACCTTTTTTCTACATGGTTAACCATGTTGTTTTGTTGCCTATATCTAAGCAATTGTTTTCACAATTTGAAACTCATTGCATTGTGCAGTTCAGACTGGTGACATTCAATGTACCTGTGGTTTGCAGAAACATAGGATGCCAAATAAAATTTCTGGCAACTGGATTAAACCTGAAAAAAGTTCAACTTTTTTCATTAGATTAAGATCATGATCTTAATAAATAGAGCAAAAGAAAAAGGAAAATGTATGATCTCATACCACAGGGGACACATATTTACGTTGAACGTAATTTCAAATTGCATTTTGCATAATATGTCAATAAAATTCGAAGAGGTCTTTTTAATGAAATCACTGACTTTTTATTGAGTTTAAAAGGCATGGATGGCATTTTGCTCCATACATATCAAGTGTATTTATCACAAGCACCAGGCTAGAGGTACAGTGTGCATGTCATTTGTGCAAGTGTTTGCAAGGTGCATCTCTCGTCTTACAGCCTATGCCTTTTGAGGGAGGATCACACAAATAACAGCAGACAGGTTGTATGGTTTTCAAAATGTTTTGCCACTTTAACTATATTTGACAATGAAACATTAGGAGGTGGGTATCTATGTCGATCTATGGGCATTGGGGTTATATGGTATGTGCTTTAACCTAACCAGGGTTACCAGGGAACCCTATTAAATGTAATTTTTTTTTGTTTCCTGGCGGTGCATTGGAATTTAAAATAACAGCTGTATAATAAAAAAAATGATAGGATCATAAAACAACAGCCAAAAATACCCATGATTCGTCTAACTGACTACTAATGGCGACTGTGGCTCAGTGGTAGAGCAGGGTCCACCTACTGGCCTCATTTAAAATGCACAAACATATCAATTCCAAAATTAAGGTCAGGTTTACATCAAAATGAGATAAATACACAAACATATGGCGGTTGTGGGTGATAACTTAATATATTGGGCTAATTTATGGTTGTCTAAAGCCTTCGGACTACACTGTTCAGAAAGGCTGGAGGTTTTTCGCAATAAACTGGCTCAGGATAAGTACATTATAAAAGTATTTCACTTTAAAATTGACTAAAGGAAATATTGGATATTTTGCTTCATCAGTCACACAGTAACAGCTGGCCTTTAGCAGCAGTGTATTTTTTCCCTTTAACCTTGACTGTTTTGCTGAGGAAGCTAAAAATGAGGGTACAACGGGTTATGTTGTTCTGAAATCTATGTTAACCAATTGCACTTAACATTTGCATAACATTATAAAATGTTTTAGAGACAGAGTTTATACATACTAAAGCACTACTTAAGGCTGTGTGGGCGTACAGGTTGTCCTCTCTGAGCAGCTCGTCTGTTCCAGCCTTTATGAATAGAAAAACTATTGTGGATTTTATAAAGTCTCAAAACTCTGACTATTGTCTCCAGAAGAACGGAGTCTTTGTAATAGCAGTGACTTAAAGTTTCACATTACTTTTTCAACTTAACATACTCATCTTTCAAGTTAACTTTTTTCACTCGTATTCTTGAACGAACACGCCTGAAATGACAAAAATAAAATGCCTGTGGATACTGAATTTCTTGCTCAACTCTATATTATAAGGGGAAA
Organism: Taurulus bubalis; assembly: GCF_910589615.1. Taxonomy (NCBI): domain Eukaryota; kingdom Metazoa; phylum Chordata; class Actinopteri; order Perciformes; family Cottidae; genus Taurulus; species Taurulus bubalis. The sequence continues at coordinate 25,767,986 of NC_136593.1, read as the reverse complement.
CTTCCAAAGTAAATAAAATAAAAGTGCCATAAAAATTGCCAAGAGCAATCGACGGAATCGTGTATTTACACAATGATACGAATGCCTTCAGGGTGATGAAACGCTGAACGTCCATTCTTCACTGAGCACTGCAGATATTTAATTTGTTTTCCTACTGAGACAAAACATTTTCAACTTTGGATCAAACACTATGTTCATCACTGTATCTTTTACCCAGTTGTTGGAAAGATACCATGAAGACCAACGTCACAACTTGACTAGGCTACTAGTGCTGAACAAGATCCCTAATAAACGCGAAATTACGACATATAGACCGTCAGTAATCTCTCCCTTTGTGATTCAGCCTTACCTTAATTGAGTGCAACGTATGTACAACAGTGGCGGGCCGTCAGGGCCTACTAAGCCTTCTCTGCTGGCCTAAACAGAATCACAAAGTTATAGCTATTTTATTATTTAATTTTTTACTTAATTTTAACAGCTGATCCACTGAATGCGTAGGTAGGAAATCCACAGCCCGCCACTGATATACAACAACTGTATGCTTTTCTAGTCTTCCGACCACTCAAAGCGCTTTAACACTACTTGTCATCATTCATCCATTCATACATTGATGCACCTGCCCCATCAGGATTAACTAACATTCACACACTGTAGGCACATCTACGGGAGCAAGTGTCTTGCCCAAGGATACATCGACATGGGCTAGCGAAGCCAGGATCGAACAGCCGATCCTCTGATTGAAGGACGACCCTGATCTACCACTGAGCCACAGTCGCCTCACAAGCCGGGGGAAATATGGTTCAAACATGTAAAAGTTTGCATAGCAGCCTTCTAAACCATTTTTCTTGGCGCTCTGTGTGCTTTCTTTCTGCTCTCTCTCAACTGAAAATGACTTCTGAGGAAAGCTTTTCTGTCAATGAGGTGTTGTCACATCTCTTTGACCATGAAAGTGACATTGAGGAGAATGTGTCTGAGACAGAGGAGGAGGTCCCTGATGATGAGGCATCCTCCTCCTCTGATGATGAGACCCATAGTGTTGACTATTTTCTGGTGAGGTCAGCAGAGGTCCCGGATCAGCGTGATCGGTAGGAAGGAACAAAAATGGAGACACCGGTGAAAGAAATTAGAAATGCGCCGTACATCTTGACTTCCTGCCACTCGTAGCGCCGATGCTCGCACAGCTGTTGCTCCACACACAGGACAACACTCAAACAAACTGTTTGCACAGAGGTAAGCCCCGCCCCATCTCCGGCGCGAATGACACTACAATGTAGACTGTAATACAAACAGCAATACAAGCAGTTCAGTTTGTCAGGTGCAACATTTATGACATGTTGCTCAGTTGTCTGCTTGACAATCCCATTTTGCTGCAATAAAAACAATTGAAGTGAGATGAACAAAAGACTGAAAACTTTATCTTAATAGATCAAATATGTTGACAACGTTTTCCTTTGGGTACAATTTGCAGTTGGAAATAAATTGCAATATATCACAATACTCAACATATCGCAATACTCAATACATCGCAGTATCGTGATAGTACTGCAGTATCGTGATAGCATTGAATCGTGACTCAAGTATCATTACAGTATCGAATCGTGGGACCTCTGGTGATTCCCACCCCTAGTGTTGACCCTCCTGTTGTCTTCCAACTAAAGCTATAATTGTCCATCTCCCCAGTGCTCATGTCATCAAAAATGGTTCCAGGCCCCACCAGAGACGCCATCCGCCATGTCCAAGACATACAGCATTTGAGCTCTTCATAACACCAACAATGTTTTATTTAAGAGGGATATTTAGGTAGTTAACAAAACAAACATAAAGTACCTGACACTTAAACTTGGGAAAACATTTAAATTATAATCATTTCCTGGAGTTTTAAATTGCTGGATCAAATTGACCCCAAGGGTAAAAGATGTCCGTAAATTTGAAGGTAACCCTCGTTAAGTGCTGCTGACACTAAGTCTGTCATCCGAATGGTATGACACGACAGGCTTGACCCAGATATGGAAGAAGAGGCAGACCCTTTTCTTCAACGTGGACTCTAGTTGGCTAGTGTAGCCTGACATTCAGGACATGAAGCTCCTATTGGTTCAAGTGGGGATTCATTCGAAAGGTTAGAGTTCAGAAGAAGACGTTCTCACATGAAAACTCATTTTGCAAGTGAAAATACAGAAATATTGTGTCATATCTGCCAGCTGATATGAAATGATGAAACACCAGTTTGTGGATATTTAGGGATGTAATAGCGTGGACTACATCTTTTACGGGATTGGATCGTCTGGACCTTTTTACGATCTAACAAGACCGTTGTTGTGGAATGTTATCGATTTATGGATCAATATGAGGCGTCATCGGTGAGTTGCCTAGATTTTTATATTGTTTGTTTGCTTGTTGTTGTCTGACATTAAAGTTAACTGTAGCTACTGTGGTGGTCAGATCTTGAAATGGTTGAAAGAATTAGAATCCAGAGCTTAGCTTTCTAACGCACTAGAGTGCGGACTCGTAGTATCGAACTATATATAGCGACCGTCTCAAGTGTACAATGTACAGTGTACGTGCACGAACCGCAGTCGGGTCAGCGTATACTAGGAGGTTAACTCCCACGTAAAACAAATCTCAAGGACTGCTTTTTTTCACTGACGTGACATTTAAAAAAAATCAGGCACATCTTGTGCCTGAGCAATACAGAAAAACTGTCTCCGCTACATGTGTCTTGGGCAAGACCCTTAGCCCCAAAAAAAATCTCCCGTAGTGTGCCTACGATGTGTGAATGTTGTATGAAGTTATTTAGTCCTGATGGGCATGTGGCACAAGGGCGTACAGTGCATCCGGAAAGTATTCACAGCGCTTCCCTTTTACCACATTTTGTAATGTTACAGCCTTATTCCAAAATTGATTAAATTCTTTTTTTCCCTCAACATTCTACACACAACACCCCATAATGACGAAGTGAAAAAAGCTTTGGGGAAATTTTTGCAAATCTATTAAAAATAAAGAACGAAAATATAACATGTACATAAGTATTCACAGCCTTTGCCATGACACTCAAAAATTGAGCTCAGGTGCATCCTGTTTCCACTGTTCATCCTTGAGATGTTCTACAACTTGATTGGAGTCCACTTGTGCTAAATCCAGTTGATTTGACATGATTTAGAAAGGCACACACCTGTCTATATCAGGTCCCACAGTTGACAGCGTATGTCAGAGCACAAACCAAGCCATGAAGTCCAAGGAATTGTCTGTAGACCTCCGAGACAGAATTGTATCGAAGCACAGATCTGGCGAAGGGTACAGAAAAATGTCTGCGGCATTGAAGGTCCCAATGAGCACAGTGGCCTCCATCATCCGTACATGGAAGTTTGGAACCACCAGGACTCTTCCTAGAGTTGGCCGCCCAGCCAAACTGAGCGATCGGGGGAGAAGAGCCTTCGTCAGGGAGGTGACCAAGAACCCGATGGTCACCCTACAGAGCTCCAGCGTTGCTGTATGAAGAGAGGAGAACCTTACAGAAGGACAACCATTTCTGCAGCACTCCACAAGTCAGGCCTGTATGGTAGTGGCCAGACAGAAGCCACTCCTCGGTAAAAAGCACATGACTGCCCGCCTGAAGTTTGCCAAAGGACACCTGAAGGACTCTCAGACCATGAGAAACAAAATTCTCTGGTCTGATGAAAGACAGATTGAACTCTTTGGCCTGAATGCCAAGGGTCATGTCTGGATGAAACCAGTCACTGCTCATCACCTCATGGTGGTGGCAGCATCATGCTCTGGGGATGTTTTTCAGCGGGAGGAACTGGGAGACTAGTCAGGATCGAGGGAAAGATAAATGCAGCAATGTACAGAGACATCCTCGATGAAAACCTGCTCCAGAGCGCTCTGGACCTCAGACTGGGGCGACGGTTCATCTTTCAACAGGACGACCCGAAAGCACACAGACAAGACAACAAAGGAGTGTCTTCGGGACAACTCTGTGAATGTCCTTGAGTGGCCCAACCCGATTGAATATCTCTGGAGAGATCTGAAAATGGCTGTGCACCGACGCTCCCCATCCAACCTGATGGAATTTGAGAGATTCTGCAAAGAAGAATGGGAGTAACTGCCCCGAAATAGGTTTGCCAAGCTTGTAGCATCGTACTCAAGAAGACTTGAGGCTGTAATTGCTGCCAAAGGTGCGTCAACAAAGTATTGAGCAAAGGCATAATTGTATGTACATGTTATATTTTCGTTCTTTATTTTTAATAGATTTGCAAAAATTTCCCCTAAACTTTTTGCACTTTGTCATTATGGGATGTTGTGTGTAGAATGTTGAGGGACAAAATAATTTAATCCATTTTGGAATAAGGCTGTAACATTACAAAATGTTGTAAAAGTGAAGCGCTGTGAATACTTTCCGGATGCACTGTAGGTTTGCATATGGTCCATAGCGACGAGTCACGACCAAAGTTTGCACAATATATTTACAAACTCACTCATATTATTATCTGTAATAGCATAGAAATTTGGAAATGTTCTAGTATAATACTATAATACTATGTATAATACTATGTTTGTCCCCCAGAAGAGTGAAAAATCCATTTCCATGTTTTCCAATACGCCCTCGAGACTGCAAGACAAGATGCGGTCATGTGATTTAAAGTGGCGAGTCAGAAACACTACGTGAATCGTAAATGCAGAATGAGAGCTGGTAGTAGTCTGACATGGTAAGCTACTAAAATACGCCAGGAAATAATAAAGCCTCATATTAGTATTTTGTTTAGTTCTCATATTGTTGACCATTTTGTGCTTTGTAGATAGGGAAATGCCACCCAAAATGAAACGGGATATACAAAGTGTTTTCAACCAGAGGGTAAGTAGCTATCAAGAAGCCTAGGTCGTTGTTAGCTAGCTAGTAGTAGGCTAACTACCCACACAGTGCAAACCTGTATTATTTTGATCCAGTGAAGATGAAGTGCAGGTTGAGGAAGCAGCAGTTGGACCATCAGGGCTTCAGGTGATGTCTTACTCATGGCATTTTGTCAAGAATTACCATGCATTAGCAATGAAATTGATGGACGTTTGTGGAATCTGACCTTATGTCAGTGTTGCACCCTTAAAACAAACTGTCCACAAACATGTCCTTCTTCGGTTCGCAACTTTTATTAAAACAAATGCCAGGTTAAACACAAGCACACGTTTTCGTCTTCAGCCTGCATACTGCACGTCTTCCTAACTCTTAAAAGAGACAGCGCTCTCTTCTACAGGGTCAATACAATACTGTCTTTCCTTCACAGTCATTATGTGTACAGGTAATCAATGTTCTCAAACATTGCAATAACAACATATGAATTAACTTAAACACACATTTAAAATAAATTATTAGAAATGGACACAGTCGTATTAAATCAGTAAGACATATGAAGTGCTAAACCTACACCCCTGATGTGGCACCTTGCATGGTAACCCTGTAATCAGTGTAACACAAGTAGTGTGTTAAAGACTATAAAAGCACTATACTGTACAAGTTCAGTCCATTTAACATTTATATAGACTTCTTGTTTCACATGGGGAAAGAATTGTCCTGGGTGAAAGATTGTTATTTGTTGGAACCATCAACCGTTATATCTGTATGTTACCAGGGTGTTCACAGCATTTTCTTCTACATATTTTCTCAAAGAAAAAGTAGGTGTCACTTTATGTTATTATAACTCCTTTGCTTGGTGTCCTGGTGGCGGTGACACCCCTGTATTGTATTTATCTGAAACTAACAACCTCACAGCTCTTCCCTGGCCAATCACTAATGAGAATGAACACAATGAACCAACCTCTAAACAGACCAAAATAAGCCAAGTTTGCCAAACATTAAGCTGGTGATGGAAAAAAAGCTCAAAGAGTTGCTATAAAGATGACATGTGAGCTTGATGTTCATTTCTACATTGACATGCTTGAATAACTGGCATGATGGCAACATGTTATGAACACCAGATGTTTGAACAGAATAGTTGTTTTCCCCAAGCAGGACAAGTGTGTGAAATGGTAGATGTACTGTATTTCAGAGTTATTTCAGAGCCTGATTGTGTACCTTCTTTATCTCTAATGATCCCCACCAAGAGAGCAAAGACACATTTAAATGACAGACGTCTGAGCAGGAGGGATTTGATCAGAACACCATGACGGCACCTGATGTGCCACAAATGCTGCTATCAATAAACAGCACAAACACCCCGACTGCCTCTCCTCCTGAGGAATTGAAAAATATGCAAATCTCTCCTGACAGTGTCTGAACAAAACACAGTTGAGTAATGTTTGGCTGTGTTGGTGTAACATAAACTCACCATCAAGACCATCTTCTGCCAATTTGACCTTGGCCTGTCAGATCTGAATATCTCCAGTAAACAAGTAACACAGCTGCTTCTGTGGGACTGGAGTCAATGAGAAGCAGAACCCAAATATCTCAGGAGACTTTTTAAACTCCACACCTCATGTATTTGGTAGCTAGACAGACCAGAGAACAGGAAGTACACGTTTAGGAGACACAAAAGCCTTCAAATACAGTATATGTATTTTGTTTATGTCATTTATAAAATTACATATATAGTTTCACAATGTTATAATATTACAAATTACTTACATTGTACTAGTGAAGTCAAGTATTCTCAAAGTATTCTCTGTAGCGTCTCAAAAAAGTCAAACACTCAATTATGTAACTGCCAAGAATAGTCATTTCAAAAGTTTTTTTCACTGTCGGAATTTATTTTGGGGCTGGGACCACAGGTGGGTCGCAGTTTTGATCGGCACATACATTTGCATATCTAATAGGCTAAGATACATTGTTTGTTTAACTGAGAAATTATTCATTTTACCCATTCTTAGTAATTAAGGGGCAGTGTGCTGCTATGAAGCACTGGGTCTTCAGTGTCTTGCTCAAGGACACTGAGACATGAAACCATGGGGATGAACCGGCTACCTTGTGGTTTCAGGACGAACACGCTCTCCATGAACATGATAACTTCACATAGTACAAAAGTACAAAGTAACACAGACATAAAACGTCATTAATAAGTACATGGAGGAATGGCTGTACTTTCGTGGAAATGTTTACATTGCGGCGTTAACAGGTTACGCTGCGCATGCGCTACTCAACGATTCTTGGCGTTTTGCTAAAAGCCTCTGTGAGGTCTCCGTGAGACACATCTGCACTCATTTTGTTTTGCACAGGTTGAACGTTATTGTTATTATCTTGAAAATATATTCAGTGCAAAACAGGTTATTTAGAGCCACAATAAGTATTTTATTTGCCAAATATTAGTTAATTTTTGCAGAGATAGAACTTTATTTGCATTGTTCTAACAAAGTGATTGCACATGTTATTAGTTTTTGTCTGATGGAGCGATCTGGTTTACTTGGAAGGGATTGTAATTTTCTTGATTGTATTATTTGAAAAAGCCATTTTGTTACAATTTTGTTGAGTCGGTGGGGTCCGAACATTTTTCTTCCTCCAAAGTGGGGCCCGACAGAAAAAGTTTGGGAACCACTGTGTTAATCTAAGCCTTACCTTTACCTTTATTCAGTTAAATTAACTTTTTGTTTATTTATATTGTTTGTATATAAGTTTGGTTCATCTGTAGCAGAGCAATTTATGTAAATAAACACCTTTGGTTTCTCGACAAAGTATCTCATGTCTGCCTCCTACCACTTTCCAAGCCACTCGGGTCAGTCTTCACCACATTTCCCCAGAAAAAAACATTTTGGAAACATGGGTGGAAATAAAAAAAATGCTGTCAAATGACCCAACAAGCACTTTGTGTGAACCATGCTGACACCTTAATAGGTCAAATAAGGAAATGGATGATGTCGGTCTGACTGCATTATGATTCTTCACCTCCACCTTTGTAATTTTTGTCAGTCATGTACATCATTTCTAGTTCTGGTTTGTTTGGTAATCAGTACAGTTATTGTGCGGGCTGAGTTTGCTCAGGCTGACACATGACAGACGGACAGAGCCACTGCTGCCTGACAGCATACCATGAGCCTGGGGATGCAGTCTTGTATTCAGACTGTTTATGTATCTCATCTATAAAGGCTATCATCTTCAATGCAAGCCTATTGTCAAGCCCATTACAGGACAATACTTACAGTAAAGTGGCGCAACAATACATCCATGTAACTAAGTAATTGTGGGAAGTGCAAACACATTAAACGCAATGAGCACTTTGGTCAACAAAAATAGCGACACATGTTTTAATTTTTTACTGTGCAATTTAGAACAGTGAACTTGTCTGTTAGCAGAGCCAAAGGTGAACTATGGTGTGTATCTCTAGAGCAAATGCAGTGACACTACCAATAAATCATGTCTTAAAGATAACACAGTATTGTATTAACATACAAGATCATTCAGTTGTAATGTAAATACATTAAATACATTTCCCTTTCAAATAGCTCCATCCAAAAGAACCAACCTGCAATTACAGCATGTGCTTGTATCCTAATAGATTTGGAGCACTCAAAGCACTTCTGTAAATTTTTGTTCATTGTAAAATGAATGGAATGAAAGCAGAAACCCAAATCCCCAAGCCTCTTTATAGTGCTAATTGTGAGTAATTACAGTCTGCTCTTTGTGGGTGCTAATAGATCGTCCCACTTATTAAATGCCGCACCATTCTCTTCCATTGACATTCACCTTCCTCACTGAAGGGCGTAATAAGCAGGTCTATATGTGTATTTCTTCATGTTGACCACACAATTGCTGCTATGGAAAATGTAGGATACTAGTTTAGGATACTAAATTGAACTGGGTATTTGTCAACTGAAATTGTGTTTAATTACTTATTATGCAAAAAACTACTGAATAAAAATTTGTATAATTTTGGGGCCTTTTAATGCCATACAGGCAAAATAGATACACTAGTATTTAGTTTGTTTCATTCATAACACTGCAGTACTTCAGAATATGGACATTTGTGTTGTTTCAGACATCCTAAAACTGTCTAGTTTCTTGGCTACTCATGCTCTCCATTAGCACTTTCTGAAGCCCCTGTGGCTGAATATTATTCATCGTTTGTCAATAGCGTGCAAAAAATGGCCATATGATTTATGGTGTCACTGATACATTTTTAGTTGTCCAGACATTAAGAGTCGTTAAGGGCAGACCTTTAACAGGTCAAACTCAGAGTACTGAACTTGTACAAAGTGACGTCCACTTCTAAAGACAGAAATGTTTATACCTGTTGATTAGATATTCCTTTATTAGTCCAGCGGTGGGGACAAATCAGGACTAATACAAGGAGAATACAACAGGGACACGAGGCTCAGCCTAAAAAGTAAAAAACAAATAATAATAAAATAAAGTAATATTTCTCTACTGATCTGTGATATAAATGTAATTTCTGTATGATGCCAATCATTTCAATAATCAAAATGTCCTATTTAAACAGACATGCAAGGTGAGGTTCATGCTTGTCTTGCCATTGCTCTTCTTCTACACTTTTAAAACAAAAAGATGATAAGGAGGACTTTTACAACAAAGTCTCAGGCTGCGGTCGAATAGTCCAAAAAATGACCTCCTAAAGTTTAACCCTAACCACTTTTCCTTGACCTCTGTGGAGTTAGGAAAAGACAACTGTGGTGTTTAGAGAATCCGACTCCACTTTCACCAACTTCGTAGTTATGATGCGACGGCAGGCGGTGCATTAGTTACTTCGTCCGTGTTCTTACAGTGTTGAGTCATGCAGACGACATGAACAACCCGGTTCAAAGTATACTTTCTTAACAACATAAACAACCTGGTTCAAAGTATTAACGTAGTTGAAATAGAAATGAAAGAAGGAATATGAAAGTGAAACCAAGGGATTGTCACAGAGTACAAACCTACTAAACTGTCTCATTGTTCAGTTTCAAACATGCTGAATTAAATACGTTCTCACACTAGCAATGTCTCATATCCCTTTATGTTGTTATGGTTTATATGCATTTAATATGATAATAAGAAGATGCAGACAATAGTTTATGAAACACCTTAATTACATTATCTGCGTTTGTCGGTCATGATCGTTTGTTCTCGTGAACGGCCAAATGGTGCGTCACTTTAAATGTTGCTGCCGCAAGGAATTGTGGGGTGGCATTATCTCCTTTCCTTCCATAAAGGAAGGTCCAGTGCTTCCTATGCTAACGGAGCCAAGTTGCTACTGTATTATTCTCTTACTGTTTATTTACTACTGTTTATTGTTATTTTATTTATATTACTTGATTGTTTTACTATGTGTCTCTATTGTGTGCAAGGCTGCTGTAATAATGCAATTTCCCCACTGCGGGACTAATAAAGGATTATCTTATTTTATGAAACTTTGAAGCTCCTTTCCTTTGCATTTAGAGAATTCGACCAGCACTTATCATGGCGGCCACTTATATACTTCTGGGTCATATCACAGTTAGGAACTTTCCTAACCAAAAAGGACTATTCGACCGCAGCCACAGAGATTTTGTCCAGAAGGATAGACGAATGGACTTAATTTACAAGTAAAGGTAAGACCATGCATACACTGCAGTAGGCTATATAGCCTATTTGTATTTGTATTGAATGAGTATGAATTGTGGAATTGTGATGGCAAGTTAAAAGCACACGGAGAGTGCAGATAAAATGTGCTCTTTCTCGGAGACGCTATAAATTGGTGGTATCAAATATGTACCTTACCTATGTGTGTGTAAAGAATGCTGATATGAAATATGAAAAACAAACAAACAGTAGTCAATGTGCAAGCTGCCAATTGAATGGTGATTTAAGCTACTCTATTGGCTTCATACATTTGTAAATCTGTCTCTGAAAGAGTTAGTGCCTCACCAGCCGCGAACTTCACCGCATGTTACTGGAATACATGTTTGGAAAAGCTTGCCTTCATAGATTGCAGGAAACTGTCAATTGTGCAAATGTCAATGTGTGCCCACTCCCAGTGGGACAGTCAAAGGTTTCTGGTGGTGCAGCTGGCCAGTAGCTATGTGAAGTGGGCACGCTTGATGTATTGTCTACTTATTGTCGATTATGTAAAAGTCATACTGCTGCCTCATCTATCCATCCCCATTCACAAACGGGGCTGTGTCTCTTTATTAATAATGTCATCCTACTTCCATTTTTGTGGACATGACCACAAGCGGTAGTTGCCGGCTAAATGTAAACCTAGTTTTACTGTATTTAAACAAAAGACAAATGCTGGTGTTTTCTTGTGAGGACTGTGTAAGGACTGTCTGCCACGACGCAAAAATGTCCTTGTTTAATGAAAATTGTCAAAATCGGAAGTATGGTTTCCGAGAAGCATACTTAATATTAATGAACTCTGTTTATTTTAGACTTTGCATGAGATTTTACTCTGATGCCAGTCTCAATCCAAACTGTCAACTTTACACAGCATTGCATTTATAACACACAATCATTGCCCCCAAGATGATGCATGTGACCTCCTGCCAAACACTGCGAAAGAAAAAAATTGTAATGAAAATATTTCTGTTCAATATGTTGAGCACATTCAAGCGAACCAAAGATGGACTCCTGGGATTTACATGACTCCCTATTATTTCCTATAAGCGCCACCCTCAGGACAAACTGAACTTGTGAGCGATAAGAACAGCTAGATTTTTTTGTGAGTTGATTGTTCTGTACAAAGTTCTCAGATAGTTGGGGCAAAAATCAGGTAGCACAGATGCCCAGTAGTAACAGATACAGTAAAACTCATATTCAAGCGAATTTTAGACTCTTCTTCAGTAGTTGATAACACGCCCTCCTCTGAATGTGTGTGGCTTGTATTTGCATATTACAGTACTACTAATTTAGCATTCTGTCTGCACCAAATAGCTGTGGCTGCAGTTGCACCTCTCAACGGACACACAAAGAGCAGTCTCAAATAAGGACTGTCGCAACATCAATGGGTGCATTTAGAGGAAGTTGTTTAGTTAATAAGCAACATTGATTTTGCCGTTAAAGAGGGATTGCTCTCTCCCCCAACTCTCACTTGTCTCTAAGTCTCTTCCTCCTACATTGCAGTGAAATTAAATACATAATTGTCTTCTCCTTTCTACTCCAGCTGGGCAACCAGAAGATCAATTCAGACTTGGCTGACCAGCACCAACAATTAAGATGTTAATAAAAAATGGAGAACAGTAGACAAGACAGCAGGAGGATAACAAACAATAACCACCTAATAACCTAATAACCTCATTATTACGCCACAGCTACAGGTTATTATTTGTTTTGTGTAAACACGTCATATTCACATAACAATGCATTATTTGACAAGTGAAATAAAATGTTACATAAAGCGCAACACCTACAAATACACTAACTGCAGAGAGCAGATACATAAACACACGCATGACGGGATGCTGCGTCATTAACGGACAATGCATGCAGTCCACATCAACGTAATTAACACAATGACAAGAACAAATTCACAAGAACCAGTCACATTTATTTATAACCAAACATGACCAAACAATCCAACAAAACTGTGGCACTAAAACACTCAAGAGCACGCGTCATTCAAATATTAGAAGGAATGATATAACTATATAATAAAAACAACACCATAGAGAAATTAACTGTCTGATGTCCCGGTAAACACTTTGTTCGTGGAAAGGTGGAAGTGGAAGTCTGTGTCGTGCTCGGTCACATAGAAAGTAGCTCCACATAGTTACCCTTATTTGTAGACTTTTTACCTTCGTCGTGTCCCCTGAATGAGAGCTCCTGTTTACCCAAAAAGATCATCAATCAGTCTTTTCAGTATTTCCCTATTCTTCTTAACTTTTTCATTGTGGGGCTCCGTTTCCCTGCAAACTTGTTTGTTGATCTGAAAATCCAAGTGTCCTGCTGTTCTTTGGTGCTCCTTAAAACGGGTTTAGATAGAGAAGGGAACAACATAAACAGTACTCCTTAAAACAAGCTGCACTGGAGCGCTTTAAGGAGCGCTTTTATCCAATCAGATTTCACCGTGGAGCAACAGAGGAAGACAGGAGCTGTGCAATAAGAAAATAAGCTAATATTGAAAACATATTAGAACACACGTAGTGTATTTGTGAAAAATGTTTTTATTAAAAAATAGCTATAACTTTGTGATCTGTTTAGGCCAACAGAGAAGGCTTAGTTGGACTCTGACGGCACACCACTGTGTTTCAGATACTGCCCAATGATTGCATACTGAGAGATATCTCCACCTTTACCCGCTATGAGATATTAATGCATCAATAATATTTGGATAATTATATGTTTATTTTGGTTACTTTGCTGGCGTTTAAGGTTAACAAAAAGAAAAGATGTGTTAAAAAGTATAATTAAAGCAGCCATGAGCGGGCCCTAGCTTTAAATTTCATTTATATATATATATATTATAGGGCTGGGCATGTTAACGCGTTAAAAACACGTTAACGCAGCAAAACTATTAACGCCGTTAATTATTTGATCATGCGTTAACTGTTTTTTTTTTTTGCATTGGGAGGGGCTTAATGCTGCCGCACACAGGTGCTGCACTTTAAATCTGTCCCAGACGGCGTAGTTCAGACCTGGGCATCTTACGGCTCTCCCAGTCCGGCCCGCGTGAGGTCAATCAAAAAAATAAATAAATAAATAAGATGCACGCCATAAATGCAATACAACGGCACTGCTTTTACTTTGAAGGCGATTTACGTATGTGCGCGCGCGCTTACGCAGCCTCACCGACCGGCTTGTTGCCAACAGACTGACGCACGTATTGTTCTGTAGTTTCTGTCCTCAACGAGCACAGAGCGCTTTTCACATCTCCACCTCATTCAACCAGACTTCAGTGCACTTGTTCAAGCCAACACAGACTGGACTTTTCTCACCGAGTAAGAAAAACTGAACTGAAGAAGATCAGAAGCACTTATTGCTTTTGTATGAAGTTAATCAATTTCTGTTCTTTAACATACATCTTTAAGGTAAGCAACAAACTGAACATGACAAAAGAAGGAGTGGCTTGTCCCTCACAGGGACCCTTATTACTGAACAGTGTACTGTTTATGTTGTTCCCTTCTCTATCTAAACCCATTTTTATCTAAATCCTTTTTTAGTCCATTCCATTTTAACATGGTTGTCCCTCATTTATTTGCTTTGTGTGTGTTGAATTTGTGAGCCTCTGTGTTGTCTTGTTAGTACTTGACAATGTCTCCTGAATGAGGATACTATGTATTTTAATATTCTCACTAATTCATTGTTTGTGCATGCATTTTAAAAGCGGCAACATTTTAAACCTTGTATATTTAATCCTATTTCTGTTTTTAGGTTTGTTTTTTTAACATCTGCCTCTTGGGACTACAGATGAAAAACAGCCTCTTGGCTAACTCTGGCGCATTTACTTACATTTGTTTATTAATGTGCACCACAAAATATGGAGCATTGCTGATTCTGGTTGTCTAGCAATGCTGCCAATCTCATTTTAATTCATATAGAAAGATCAGGCCCCTTATGATAAAAAGGAGGGGTTTTAGACTCAAATGGGCCTTGGATTGGCCGAGATAATGACCAAATTATGGAGGAATGTGATTCATGCGCAAATATTGCATGATGATTTGAGGGCACAGAGCATTATTTTGGTTTATTTAGTGCACGTTACTGCTATATGTGGATGTATTGAACACCATTAGTGCTATAAAAGTGAAATAAATAGCGTATTACATGAGAAAAATATAAATGGCACACAAAAATAATAAACGCACGATTTGGAAAAGCGCCTGAACCGTCTGTACTAAAACCTCTAATTTTTTTCTGCTTCATTTTATCGAAGTCAAACTTTGTTGAGAGACTGTTCACATATCTTGATATAATATGGGAGAGATTTAAACCTGCAGCTGCGTCACTCTAAATAGATGATCATCCTGGAAGTGCTTTTTTTTTAATCTTCTTTTTTTCTGTGTTCCATCTTTGATAACTCTTGAACAGTAACATATACATCTAAACAAATCTCACAAATGTTACCTTTATTATAACACCAACATTATTCAAATAGCCTTTGTGGTTTAGGACAGTGATTCTTAACCATAGATACCAGAGATATTACTGTTGTCCATGAGACGCTCAGTTACAATACAGCTTCCCACCACTTGGTGGCGGTAATGCGTCAGTCAGTTATTTAACAAGCTTCAAATATGCAGAAGAAGAAACTCAGCCAGCCTCTAGCCTAGAGCGAAAGTTATAATAGGGAAGTATTTAAAACGAAAGAATGAAGACGAAAGTGCTGCTGAACATCCCCCCAAACGTTTAACTGTTTCTGCAAGTATAATCCTGACTTCACGAAGTAGGGCTTTGTGAACGGAGCCCTGAGCCCAGTGTGTGGAGTGTGGGCTAATGCTAGCTTCGCTCGCTAACGCCGAAGGCTTTAAAGCTAAAGCGATATTTCCAGATGCAGAAAAGGTCTGTCTGTCACTGACTGGCATCGCCACATGTGCTCTGAAAGCCAGCTGTCACAGATATGAAGAGCAACTTCCGGTTCTGCAAACATGAAGACTGCTGAAGCATATCATTTACAGATTATAAGGCTATATTTTAATTTGCACTTTATTTAAATGTTATTTACAGTTTATTTAATTTGAGAATTAATATTTTTAATGTACATTGTGTGCACATTTTTTAGGAAAGGGACTATTTTGACCATATCATAATTTGTATGCATATTTTCCAACTCTAAGCTGTCAAACTTGAATGCCAATTGGATTTAAGCATATCAGGTGACTGAAAAGTCAAAAATGGTAAAGAGTCTTTCAGAGGGATGCAGCACTCTTGAAATTGCTAAGATATTGGGGCGTGATCACAGAACCATCAAACTTTTTGTTGCAAAGTGTTGAGAAAAAAAGATTTGAAAAGAAATGTACTGCCAAAGATTTGAGAAGAATCAAACGTGAAGTGATCGTATTGCAGAACTGCAGCCTATGGAGAGCCCAGAAGTACGAGGTGTTCATTGCTGAGAGACATGGCCCCAGTAAAGAAGGCTGAAATCTGACCTGCACACTAATAGTTGCCCAGTAACTGTACGTACACAGATATTCTGTGTGCACACTAATAGTTGACCAATAACTGTGCACACACAGTGTGTGCAGAAAGTAAAAACCTCACTTTTACTGTCTTAAATATTCAGGTTTGAGGTTTATTAACATTTTGGATTGACCGAGAGCACTGTAGTAGTTCAATAATACAATTAATCCTAAAAAAAAACACTTTCCTAATAATTGTGCCTAGTGTATTTATTTTATTACCACAACATTTTGTAGAAAAAATCTAATTATTAGTTATGTTTGTGTTAATACGTCTGACCTGAGCCTTTAAATGAGTTATTGAATCAGCTTGATTTGTTCCATGACTTGTTGTCTGTGCAGGTTTACATACACATGATCAATAAATGTATCTGTGATGGTCACATTGCATCATGTCATTTATTTGACAAGGTTTTTGCTTTTGAACTGTCGTTAGATTTGATTTAGTTATTGCATACAAATCAAACCAAGAGTGAGATCAATTAGTTAATACACCAATACAGTGTTAATATTTGAATGGGCCTGGGGCACTTTGTACTTGAAAAGTTGGGCCCCGAGGTCACAAAGGTAAAGAACCCCTGGTTTAGGAGATAAACTCGTTTTAGTTTGGGTATGCACATTTTCAATTTTTTTGACAAAAAAAAAGTTTGGGTTAGAATTGAACTAAGTAACTCAAACAAAACTCAATACTAGCCACAGTGTATGAGTGTTGAATTATAATATCTATCTCACTGTCGATATAGCATTACCGTAAAAGTCGGGTTACAAGCTGCTCCTACCTCCGGTCAGCAGAGCTGCCAACTTTTCGAAAAACCTTGGAGTGAGATTTTGTCGGGGGTGACCAACATTTTGCCGCGCACGCAGCCACACACGTTGGTGGCTCAAATATCAGGAAATTGGAATTCATTTGGCGTTGTACCCATGTCGTACCTGGTGGTTTGTGGGGCCCAAAGTCGTTGATAGGGGCGGCCTACTGGAGATGGACAACATTGGTTACATTCTGTGAAGCAAAGACATAGCTGATGGTCCACCCTAGGACATTTTGGTTTAAGTAGATGTTATTTCATAGTGGATTTTTGGGTGGTATGCTAAAGATGTAGCCTGGTACCAGCCGAATTTAGCCCCGCCCACAACATTTGAGGTCTGGAAGTTCGGTCTGGCACTGCTCCATTGGGGAGAAATTATCCAAAATAAAAAATTGTCAGGGTGGGCTTTATACGATGATGGACAGATGACAGTAACGTAATCAACCACGTCACCAAAGAGCGCTTGGGAACCACATGTCATTAACATACCTTAGTCCAGGGGTGGGCAATTAATTTTCCCAAGGGGCCACATGAGAAATTTGGACCGTTGTGGAGGGCGTTGTGGAGGGCCGAACCAATAGTCTGAACTTAATCCAATTAACATAATATGAATGTTACTACTTTA
Organism: Taurulus bubalis; assembly: GCF_910589615.1. NCBI lineage: Eukaryota > Metazoa > Chordata > Actinopteri > Perciformes > Cottidae > Taurulus > Taurulus bubalis. The sequence goes on along the minus strand of NC_136593.1, from coordinate 25,750,553 downwards.
TTAAAAAACTGTAAATGATATGGTTTTGAGCTGCTACTGGTAATAATACATGTTACAATAAGGCTATGAAAATAAGTAAAAAAATGTAATTTAATTTTTAAAGATTTTTTTAAACCTTACCTTAAATATGTAAGTTAAAGACCAGCAATTTATTAACTTTAAACAAAAGCAATAAGTGCTTTTGATGTTTTCCAGTTCAGTTGTTCTTACTCGGGGAGAAAACACACATAAATAAATCGCCTTCAAAGTAAAAGCAGTGCCTTTTGTATTGCATTCATGGCGTGCACCTTATTTATTTATTTTTTCATTTTTGATTGACCTCACGCGGGCCAGACTGGGAGAGCTGCGGGCTGTAAGATGCCCAGGTCTGCCTTAGTCTCTGCTCCTCCTGAGTTTCTCCCGCGGTTGTGTCTGTTTGAAAATCTAACTTCGGGACTCTTTGGAGTAAATAGGATGTCTATGCAGCGAATAGGTTTACAGATGCGCTCCTTAGCGCTGCTGCTAGCTCACCGCTGCTGCTAGCTCACCACTGCTGCTAGCTCACCGCTGCTGCTAGCTCACCGCTGCTGCTGCTACTGGCCGCTGCTGCTGCCACTGCCCGCGTGCCCTCTGCCCAAGTCGGGTGTCAAGCCGGGCCCGGTCCCGCTACCTTCGGTGGTTGTCGGGGAGCTAGCGGAAGTTTGCGGGGTAGTAGCGGAGCCCCAGCTGGCTACAGCGGGGAGCTAAGGGGACACTGACCGAAGGTAGTAGCGGCTCGTAACCCGACTTTTACGCTACTATATTTAAATGATAATATTACTATTAAAACTTGTATTTGTGACACTTGTGACTTTCTTAACTTCATAGACTTCCACAGACACAAATGTAAACCAGAACATTTACTGATTCAAAGAGACAAACAATAAATCCTGCGATGAAGTTATTTGGAATCTGATGGCAATCACAGCTCAGGTTTCATACATATATTTGCATGCTAAATGAGGCATGAATCAACACTTTCTCTGACATCTTCTGAACTAAACTCACACTCAGCTAACAACGAAAATTGAGTTCAAGCTGAAACGACACGAGTGAACGGCAGCACATCAGATGCTTCCTTCTTTATTGGGCAAATTACCACAGATCCTGGGTGAGAACTAAATGAGCATATTGAGAGAGTTGAGATAAAGTGTTTGAGGAGATAACAAAGAGCGAGTTTGAGAGTTATAAACTGCTGTGAAATGTGGACAAGATGCAAAAATGATACAACATGTGATTCAGAGGGCTACGATGCGATTATAAAATGATTATCGATTCTTCTTGATGCATCAACATTGTTTGGATAATTTTTTTCTCACTGTGATTATCTGCAATTTCTAAAACACTACATATTGTTAAAGATACATGATTAAAAAAAAAAGATGAATTTACTTCCGTTATCTTTTATTAATAAAATATTAGTAACAAATAGAAGAGATGTGTCAGCTGAAGGGTTACATTTCCATCATAGCAAAGAGAACCAACAGGAAAAGAAATTAAATCAGGACGTCCTCGTAGTAAAAACTAATAATTCAGGATGTTCTGAGTCATTTGAGATACCTTACTTATTCACAAATACATAATATAGACTTCCCTTCAAGCAAATCCACCTGTTATAGGCAGTAAGCATTCAGCTCTCATACAAATGAATGCTTTCTGAAACATGGTAACACTAGAGTGATAAAGGACGTGGTTTTGGTGACACTAGATTCTGTAGCTTGTTACTTCTATCCGACCCGCTTTCCACAGTGATTCCATGCAAATTATGTTTTGGTGACACTAGATTCTGTAGCTTGTTACTTCTAGCCGACCCGTTTTCCACAGTGATTCCATGACTATCTGTGGTTTGGTTCGAGAGTGTGACTAACTCTTTGTCCCTAAAAAAGTCGAGATGAATGTTGTATCTCGGTGCAACATAGCGCTAAAGCTCTGATTCAGAAATGACTGAGTAGGGGTGCAAATTCTTGGCAAAAGAAGTTACGTGATTTGCTTCATCTTTTTTGAGTTGCGGGGAAGAAGAAAAAGCAATATGCTTCCTTATGTTAGCTTTTGAGCAAAGGTGTGTCGGCCGGCTTGTATCCATCATTCAGCTGCTCAAACTCTGCTAGTATTTAGCCTAGCTTAGAATGTAACAAGACACATAATATGTTGCGTTCAGGGGAAGCATTAAGGAACAGACAGCCCAGTGTCACAGATTTGTTACAGGTGATCATAACGTTGAGAATTGAGTTTGAAATGTTCAATTATTGAGTTTTCTGCATCAAGTCATAATCCTTCAAGAGAGAATTGCAATGCAACTAAGAATACATTTTTCCCTTCACCCCTAGCACCACCTGATGGAATGCTACTTTTGGGTACAAGACACTAAACTGCTTTTTGAAGAGAATTTTGGGACTTTCTCCCTCTGCATTAGGTTAACGTTTAATGAGAAAAACAAAGATGAAAACCAAGTCTTCCAATAAACGAAAGTTTGTTTTTGCATGTTTTTGCATGTTTTTTTCCATTGGTGTAAATCAGGGGTGGCCAACCAGTCAGAGACTAAGAGCCACATTTTTTACTGTGTTACCGCAAAGAGTCACATCATTCAATTCAATTCAGTTTATTTTGTATAGCCCAACATCACAAATACAAGTTTGCCTCGGAGGGCTTTACAATCTGTACACATGACATCCCTGTCCCGGATGACCTCACATCGGATCAGGAAAAACTCCCCCAATAAAGATAGTAAAAAACCCTTTCACAGGGAAAAAAGGGGAAGAAACCTGAGGGAGAGCAACAGAGGAGGATCCCTCTCCCCGGATGGACAGAAGCAATAGATGTCATGTGGCCAGAATGAATAACGTAACGGAGTTACAGCACATTCAAATGAATGTGACAGAAATTATTCATATAATGAGTAGCATGCATGGTCCATGATCCAGATAGCCACGACCCACTAAGCAGAAGGAGGTAGAGAGGAGGGCATCCCAGGGGCAGTGGGAGGAGAAAGCAGGGCCATGGCAGCTGGCAGGACCGGCTCCAGGCCAGTTGCATCAGCAGGGCCATGGTTGCATCAGCAGGGCCAGGGGGGAGGACCGGAGTCCTCCCCCTGGTTCCAGGCAGCCACGAATCCATGGAAAAAGAAAGTAGAGTTAGTAATATGCATTGAAGAGACAATCATTTATCCAGAAGGAGAGAAAGAAGAGGTGAAGAGGAGGAGAGGAGGAGCGAAAGAGGAAGAGAAGGAAAGGAGGAGCTCAGTGTCCCCCAGCAGTCTAGGCCTATAGTAGCATATCTAGGGGCTGGACCAGGGCACACCTGAGCCAGCCATAACTATACGCTTGTTTAAAGACGGGGAAGGGGTTCTGACGGAATCAGGCTGAATCACAGGATGGGTGTCCACGTGAATCGCGAGGGGAGTTGTCTGACTCTCCCTCTCCTGACGAAGTCAGCTCTAAGTATAAGCGCTATCAAAGAGGAAAGTCTTAAGTCTACTCTTAAATGAGGTGACTGTGCCAGCCCCCCGAACTGAAAGTGGAAGCTGATTCCACAGAAGAGGAGCCCGATAACTGAAAGCTCTAGCCCCCAACCTACTTTTTAACACTCTGGGAACCACAAGTAACCCTGCATTCAGTGAGCGTAATGCTCTCGTGGGGAAATTTGGCACTATAAGGTCCTTAAGATATGATGGTGCATCACCAGTTAAGGCTTTGTAGGTAAGGAGAAGGATTTTAAATATGATTCTCGAACTTACAGGAAGCCAGTGGAGAGCAGCTAGTACAGGAGTAATGTGATCTCTCTTCCACGTCCTCGTTAGTACACAAGCTGCAGCATTCTGGATCAGTTGGAGAGATCCAAGGGATTTACCGGAGCAGCCTGATTACACGGAGTTCCAGTAATCCAGTCTTGAGGTAACAAATGCGTGAATCAATGTTTCTGCATCGCGTTGAGACAGGATGTGCCGGATCTTTGAGATGTTCCGTAGGTGAAAAAAGGCGGTCCTTGAGATCTGTTACACGTGAGAGCCAAAGGACAGGTCCTGGTCAAAAATAATTCCGAGATTCCTTACGGTGGTGGTAGATGCCAAAGCGATGCCATCCAGAGAAACCATATCATCAGATACTTGATTTCTGAGGTGTTCTGGTCCGAGTAAAATAACTTCAGTCTTGTCCGTGTTCAGCAGCAGGAAGTTGCAGGTCATCCAGGTTTTTATGTCTTTAAGACACGCTTGAAGTTTGGCGACCTGGTGGGTTTCATTTGGCTTGATCGACAGATATAGTTGAGTATCATCGGCATAACAGTGAAAGTTTATGGAGTGTTTTCTAATAATATTGCCTAAAGGAAGCATATATAAGGTGAATAAAATTGGTCCAAGCACAGAACCCTGTGGAACTCCATGGCGAACATGACTTGGAGGAGTAGATTCATTTAGGCTGACATATTCCTCATGTCTCAGCCAGGTTTCAGTAAGACACAACACATCAACATCATTATCTGATATTAATTAATTTACTAATACAGCTTTAGAAGACAAAGATCTAATATTTAGGAGTCCACACTTAACTCTCCTATCATGTTGCACTTTTGCAATAGTGGTGTTAACCTTTATGATCATACACATGGGCACACATGAACACCCCCTCCCCCCCGTGAGCCAAACATTAAAATGTCTCTGTTACTATGACAAAAATATGGTGCCGTTTGAACCTGAGGTAGTATCACAGTATGCCAAACACAGAAATATTCCCTTTCACACTCAATTAAAAACCCAAAAGTGCATCTTCGGACACAAGGTCATACAACACACATAATAATGTTAAAACTTCAGCCTTTTTGAACATAACATAAAAAAAACCGTTGGGAATGAAGCGAACTATCACAAATAGTCCGATGTGTAAACTCACGCAAGTACAGTGTTGTGAACGCAGCATTGAGGAGTGTGTGAATATTCAATTCAATTCAGTTTATTTTATATAGCCCAAAATCACAAATTAAAATTTGCAATCTGTACACATAACATCCTGTCCCGGGGAAAAACTCCCCAAATAAAGATAGTAAAAACCCTTTCACAGGGAAAACAGGAAGAAGCCTTCAGGAGAGCAACAGAGGAGGATCCCGCTCCCCGGATGGACAGAAGCAATAGATGTCATGTGACCAGATTGAACAACGTAACATAGTCACAACACTTTACATAAATATGACTGAAGCTGACTTCATATGACTCCTCCAATGAATCGCCACCTTAACGTGGTGGAGGAGTTTGAGTGGCTCAGTGATCCTGGGAGCTATGTTGTCCGGGGCGTCAGCCCCTGGTAGGGTCTCCCAAGGCAAACAGGTCTCGGGGGAGAGCCCAGACTAAGAGCGGTTCAAAAAACCCTGATGATGTACGGCTCACGGAATGAAGCTACCTCGCCCGGACAAGGGAAACCGGGGCACCCTCCCGGAGCCAGACCCGGGAGGGGAGCTCGACGGCGAGCGTCTGGTGGCCGGGCTTTCACCCATGGGGCCCGGTCGGGCTCAGCCCGAAAAAAGATCATGGACCAGCAACCCTGTGGACTCACCACCCGCGGGGGGAAGCATCGGGGTCGGGTGCTATGCAGACCGGGCGGCGGGCCAGGCAGGAGACCTGGGCGAGCCGATCGCCGGCAGCATAGACTAGCTCTAGGGACGTGGAACGTCACCTCGCTAGCGGGGAAAGAGCCGGAGCTGGTGCAGGAGGTGGAGCGGTACCAGCTAGATTTAGTTGGGCTCACCTCCACGCACAGCATGGGCTCTGGAACCAAGCTCCTGGAGAAGGGTTGGACTTTGTCCTTTTCTGGAGTTGCCCAGGGTGAGAGGCGCCGGGCGGGAGTGGGGATACTCACGAGCCCCCGGCTGAGCGCCGCTATGTTGGAGTTTTCCCCGGAGAACGAGAGGGTCGCCTCCCTGCGCCTACGGGTTGCAGGGAGTAAAGCTCTGACTGTTGTTTGTGCTTATGCACCGAACAGCAGTTCGGAGTATCCGGCCTTCTTGGAGTCGGTGGGAGGGGTCCTGGAAAGGGCGCCGCCTGCCGACTCCATAGTTCTCCTGGGAGACTTCAACGCTCACGTGGGCAATGACAGAGAAACCTGGCGGGGCGTGATTGGGAGGAACGGCTTGCCCGATCTGAACCCGAATGGTGTTTTGTTGTTGGACTTCTGTGCTAGCCACAGTTTGTCCATAACGAACACCATGTTCGAGCATAAGGTGGCTCATAAGTGTACCTGGTACCAGAACACCTTAGGCCGGAGATCAATGATCGACTTTGTAGTCGTATCATCTGATCTGCGGCCGTATGTCTTGGACACTCGGGTGAAGAGAGGAGCAGAGCTGTCAACTGATCACCACCTGGTGGTGAGTTGGATCAGATGGCGGGGGAGTCGGCTAGAAAGACCTGGCAAGCCCAAACGTGTAGTGAGGGTGAACTGGGAACGTCTGGCGGAGGATCCTGTCCGGGAGGTCTTCAACTCCCACCTCCGGAAGAACTTCTCACAAATCCCGAGGGAGGCTGGGGACATGGAACCCGAGTGGACCATGTTCAAAGCCTCTATTGTGGACGCGGCTGCTCGGAGCTGTGGCCAAAAGGTCATCGGTGCCTGTCGTGGCGGCAACCCAAGAACCCGGTGGTGGACACCGGGGGTGAGGGAAGCCGTCGATGGTCGCGGATGCTAAAACTCGGGCATGGGAGGAGTTCGGGGAGGCCATGGAGAAGGACTTTCGGTTGGCCTCAGGGAAGTTCTGGCAAACCATCCGACGGCTCAGGAAGGGAAAGCAGGGCCTACCCCAGGCTGTTCTCAGCGGGGGGGGGGGGGGGGAGGGAACTGCTGACCCGGACTGGGGACATCGTCGGGCGGTGGAAAGAGCACTTTGAGGAACTCCTAAACCCGGCTAACATGTCCCCCGGAGAGGGGGCAGCGTCGGAAGTCTTTGGGGTGGTTTCTCCCATATCCCTGGCAGAGGTCGCTAAGGTAGTCAAAAAGCTCCTTGGTGGCAAGGCGCCAGGGGTGGATGAGATCCGCCCTGAGATGCTGAAAGCACTGGACATTGTTGGGCTGTCTTGGTTGACACGCCTTTTCAGTGTCGCATGGGGGTCGGGAACAGTGCCCATGGACTGGCAGACCGGGGTGGTGGTTCCCATCTTCAAGAAGGGGGACCGGAGAGTGTGCTCAAACTATCGTGGCATCACACTGCTCAGCCTCCCGGGAAAAGCTTATGCCAGGGTGCTGGAAAGGAGGCTCCGACCGCTTGTCGAACCTCAGATTCAAGACGAGCAGTGTGGATTCCGTCCCGGTCGTGGAACAGTGGGCCAGCTCTTTACCCTTGCAAGACTACTGGAGGGGTCCTGGGAGTTTGCCCAACCAGTCTACATGTGCTTTGTGGACTTGGAGAAGGCTTTCGACCGGGTCCCTCAAGGGTTTTTGTGGGGGGTGCTGCGGGAGTATGGGGTGCCGGACCCGTTGGCACGGGCTATCCGGTCTTTGTACGCCTGCAGTAGGAGCTGTGTTCGTATCCTCGGTAGTAAGTCAGACACGTTCCCGGTGGGTGTTGGCCTCCGCCAGGGCTGCCCTTTATCACCGGTCCTGTTCGTGACCTTCATGGACAGGATATCTAGGCGCAGCCAGGGGGCGGAGAGGATCCGGTTCGGGAGTCTCGGGATCGCCTCTCTGCTGTTCGCGGATGATGTGGTCCTGTTTGCCTCCTCGGATTGTGACCTCCAGCATTCACTGGGGCGTTTTGCAGCCGAGTGTGAAGCGGCAGGGATGAGAGTTAGCGCCTCCAAATCTGAGGCCATGGTGCTCTGCCGGAAACCGGTGGATTGCTCCCTCCAGGTGGGGACAAACTGCCTACCCCAAGCGAAGGAGTTCAAGTATCTCGGGGTCTTGTTCACGAGTGAGGGTAAGGTGGAGCGGGAGATCGACAGACGGATCGGTGCGGCTGCAGCAATAAAACAGGCGCTGTACCGGTCCGTCCTGGTGAAGAGGGAGCTGAGCCGGAAGGCGAAGCTCTCCATTTACTGGTCGGTCTATGTTCCAACCCTCATCTATGGTCACGAACTCTGGGTCGTGACCGAAAGAACGAGATCTCGAATACAAGCGGCCGAAATGAGCTTCCTCCGCAGGGTGGCCGGGCTCACCCTTAGAGATAGGGTAAGGAGCTCGGACATCAGGGGGGAGCTTGGAGTCGAGTCGCTGCTCCTTCGTGTCGAAAGGAGTCAGCTGAGGTGGTTCGGGCATCTAGTCAGGATGCCTCCTGGACGCCTCCCATTAGAGGTTTTCCAGGCACGTCCAACTGGTAGGAGACCCCGGGGAAGACCGAGGACACGCTGGAGGGATTATATCTCCCGGCTGGCCTTGGAACGCCTCGGGATCCCCCAGAATGAGCTGGAAAGTGTTGCGGGTGAGAGGGAAGCCTGGGTCGGCCTGCTGAACCTGCTGCCACCGCGACCCGACCCCGGATAAGCGGCTGATAATGGATGGATGGATGGATGACTGAAGTTGAATAAATTGTACTCTGCTGCATTAAAAAATCCCTTCAAAATAAAAGCAGTATTTTTTTTTTTGCCCATGCAAAGGCCCGTGACCGACTGAAAACGGCTCCGCGAAAGACTGAAAACAGCTCCGCGATTTCATGGCTTTCAAGCCGTCGCGCCTTGAGTTTGACACCAATAAAAATATTTTTTTTTAAAACAAAAAAACCCACAAACTTCGATATGAACGTAAGAGCCGCATGAAACCAGGCAAAGAGCCGCATGCGGCTCGGGAGCCGCAAGTTGGCCAGGCCTGGTGTAGATGCTCAGTGTCATGCCGCCACGCAAATTATTCTCCCCCTACACCAGTAAAAACCAAATAGCTAAGAATGACGTGACTATGTAGACTGTAATACAAACAGTTCAGTTTGTCAGGTGCAACATCTATGACAGTGTTGGTCAGTTTGTCTGCTTGACAATCCTATTTTGCTGCAATAAAAATGATTGAAGTGAGATAAACAGACTGAAAACTTTATCTTATTAGATAAATTACGACAATTTCCTTTGGACAATTTGCGGTTGAAAAAAGGTAATGAATCGTAATGAAAAAGAGTGTAATTTGCACCGCTTGTATTAATCAAAGGGATGGAAAAAATGACGTACCCATTTAATTTAGAAGCTGCAGTATAATCATAATAAGTAATGTATTACTGTGCTTGTCCCCCCTAAAGTTTGGTGAGTGGTATACAAATGACGGGTCAGCAGTCAGGTCAGGTTATGGAGGAAGAAGTCATAGCTTCATCTCAGGAAGGGTGGGGTGAAAAATGACAAATTGGCAAAGACAAAACTCTTAAGTGGCTGCAGATCAGGAGTCAGTCTATTTGGGTTTTAGTTTTTTTAAGATAAAATGTTTATAAGGGGTATAAGAGTAGACTTTCCTCTTTGATAGCGCTTATAGTTAGCGCTGTTTCAGGCTTATAGTTAGGGCTGGCTCAGGTTTGCCCTGGTCCAGCCCCTAGATATGCTGCTATAGGCCTAGACTGCTGGGGGACATATACTGAGCTCCTCCTCTCTTTCTCTTCCTCTTTCGCTCCTCCTCTCCTTCTGGATAAATGATTGTCTCTTCAATGCATATTACTAACTCTACTTTCTTTTTCCATGGATTCGTGGCTGCCTGGAACCAGGGGGAGGACTCTGGTCCTCCCCCCTGGCCCTGCTGATGCAACCATGGCCCTGCTGATGCAACTGGCCTGGAGCCGGTCCTGCCAGCTGCCATGGCCCTGCTTTCTCCTCCCACTGCCCCTGGGATGCCCCTCCTCTCTACCTCCTTCTGCTTAATGGATCATGGCTATCTGGATCATGGACCATGCATACTACTCATCATATGAATAATTTCTGTCACATTCATTGAATGTGCTGTAACTCTGTTACGTTATTCATTCTGGCCACATGACATCTATTACTTCTGTCCATCCGGGGAGAGAGATCGTCCTTTGTTGCTCTCCCTCAGGTTTCTTCCCCTTTTTTTCCCTGTGAAAGGGTTTTTACTATCTTTATTGGGGGAGTTTTTCCTGATCCGATGTGAGGTCCCAGGATAGGGATGTCATGTGTACCGATTGTAAAGCCCTCCGAGGCAAACTTGTATTTGTGATGTTGGGCTATATAATATAATATTATTATATATAATATAATAATAATATATATATATATATATATATATAAAAAAAGACATGTATTATTTATTCGGTATAAAACAATGCTTTATGGCCTTTTTCTATTTCTTGCATCCTTTTTCAAGATAAAGAAAGATGAAAAGAAAATATTAAAAACAGGAAATGGATACATTTGCAGTTGATCTTTATACACAATGAGCAGTAGAGTGTTTGGGACCCAAACAATTAATAAAGACAGCCAATGTCAACAATACACAAGGGTTAAAGAGGAGGGTAAAAGGGTGTGGGACTCGGTATGGTGGATGGTGGTTTTCTGCACTAAATTAATGTAACATCCATCTCTAAAAGAATCTACCATAGAGTGATATCTTAAACATTTGAAATTAGATTCTCATGTTTAAGTTTTGGTGTACCAAATCACAATGTAACCTATATAATAAGACCTTTCTGTATTGTTTGAACATTAAGCAATTGAATGATTTAATGTTTCTCACTAAACATGCTGAATGCTCATAGAACATGTACAATGCCTTACTTTAATGTTTTGAGTGTGTGTGTGTGCGTGTGAATATATATATATATATATATATATATATATATATGTATATATATGTATATATATATATATATATATATACATACATACATATATATATATATATATATATATATATATATATATATATATATATATATATATATATATATACATACATACATACATACATACATACATATATATATATATATATATATATATATATATATATATATATATATATATATATATATATATATATATATATATGTGTGTGTGTGTGTGTGTGTAAAATATTGACCAGAATCAATATAGTGTAATAATATAATTGCAGGATAAAAAACAGATTAGTTTGAAAATAATCGGAATGATCCTTGAGCCACAATGGATAATACATTCTGAAAATACACACTTTAAGATGGATGACACAGTCAACCTAGTATCATTATCTCTATTATCAAGGGGTACAAACTGGATGTTTTCAGCAATTACTCTGTCCTATATAGTATATTGTTTATCTGATTGCCAAGCAGATTCTTTGCCTTTTCAGGGAAGCATAAAATACAGGTCACTGCTGTGATTAAGTTCTGAAGCCTATATGGGTCAAATCTGATCCACAGCACCAATGTTGCCACAGTCACAGATAGAGCAAGGGAAAACAAAGAAATCATTAAGTCAGTTTAGAAAAGACGTTGGAATGAGGTCTAGTGCAGGGGTTCTTAACCTTTTTGACCTCGGGACCCAACTTCTCAAGTACAAAGTGCCCCGGGGCCCATTCAAATATTAATACTGTATTGGTTTATTAACTAATTGATCTCCTTCTTGGTTTGATTTGTAATCAATAACTAAATCAAATCTACCTACAGTTTAACAAGCAAAAACCGTGTCAAATAAATGACATGATGCAATGTGATCATCACAAAGACATTTATTGTATTATTGAACAACTACAGTGCTCTCGGTTAATCCACAATGTTAATAAACCTCAAACCTAAATATTTAAAAGTGAGGTTTTTACTTTCTTAGGAAAATATCTGTGTTCAAAATTATTGGGCAACTATTAGTCTGCAGACAAGTGTGCACACAATTCAAAATAATAATTTTCAAATTAAATAAACTGTAAATAAAATTTAAATAAAGTACAAATTAAAATTTAGCCTTATGATGTGAATGATGCGTCTTAATTTTTGCAGAACCAGAAGTTGCTCTTCATATCTGTGACAGCTGGCTTTCACAGCACATTTGGAGTTGCCCGTCAGTGACACGACAGACCTTTTCTCCATCTGGAGCCCATCGTCCTTTCTCTTGAAAAATCCCACTGACTTTCTCACAAGCGTTGGATGTTTGGTCTTTAGATATCGCTTTAGGTGTGAAGCCTTTTAAGTGCTGCGTTAGCTAGCGAAGCTAGCGTTAGCCCACACACTGGGCTCAGGGCTCCGCCTCGTTACCTCCGTTCACAAAGCCCAACTTCGTGAAGTCAGGATCATACTTGCACAAACATTTAGATGTTTGGGGGGGGGGGGGGGGAGGGGGGATGTTCAGCAGCACTTTCGTCTTCATGTTTTCGTTTTAACGACTTCTTTATAACTTTCACTACAGGCTAATGGCTGGCTGAGTTTCTTCTTCGGCATATTGGAGCCTGTTACACAACTGACTGACGCATTACCACCACCAAGTGGTGGGAAGCTGTATTGTAACTGAGCGTCTCATGGATAACAGTAATATCGCTGGTGTCTTCAATTCATTACCTATGCGGTCCCGCGGCCCACAGGTGAAAACGTAAAGTTTTTGGCGGCCCTCTAGGTGGCGCTCGCGGCCCAATGGGGGGCCGCGGCCCTATGGTTAAGAATCACTGGTCTAGTGTATTCCTCTCGTCATCATCATTTTTTATGTCTGAGACTTTTGTAGTGATAATAACATTGCAGCAGTCAAATTGACTGTATGGTTGTCATCACATATGCCATTAAAGGCAACATAAGGTTCTGAAACCTGAAGCCAATGTGGCCTTTATGCCTTACACTTTTATAATGTTTCCTTTAAAATGTTTATAATAATAATAATAATAATAATAATAATAATAATGATAAATTTGGTGCCCATGGCCAAAGCTACAGTGCCACACAGGTCAAGTGAAGGAGTGACCAGCAAAACAAAAAATATATATATATTTTGCTTAGGTTGTATTTTTGCATGTGGCAACTGCAGTGCCTTTCTTTATGGCAATGGTGGGAGTGCAAAGAGAAAGAATAAGACACACCTGGAACACTAAACAGCAGAAAACAGCATCATTATAACATATAATCATGAGCTGACATTGTGTTCCACCATCTCAAGCATGGCACAAATGTAATTGAGTTCCCAGTGCTCCCAGGGGGAGGCTGAGTGCAGTGAGGAATGGGAGGCACGGACTCTCCAAACCGTTCTCTATTTATTCATTCTCCTGTCTGAAATAACCCGCTGTCCACAACAAGATCAGGTTGAATACATAGCATTCATGTAGCTTGTGAATGAAGAGGACCAATAGGTCCCCCATACAAAAAGCAGTGTCATTATTAGAGGGCAGATAATGTCTATTGACCAGTGGCGGGCCGTCAGGGCCTGCTAAGCCTTCTCTGCTGGTCTAAACAGAATCACAAAGTTTAATTTTTTTTTTTTTACAATTCTTTTATTTTATAATCTTTTTTTTAATAATTAGAAGTTATAGCTATTTTATAGTTTAATTGCTTTTCACAAATGCACTAGATGTATTCTAATAATTTTTCCCTATTAGCTTATTTTCTCATTGCACACCTCCTCTGTTCCTCTGTTGCCTTGCTTTCAGCCTGCTGCATGGCGCGGCGCGGCTGCTGTTTAATGATCTGGTTAACCGTGCTCATCCAATGATTAAACTATACGAGAAGGCCTTCTAGCATCTGTTTTGGTCAGTGTGTCAGTACACACTCTGGAACTGAAGCGCCCTGATTAACTGTACAACCGGAGGAGAGCGGATGGATTTGTCTTTAATGAACAGCATCTGGTAAGTTTCCTGCTTTTTGTGTTTTTTCATCTGTGGTGGCATTGTGTTGATGTGTCTATGGTGCTGTTTTTACGGGGGTTAGGCTGGTCAGGGGGTTCAGTCAGGACGCACAACATCGCCGAGACGAGGTTGGAGGCTTCCAACCGAGAGGCGCTGCGTAACTGTGCGTTGCTTGGCCAGTGTCTGCTGGTGGTTGAAATGGCTTCGTGGGTCGGTCCACGCGCCCCGTGTGAGCTTTCCTGAGCCCAGAATGGCGCTCTGTAAAAACACATTGCTGAACGGGAGCGTCAGCTGTCTCTTTTTTTCTCTCTCAAGGTGGTGGAGTGGCTCCGCGGGTCGGTCCCCACATCTCGTGTGACCTCCCTCCATGCTCATGGTGGTGCCGTGTGTGTCTGCTGTCCACACATGGTGGACTGTATGATATATTGAGTTGGAAGTTTAAGAGGAGAAAATTAGCTTGAGTGGCATCTTCATTTAGAAGACTGACATTTTGATTGAAAGTTTAATTTACATATTTATAGAAGGAACAGACACTTGATCAGTGTTTCATTGGTAAGATGGATTCAGTTGCACTGGCAACTGCTTTCAGGGAATAACAATAACCTATTTAGAGTTTGTCAATCGGAAGCCATAATGAGCCTGTATTGCTGATATAAGATTGTACATGGGTAATTCGAAAGGGATGCACCATCATATACGCATTTATTTTTGAAAATTACCAAAAAGACAACACCACAACACAAAAGAAAGCATGATTTTGATATTTTCCAGCTTGTGATCACTTAATTGTAATGGATACTAAGCTCAAATATGTTAAATCATTCATCACGAAATTATGGGTAGCACACTATAATAAGTGCACACTATTTAGCATTAGTAAATTTAAGTCATCTTCTCAACAGAAAAGGGAAATAGACACAACACAAAGTGATAAAGAACATTCATATGATGGTTCTGGGGGGCCATGCACGTCAGTGGCACGAGTGTTTCATAGTTTGTTTGCACATAGCTACATATTTCTGATTATGCTACCCAGGTAGCCAGCGGACTCGGCCGTATTGCGGCTGAGTGTCGGCTGACTCGGCTGTGTTCCGGCTCGATGCGGCCGAATGTGAGCCAGCTTTGGCCCAATTCATTGTTGCCATATCTGGCCCAGATATTACGGTTATGGTTACTGTTACGGACATGGGCCTGTTCTGGCCCATGTCCGTAATGGCAACCGGGTTTATCGGCAACCAGCACTGAAACGGCTCTGGCCCGTTGATGGACCGAATCTGGCTTCATAAAAACGTGCCTATTATGGCTGAGACATGGCACCCGGGTTTATCGGCAACCAGCACTGAAACAGTTTTTTTTTAAATAATAGATGTAAAGGCAACAGGCAACCATTAGGGCGATAACTGAGACTTCTGCTAGCTTTGAGCCAGGGCAGAAGTCTCAGTTACAGAACATGCTTAACTAATACTTAACTAACGAGTAGTAACTACTGAATTCATCATGACATGTATTAATGCTTTGTAAAGCATAGATGGTCTACACTTTAGATTAAGTCACAGCACATACTTAACTAACGAGTAGTAACTACTGAATTAATGGGTAGTAGCTACCTGAATTCATCATGAATTGCAGCATCTTTTTTATCATTTACTAACACTTTACAAATTATCTTATTAATCATCTATAAGTCAGGAATACTTCATGTACGAATGGGGAATTCATCATCTATAAAGTATGAAACCATAGCTTATTGATCAAGAATGAAACATTTATAACTGTGTTAATAATTAAGTTACTATTGAGTATTCATGTTGGAATAATGCTTTATAAATGATGAATTCATTGTTTATTCATGCTTTACTAATGCTAAATAGTGTGCACTTATTATAAAGTGCTACCAAATGATGTCTTCAATAATTGTCACAATACTCTTAGAGTGGCAGGATCTGGCCACTATGGAAGCATTTTTCCACATTGTAAGTTAAAATGTTCGTGCTCTTTTATTAAAGAATATCCTCAATATTCCACAACATAGAAAGACAAGCTTACAATACGTTTAATCATGGGCAGAGAAATTGTGCTTTTTTTCTCATCAGTTTGACATATTGTAGTGCCCTGAAATATGTTATTTCATATGTCTTACTAATGTAATACAACTGTGTCCATTACTAACAATTTACTTTAAATTGTGTGTTTAAGTTAAGTCATATGTTGTTGTTCCAATGTTTGAGAACATTACATTACCTGTACACATACTGGCTGTCAAGGGCAGACAGTATTGCATGCAGTTTAGAAAAGAGCGCTGTCGCTTCAAGAGAGGAGTGAAGTAGACGTGCTGTATACTGGCTGAAGACAAAACGTATGCTTGTTATTAAACTGGGATTTGTTAAATAAAAGTTGCCAAACTAAAGAAGGACAGTTCGTTTCAAGGGTGCAACAATAGCTCTCAATATCCATGAGCCTCAAAAATAATATGGATGTCAGTGGCAGATATCAAAGTTGAAGCAAATTCAGAACCTTTCATCGTTGCAACTTTTAACTAAACACTGCCCAGTAGTTGCCAAATTCAGGGTTCATACACATTTTCCAATTCAGGCAGAGCTGTTTTGCTTTCACTGCATCAAGCTCACTCTGGCCACTGCTCTCTCAGTGGTACACTTTTTGGATCTGAAACTTAAACCAATTGTCATATACGGTCAGGGCCATAAGTATTTGGACTGTGGAATATAATGATAATTATTAATACATGAAGTCTTACTCCCATCGTCATCACCAACTGCCGCGTTTCCTCCTTTGAGATGCTTTGCCAGGCCTTTAGTTGCTGCCAGGCCTTCAGTTGCTGCTTAGATAGATAGATATATAGATACTTTATTCATCCCCAGGGGGGAATTTATTTGTGGCAGCCTTGTTTCTTTCCCCCTGCAGTTGATTAAAAGGTTGAAACACTTAGTTTGGAAATCCATTGCCCTTTCTAAGGTGTAATGCCTGCAGCCCAGAAATACTTAATCAGGTAAACATGCCCAAAATAAATGACTAAAGGCCTTTCCACATCAGGTGAGTGGTGGACCAAAATGCAAAATACTCGCTTCAAATGTAGATTTGAAAGAAATCCTGTTTCTAAAGTGTGCCTTTCGTGCTTTTATCAGTGAACATTTGTGACAGTCACGTGATGTCAGCGCACGTTGAGGGGCACGACTAAGCAGTTCACACTTGTGAACGTTCGTACACGGGCAAATTATTTTCACCTTTCACGTATAGTGAGGGACTGCTATTCAAAAGCTATTTTCTTACATATGCATGGCTTTTGTTACTTCAGTTGCACATCAGACATAGGACAGCGGTTATAAATGCAACACAAGTTTCCCAAAACCAAAATGATCGATGGAATGCAAGAAAGGCGCAGGAATAACTTGCCGATCCTTGTACCCTTGTAGATAAATACAATTTGGTAACGTCAAGTAACAACTAAGACAATTATTTAAATTCCCAAATATTGATTGAATTTGCTATATTTCACCTACAATTCATAGTATTATTGGGATAAAATAGATAACCATGGACAATGATTTTCAGTTTTTAATAGAAAATGTTCATTGAAAAAATATACAGTTCAAAAGGGGAGGAAGGACCTAAGGAGTTAAGAGCAATGAGCTGAATGAGGTAGAGAAGGGAGGGAGGAGAAGAAAGAGATAGAGGGGAGAGGCTAAGAAGTGAGAAGCGAGCTTCAACGTTTTTGATATACTATAATACTATAAAATTATATTTATATATATTTTTTCACATAATATAACATTTCATTCAATGATTTGTTTCCTCAGTTGAAACCTCAAATTCATACAGGATGGGAGAAACATATTTTTTTGTGTATTTAAAATGAAGGCATTTGTCTTTTCTTGTCTAAAGACAAACAAAGATATGTAGAAAAGAAATCCTGACTGAGGTTGTCATACATGGATTTTCATAAAGCAATGCACCTTTGTTGTTTGTTTTCTGCAGAAAATTACTTTAAGCCCGACTTTCCACTTTTGTAGACCAACAGTCTTTTGTTTAGTTTACTGACTTAACTAGTGACTTATGAAAGGTGATTTATTTTGTATAAACCTTGAATTTCACACAACAATTAGTTTTCTGAGAATCATTCTGCCTCCATGTGATCCATACACTTTGGTAGGGACTCACTGAACATGTTTCAAGCAATCATTCATCCTTACAGATATGAGAAGAGACCGTTTTCATCCTTAACTCTGAACTCAGTTGGTTTAAGTTTTTACTCTGTTTTTGTTGGTCTTTTCACTGCACATGTCAGGGCACAGACTTTTCAAATTATTGGGGCATTGTGACACACACACACACACACACACACACACACACACACAAAATCGGATTGAATCCTCTCATCAGTAAAACAAACATAATGTAGCCAGTCTTTCATGTTAGATTCAATGTTATAAGTAGGCTACAATTAGGATATATACTTTATTCATTGCCAAGGGAAAATGTGGTTGTGGCAGCAGCAAACAGAGTTACATATAAGGCATTCAAGAAAATTAAATAATAAAATTGCAAAAATGCAAAGTATGAAGTGTGTAAAAAGAAATATAGTATATACAGTGAAAGCGGTGCTAGGGATGTTGATGTTTCAATTTACTTTATTCAACTATATAATCAACTATAACACCATTCAGGCTCCCTACTGTGACTCAAAGGTGAACTGCAGATATAAATGCTAAATAAAGACTATGGAAGAAATGTATTTCGTGACTAATTAAATCTTCTCCAAGCCAGTCTTTTGGAATGACTGATCCAGACGATAATTTATCATAATTCAGGTCATCCCCTGCCATTCCATCTATTTGAACCCTCTTGATCCAACTTGATAATCACTTTGTTCTGTGACAAGATAGTTTGAAAATTATTGCCGTCTGTCACGGCCCCCGGAGGATGAATCCTTACGTTTTCTTCAATTCCGGAACCTTTTACTGTCACCACTAGCCCCCAAAAAGATCTAAATAGGCAGATTGTCATACTAACTGAGCACATTTGAGATCCTTAGAGGATGAACCCTTTTTAATTTGGACACAAATAATGCCCCCGGGTAGATATGTCTTCTGGCCTAAAAATTAGACCTAAATATGTACCCTGTATCCATATCGGTACTGCTAAACCAGTCTACACCAAACCCGAACTCCAGTGAACCAAGGCTTTAAGCAACAAAACAGCCCAAACCCGACATGACACCCGAAGGTTTGTTGGAACTGATAATATAAATCGTTATATTCTGTAGATATTCTGTAGATATTCTGCATTTCATTATTCTTATGTCTATTAGAGTTCAGGTTGTGCAAGGTCAGTTTAACAAATACTTTCTGTGAGAAGTTTCTGTGAGAACAGTCCGGTTGTCTGTTCCTCAAGGTTCCACGCTTTGCACTATACAACACTCACACCTGTTTATCAGTATAGTGACATTGGGAAAGCTGACTGGTCGTTGCACGTTCCAGCCTTGTGAGAAAAGATGAGGACACAATTCTCCTCCTCTTGGAAATGTCAGAGGTTCATGACGGAAAACCGTGTATTAAAGAGCCGAACTTCCGGCTATTCGGGGTGTTTTTTTGGACGGTCAAGCTGCGTGTTGACTTGACGACTCTCTGCTATCGCGATTGCAGCACTTTTTACTTTACTGGTGATCAAGGAAAATAAATTCAGAGAACGAGAGAAGTTGTTTGACTAAGTTCTTCCGGATGAAACACCAGGCATCCAATAATTAATACGCATTAACAGAACCCAAGTTTGAATTAGGTAGCTGAACCGTTCTCAGAGAAAGAACACCTTTCCAATAGCACCACCTTCAGGATAAAAAATATACATTTAGCTCCACCACTCTAAGAGCAGCAACAATAAATGGCAAGCTTTTTACTTTGGTTAAAAATTGTACATAGCCCATATACATTTTGATATTATTTACCTTGAGAATGGACTGTCGAACGAGTCATTGCAGCTATTAGTTAGGGTTCCAAAGGACAAAAAAAGAAAAAGAAAAGAAAAGTTGAAATACTCCTACAGACAAAGGCTCACACAAATAAGGCTCACAAAGCAAGTATGATGCGTTGTGACAGGTGTTTTTGGGCCAGGTGAGCTGTAAAGAAAATTAAATGTGCCACCTGGTAAATCAGAGCGAGAGATACCAATAAAAAGACAGAGGATGAGGGGGGTGGTGCAAACAGAGACAGATAGCTACAAACTGCTGACTCTATTCACTATCACAGAGCTGCTGTCAGCCCGCTGGATTGACTGTGCAGCGCTAGACTCCTGCGGTGCTCCACCTCATCTAAATGAAATGACAATAGAATGGCACTCCGAGTTCCATCCCTTCTCTCCACAGTGATAAACAGCCCGTTGAGTGTGACTCCACTGTCACACACTATCTGCATCTGATAAAGCACGGGACCTGGCAGTGGGGAGTGCGAAGGTGTACTGTGCAGAGCTTTTTTTTTCTGAACTCTGTTATTGCACTTTTATTAGTATATTATAATGCAATATTTTACTTCATAGCACTGTAATTCCTGTCCACTTCGTTATGTAAACTTGATTGTTCCCAGGTTCATCTCTGGACCCACTTCAGTTCGCATACCAATCTGGCATCAGGGTGGATGACACCCTAATGTCATCTTCCTGCTACAGAGATGCCTCTCTCACCTGTAAAAGGCTGGAAGCACTGTGAGAGTCATGTTTTTCAACGTATCTAGTGCCTTCAACAGCATCCAGCCTTTGCTGTTGAGGAACAAGCTGGAGCAGACCGGGGTGGACCACCACCTCACTGCATGGATCCTGGACTACCTCACCAACTGTCCACAGTATGTGCGGATACGGGAGTGTGAGTCAGTCCTGCAGCACGGGGGCCCCACAAGTAACCGTTCTGGCTCCATTCCTCTTCTCCATATACACCTCAGACTTTAAACACAACTCTAATAACTGCCACCTGCAAAAGTTCTGATGACTCTGCAATCGTCGGCCTCATCTCCACCGACGATGACAGGGAACTAAACCAGGACTTTATAGGATGGTGCCAACGGACCGCCTCCAGATCAACTAGTAAAACCAAGGAGCTGGTGGTGGACTTCCGCCGGGGTAAACGCTCTCCTCTGGTACCAGTGAACATACAGGGACTGGACGACATTGAGATTGTAAAATCTTATAAGTACCTGGGTGTTCACTTGAACAATAAACTGGACTGGACTGAGCACACACTTTATAAAAAGGGACAGAGTGGACTCTTTCTGCTGAGGAGACTGAGGTCTTTTGGAGTGCAGAGAGCTCTCCTGAAGACCTTCTTTTACTCTGTAGTGGCATCAGACATTTTTTATGAGTGGTCTTCTGGAGCAGCAGCATCTCGGCAGCTGACAGGAGGAGATGGACAAGCTTTTAAGGAAGGCCAGCAGTGTGCTGGGGTGTCCTCTGGATACAGTGGAGGTGGTGGGAGACAGGAGGATGATGGCTAAGTTATCATCCCTGATGAACAACACCTCCCACCCCATGCAGACACTCTTGCAGCTCTGCACAGCTCCTTCAGCCACCGCTGATTCATCCCCGGTGTGTGAAGGAGAGGTACGGCAAGTCCTTCCTTCCTGCTGCTGTCAGACTGCACAACCAACTGAGCTTGCAGTAGACCACAAAAAAACACTTCAATCACTTTGGTCACTTTAACTGGTGCAATATAAATACATTTTAAATACTTTTCATTCCGTCTGTATATATAATATTGCCATTGTGGATTATTTTCTTCGTTACAGTTTTTACGGTTTATTTTTTATTACTTTTAGGTGTCTCTTGTGTGCACTGCTGCTGTAATCCTGCAATTTCCCCACTGCGGGACTGATGAAGGATTATTTTATCTCTTCAATATGACCTACCAAGACACCCATGATTATTTTGCTATTAAAAACTATGTATTTCCATTAACTGTTCCACTGTCATTTTAGGACTTGATCAGGGACTTGTTGACTCAGGATTTCATAGTCAAGATTTGTGATACGCAAAACAATGAATGTGTGTCCCATCAAGCTAAAGCATATTATTTAAATCATGTCTATACGAATCAATTTATTGAGCCCTCATTAAATTGGTCACATATGTTATTAAGGTGAGGTAAACTTGTAAATATGGGCTTTTAAGTTCAAACAAATGGGCAGTTCCCATATGCTGCCATTTATAACATCTTGATGGAATTACACCCATAGGTTTGTGAAAAGAGAGGAGCTTCACCTGCTCCATTGCGTTCTAAATAGTCTTTATCAACACATAAATGTGTTAAATCTATAAAACACTTCACAGTGGTAAGGTACGAGAGGAACACACACGGTTATTATTCACTGCAAAGAAAATAGCTTAAAGAATTTTTTTTCTCATTAGCTGGGTGTGACATGGAAAATATAAATGGTGGCAATGGCGCTGCTCCCACAATAACCTTTATGATCATATGCAAATTAAAAACAAACCTATTTATATTTTGCTGCTGGGACTCTGCCTGTTTCGTCCCCCCCCAGGCACAAAGAGGGAGTATAGTGAAGTTATTTTTTATTAAACATGGTTATTGGAATATTCATATCAAACTCACCAGTCATTGATATTCATTTGCTCCAGACTCTCTTGTTACAAATTCAAAATGTCACAGAGAAATTTAAAACAGCCTGAAAGGCATGTTCATTATTTTCTTATTGAAGTGTTGTGGTTCATTGGTTTGGAGCTTCTGGCTCCTGGGGGCTGTAGAGCCCGCTGATATTTGTTCAAACTCATCTCTCAGATGTTTAATTAAAGTTATTAGGAGCCACAGGTGAATCAGTTCATTAGCAGTGAATTGTGTTTTCAGGTTCCTGCTGTAACACACAGGAGTCTCACTCTGGCAGAACAATGCCAGTTGTGCAGTACTGGAAGATACATGGATCCACCATCATAATGTTGTTTTTGCTTATCTATATATTTATGTTTTGCCAGATAAATAAGTAGTACCACATCAACTTTTAAATGGCCATCAATGAGGCCCATTTAATTTACACAAATAGAAAGTTGTGCCTTGTTCAAGCAGGCCGTACTTAGTTTAACAAGCTTTACAACTTTTAATCTAGGTTACTCAGAGCTCTCGGGTATCTCAAATAAAACATGGAATGGAAACACAACGGAAACCGCAAATGTATCTCCCTGTTCGGTATATACCTGAACTGATCACTGAACGGATCCCGGGTGCAATTAATTCAAAAGGTATATATATATACTGGTCTTTTACATTGTTGTCGACAAGACCAGCTAAACAGAGCCCAGATTGTATCAAGACTGAGACGAGACCAAGTCAAGACCAAAACCGAGGCAGACATCCTCATAAAAACGTCCTCTTCATTCACGTCTTTTATTGCCATCTTTACCGTGTGTGTGTGTGTGTGTGTGTGTGTGTGTGTGTGTGTGTGTGTGTGTGTGTGTGTGTGTATCATGAGAACTGTATTGATAGACGAGTAAAAAGGTCATTTTATGAGTTGGAATTTTCCTTTGTTTCTCTGAGCAACCACAGTAATGATGTCAAAAAATGAATTACATGCACAGACAATGAAGAGATAAACACAGTTGTGGACTTAAGATAAACCACAGAGTCCTGTTGTCTAAGACCAAGACTGAATCAAAATGAGACAGAGACCTTAAAAAAGTGGAATCCAAAACTCTTCAGGGGCAAAACATTTTTACAACCATATAAATCCTGACATGGATTATGGAGAATATTATTTAAAAAAAGGTTATTCTTTTCTCTACCCATGACTAACATATTAGTCCAGCCCAGGGTAGCGTAGGTCAAATACAAGTTGTAATTTCCATAAATCCGCAGGCATAAAGTAGCTTAAAATACAGCAATCTGACCTCATCGTAGACACTGTCACTCCGTTCAAAGTCCCCGACCTTCCGGGGCAGCACATGGACGTGGACATGCTGTAAGCAAAGAAAACAAGAGACAGTAATGGTTTAGATGCGGTGCATTGTGTGGAGACACAGGTACATTTTCACCTGGGAGTCGTCTGACAGACTGATGTGACAGAGCCAGTTTCGCAGAGAGTCTTCATTACTTCACAGTACATTGGAGAAGCCAGAGCGGAGCGCTACTGCCGTGCCACAAATCACAGGAGAGTGACCGTGCATTTCAACGAGCGTGCTACCTGCACACCGCAGAGACTCCTTATTTTTATGCTTTTAAGGATTTAATTGACTTTTTCTGCCGCCCCCCTTCTGGTGTCAACCCCCTGCTGTCATAAACCTGGCCGTCTGTATGGTTAACTTTGATTTTCTTCTTTGCATGGATGATATGGTAATGTCCCTATGAAACTGCTTTATCTGACAAAAATCACACTTATAAAAATAAAAATATACAGCAAACACTCACTACAGCAAAAAAAATCTGTTTTCCCTGAAACGCCTTTACACAGTCTGCCAATACTTATCAGTACATAAGGTAACACAAGGACACTCAACATGCAAACTATGAGGAGAGTGGGGATCAAACCGGCTACCTCATGGCTGCAGGACGACCACTCATCCCCATGAGCTACAGATGCTGTAGAGTATGGGAGCAGAAATACCTTAGTTGTTATCCTCTATGTTGGGAACAGTTTGATCTTAGCTAAGACTCTTTCTGTAGAGTTCAAGACCAGGGGGATGTAGAAGAAGCCTTAGTTTGAACAGTTCGAACAGCATTTCACAGTTGTAAACGTAAACATTCTAAAAATGTGAGCACATAAGATAATGTTAATGTTGTTGTGGCATTTAGTTCAGTGCTTCTTTAATGTATCTTGTCCATATATTGAAGCAACAATGATAACAAACAAAAAATTCAAATAATAAATACTTTATATAGCCACACGAAATAATTCCAAAACTTGTAAGAGCGTAATAACTAGTTTGTGAAAGACCCAGAGAAACACAAATATCCAACGAGGCAAAATCCCGGACGTTTTTGGAATCCCTGCCGGACGCATTTTTTAGGTCTCGAAAAGAGGACATGTCCGGGAAAAAGAGGACGTCTGGTCACCCTACTGAAGGCCACAAACAGAAAAATATACGAAAGTCTGCCACTGACTAGAGGTGAGGTATATCGCAAAATGAATCAAATGAGTTCAAATATATATATATATATATATATATATATATATATATATATATATATATATATATATATATATATATATATATATATATTTGTATATATATATATACACATATATATATATATATATATATATATATATATATATATATATATATATATACAAATATATATATATATATATATAGCCTTTTTCCAACTCTGGTAGAAGTCAGGTAGAGAGAGAAGCTGATGCTGGTTCTTCAGAGAATAATCACACTCCATCTCCATCAGTTCTAGTTGCAGACTCTCTTTCCACTTCTTCTGCATCCACCAGGAAGAAAGTCGAGAACAGCTTGATTTCTTTCTCAATGGCAGAAAGATCTAAGCGCACATATTTCCCCATTTTAGTAGAAAGGTTGACCTCTGGAACAGCTACTTTGATTTCAGGCAGCGTCGGGAAGTGCGCAATATTGAAGTTGTGTAGTTGTGTCTCAAAGAGACGGAGCTTCACACAGAATGCTTTCATGTGTTCGTCAAGTTGTGGTGCAACCTCTACTTTGCCTTGCAGGCTCTTGTTCAGTGTGTTGAGATGATGAGTAAGATCGACTAGAAATGCCAGGTCTGCCAACCATAGAGGATCACTCGGCTCATGAAGAGGTCGGTCCTTCTCTTTCAAAAACTGGTCAATGTCTGACCTCTGGGAATAAATCCGCTGCAGCACGGAGCCGTGACTGAGCAGCGACCTCAGAATTATCTGACACCTTCGTGTTTCTGGACATGCTCACGTTGTTGAATTCCGGCATCTTTTCCAGGCACATTATTCTGGGCACATTATTCCTGACTTTAGTGAGGCTCTGTGTTATGAAGTCGCGTCTAAGAAGGTTTCCCGTGTCGCACTATGCGCTGAGCGACCTCGTAGCTGTTAGTGAGGCAAAAATACAGCAAAAATACGATGAGTTGAGCTCACAGGCTAGCTGCCATTTGCCTGACTTTCTCTCCATTATATTTCTAGAACTTGCTGCGGGCCAATAAAAAATGGGCCGTAGTTTGGACACCCCTGCTTAAGATCAAAGGTCAGGCCAATTCTTACAATGTTTCTTCACTATAAAAAAGTCAAGTAAAGATGTAGAATACATCTTTGAGCTGTCAGAATAAGCCCACACAGGAGCAGAGAAGCTTTGCATTTCAATGATAGTGTTAAAGAAGGCTGCCTCATTGAGAATAATGACTATAATCAACAATAACTAATAATAAAAGACCCTTGGTGTACAGCTATTAACAAGCAGCCTCATAAGCAGCCATTGTTAACTAACATCCCTCCCTTCAATCGTCAAAGTGCCGCCTTCAACACTTGTAGCCTCCTGTAGAAGTTTATCTGGTATTAACAGCACCTCCAGCCTCACAATGGCTTTATGACAGTAGTTACATGATGCACATGCTCTCCCTTTTTAACAGGAATGATTCTAGTTTAGGAATGACTACAATATCTAAACATCCTGCAAATATCCCAGATATATTGGTCAGCTCACTAAGCTCCTATATTCCCTCAATGAAATAGACCTTAGCGGTAGTTCAGGAAGGAAGACCCTACACTACGGGTCGTTCATATATCGCAGTCTATTTCTTCAATACGGTAGCAGCTGATCAGGGGGGGGGCGTCCACTTGTAAGCAACCAACCGAAGACATCACGGTGTCTCTAAGCCAATCAGATCGTTGCTGTCAAACTTTAAAGGTGTGCTCTACTCTGTGCTGTCAGTTGTCATTTCAGCGTGGAAATGAATGCGACCCTCCTCCACCCCAGTCACCTCCAGGCAGCAGGCAGTCAACTACTCACTCATCACTGAAGGACAGCAACTCCCTTCTTCACCACCACCACCAGTGTCCGGACTCCAGGGGGGATTCGGCCGGGTCAGAACTCAGCGTCCCTGCCCCTTGTTTATCCTGGTTCAGGATAGAGTCCGATCGCCAAAGACTTTGCACTATTCATTGTTGCACTATTCATTGTGATTCCAACGGAATAAAAATATTGTGAATTCGGAACAAGTCTCTCCTGATTGAACATACTACAGCCATATTAGCAGTCTGGTTTTCCACCTGTTTTCCACAGTAACAGCTCCAGTTTCAGTCATTGATAATATTGTCTCCTCACTGGAAAAAAACACAATCTCGCTCTGCCCACTTCATTAACCACTCAAAAGCATTTGATACCGCCGAGTGAGCACCAAACGGGATATCAACATTTCTAGTTGAAAATTGGTTGATATTCGTTCCGAACGTCTAAGACCTATTTTCGCCGTCTTTTTAACTGCCAAAAACACAACATCAACGTGTCACAAAACACCAATTTGTTTTAAAATGTTGGTTTGTTCAGTTGTAGGTTGAAAGAGAGATGATATTGGTTACTGTAAATGTAACTAGAACATTTGAATAAATTGCTCCCGATGTTATATGATCTTCTTTGTCCTGTATGTGGAAACTGTTGATGTGCTACGATAAAAAAAAGTTTTTAATTGCTTGATATTTTACTGTGAGTATTTTAAAAGGTTCAAATGATTCAAATACGGTGATGTTTAAAAGTGGTTCAAAGGTAAACGTTTTACCACCGATTAGCTGACGTAGACCATATTTCTGTTTTCCTGTGATCTGTTTTCTTAGTAAGCATCTAAAATGACAATTTACTAGTACTAGCACAATGTAGAGGATGACACGTTTGTATTAAAAATCACGTTGAAATCTGGTCTAAATCTGAACATTTAATCAGTCTGTGAAAAAAGTTTCACTTTTGAACGTCTTTTAAAAAAAAAAAAAGTAATTTAATTTTTTTAAATGGTGGCCATAGTCTTCTTTCCAAGAGAAAAATGCTTGCTAGGCGTCAATCATAACATCTTACTCCACGAACTGCAGTCTATAAAAAGATAACTCTGATGTTGTTGATGGCACATGTTAAGTAAGCTTATCATTAAATGAGTTGCAATAGGGGTCTATCCTTTATCCATTGCGGTTTACATTAAACAGAAATGACACAATTCTTCCTAATCAGTGTTTCAATTAAACATTTTTGCTGATGATGAATTGGATAGGCCTCAGGCTCCACTCCAACACAGGTCCTGACTTGTCTTCAGTCTGCCTTTGATGCTTTCCAATTATCAAAGACTAGTTTTACAATCCAGAAAAGACCAAACTGGGGAGTGAATAGATGTAAGGCAGTGCAGCTGAGGCCTGTGGGGTGGGGGGCCCGTAGAGAGCAGCCTAACACCAAACAGCCGTTAGTGATTCAGATAAGCGCCTCAAAAATGTACCACAGAAGCACTTAAAGGGAGAACGTCTTCCCCTAAAGTGGAAGTTTTCAATCAACCACCAGAGTACAATATTGGCATTGCGTTTGTCCAACGATGGTTTCCAAATGTCATCTTCAATCCTCTACAACAATGTGTATGTGACAAACAAAGTAAAGTGTAACTGTAGCTCTTAGCTTGTTGCAGCAGCCCTGAAGGATACCAGTCGCCAATACAGGATTTAGTCACAGGTGAGTAGTGCAGCATCATTTCGCGCCAACATACGCCACCATAACTCCAGAGCCCTGGAATACTAGATTAGGCATGGGCAGCGAACATCTCCACGAGCAGCACTTTACTGACAGGCCTCTAGTGACACACAAGGTTCATTCTCATTCAGAGCCTGAGTGATTGTTTTACTGATTAATTATTTGTTGAAGAGGCGATAAGTAACTAATGTAGTAATACCAATAAATGCATATTATAGTTACTGTTAGGAGCTTTTAACTGCTTGGGAAACAGTCTAAATTGTATCCTACTGCTTGTATTTGACCTACATCAGTAAACGAGACCATCAGAGAGAAGATTGGCTAGTTCTACATAGTTATTATTAATGCTTGCCATCAGTGCCACCGTGTTGGATTCCCTGGGAGAACAGATGAAATCATGCAGGTTCACTAGAAACTCCTTCAGCTGCTCAGACTCCAGCAGGGCCTCCGGACCAGAGCTCAGCCCGACAGCAGTGTCTCCTAATTCGACCAGGAACTGGGCTTTGCCTTGCTACTCCGCTGGTCCTCGCTGGGAGCCAACACCACGCTGCTGGAGGCCCAGGCCATATTGCTGGGCCCACAGGGCACGGAAGAACCAGAATCAGGACTGAGCAGAGCAGACAGCAAGTCAGGTTTTGCTCCAATTGTTTTGACTCGCCAGCCCCCACTGGGTGGGATATATGTCAACCCTGACCCTCAGTAGAATTGTTTTGCCTTATTTTCAACAATTTAGAGCAAAAAAGATTAATCATCATTGTCCTTGGGATCACAGTTATGAAGATAACTTCCCCAGTCTACATTTACTCCAAAATAGCTACAAATATACTCACAATAGATCCCTACATTATATTACACTAGGTGGTGGTGGATTTGTTCTCTGCTGGTAATATATATATATATATATATATATATATATATATATATATATATATATATATATATATATATATATATATATGTTTTGTCCCCTTGTTCAAGGCTGATTTATTCAACCTTCAAGTGGAACAGTACATTATTGGAGGTAAC
This sequence comes from Taurulus bubalis, assembly GCF_910589615.1. Lineage (NCBI taxonomy): Eukaryota > Metazoa > Chordata > Actinopteri > Perciformes > Cottidae > Taurulus > Taurulus bubalis. The sequence continues at coordinate 25,721,160 of NC_136593.1, read as the reverse complement.
ATTGTTGTTGGTCCTATTCTGTGCTGGGATCCAGTATATTAGTTCTGTATTAGCAATATTGCAGTTCAGTGCTGCATGTTATGGCATAAATCCCCCTATGTGATCTTTGGTCTTGTCCTGAGGTGTCCGTTTGTGTACATGCATCATCAAGGGCATAATAACCTAATTGTGGGGCCGTTATTTATTTTTCATTACCACACTGTGATAAACTGTGGAGGCAGGCTGAATGAATGTTTATAAATGCTACAAACAAGACAGCATGTTTGGAGGCGTCTGCATTTTAGTATGCATCTTCTATTTAATGAGGTAATTTACATAATGTCTGCATTATTAAATTGGCCTACCTTGAGGAAAACTTCTGAAGCAAAAAAAAATAACATCATGGCGGGAGAGCTATTTATCACAGAGGCTTACTAAATGAGAACTGAGTGAATGAGGCAGTGGTCTCTGGACACTGTGTGTGTGTGTGTGTGTGTGTGTGTGTGTGTGTGTGTGTGTGTGCGCGTCTACATACTAGGAAATGGGAGGATAGTATGGCTGTTATGGGAATTTATAGTGCCCTGATGCAGCAGTGTTTGTGGCAGGTTCCAGACTGTTAAATGCTACATGCATGACAAGTTGGACATTGCTTGCGTTCTCCATCCTTAAGACTGTTACACAATTTTACAACCTGTTGTATTTTGACCAATAAGTGGCTGAGAGATCCCCGCGCATTGCAGCATAGAGGAAAAGTCTTCTGATGGTCACATTATATTATATATCTGTATTTTAATAATTTCCGATATGGACCCACACCAACCATGAATGTATCTACTAACAAATGTTGTGTGAGTATCGAAGCCTGATGTTTCTTCTTCATCTGTGCCACAGAGCTTTATTGTTGTACAAAAACTATTGAAACCCAGTGGTCGTGCATTTTGGACCTAGGCCTTCAATGCCGTCTGATATTTGTTTACATAAACACGCGCATGACGGGATGCTGCCTCATTAACGGTCAATGCTTGTAGTTCACATCAACAAGAACCAGCCACATTTTGTGATGTATACTTCACTTTATTAATAAAACGACAATGCTACGTAGTTTGCACAAGACAGCAGGCAACCACTTTTATTCTCGTTCCACACTTGACTAGAACATTTCCTCTCCTTCCAGTTTTTCCCTTCACAATAAAAGCCCCAGGAACTTACATCAGAGCACTGCTTCGTAGAGAACTGTCCAATTACTCGATATAATAGCTTAGCGTTATAACAAAACATGACAAAACAATCCAACTAAACTGCGGCTCTGAAGCACCGCACCTCTCTGCATCTCGCAGCAGCAGCCCAACAGCTGTTCTCCCTGCGTCTCTCAGCGTCTCTCAGCCAGCCACCCACACCCGAGGTGGCTTGGAAAACATTACACTACATTTAATTTAGCTGACGCTTTTATCCAAAGCGACTTACAGGTCTGGCAGCGAGCGCTCTCCCAACACCCCCATGCCGCGAGCTAGCTTAGTTTAGCTCGCAAGCTTAGTTTAGCTCGCAAGCTTAGTTTAGCTCGCAAGGTTAGCTGTGGAGGTGGGACCCAGCAGAGAGCCAAGCAGGGTGAAAAAAAAACACAAAAAGCAGAAAAAGCTCACTCACCTGATGATGTTCACTTAATAAAGACAATGTCCATCCTTCTCTTTGTTAACACAGTTCAATGACGTGGTTGTTCAGTTCACCTGTGTGCTTCAGTGAGGATCATCAATCCCAAAACATGCCCAACACTCCATGAGAAAGGCATACAATAAATCCAGTTCTCCTCCTTCAGCAATTAAGTGTTAAAACAAGCAAAACATGTCATCACTTTTCTCGTTTCAGCCTGAATTCATCTTGTGCTGGCATTACAAATCCAGCAGCAGAACTCTGCTGCAAGATAGCTTTCTGTTGACACACTGCCCAATCACAGTGCATGTAAATGGTCACGTTGGGCCACTGACCAATCACACGTCCACGCCATTTCGCAGGCCTGGTATGACAAAGAATACACCCAGCTTGTCAAACTAAAGATCTGATTTGTTGAAGTCCATGACAATCAACCACAGCGTCCACTCCCGGTCTACTTTAATCTGCAAAGGCCTGCTTAAACTGCTTTGCTGACATAGAACAAATCTGATTAGATAAAACCCTCCTTAAAACCAGCTGCAGGCTAAAGGCTGGAAGCAGAGCAACAGAGGAAGACAGGAGCTGTACAATGAGAAAATAAGATGAAAATTATTATAATAAATGTAGTGTATTTGTGAAAAACAATTCAATTATAAAATAACTATAACTTTGTGATTCTGTTTAGGCCAGCAGTGAAGGCTTAAGCAGGCCCTAACGGCCCACCACTGTTGAAACCACATAAATGAGCCACACTGTTGGACTGGTTGACCTGTTCCTTCATTACCATAAACATACACACTGTAGTTTGTTTTGGCTCGATACCACATACTTTCCTCTTGTTTGACTAACAAAAACTAGTGTTCAGCTGATTTAAGACTATCTATTTTTAAACAAATGTAATCAAATTTTATCTAAGCATTTTTGAATGAGTTATGTCTTCAGTAGGATTGACTAAAATAAGAGCCGCAGACGGACATGAGAAGTCAGGAAGTATTGAGAGATGGACACATTGTTAGTTTTCATCTTTTAAAAGATTTGGTGACAGAAGAAAATATAGAATATTGCAAGATGATCTCAACCAGCATTCCTAACTACACCTAAAAAAAATACTGAGCTGTGATTTACAGATATGCAAGGAAATAATGTAATATGTAATGCACGTAATCATGATTGAGGGAGGATGAAGACGACAAAAACCCACACAAGGCGGGCTTGAGTAGTGGTGGATGAGTCCAGCAAGATCTTTCACCCAGAAGCCTCATGTTTATTCCCTGTGTGAAACAAGTAGTTAATGGGCTTTTGTCTCTGGGAAATAACTGTAGCTCTAAACTCCTTCTAAATGCACAGGGGTGATTATGTGCTTCCAGTTTTCATGCTAAGCTAACAATACTCCATCTCCCTATCTTTTTTTCTTTTATTTTTTAAATATACTTTATTGATGAGAATGCACAATGACATGATATACAAGGATCAAAGAACAAGTATTTACATCTTGTGTGTATGTGTTAATCGTTTACAATAGTAAAGAAGAAAAGAACAGGAAATTAAAATAATAAAAAATAAATAATAATAATAATAATAATGATAATAATAATAACGAAGAAAAAAAAACACACACCCACCCACACACATGGCTTTCACGTTCGTTCACATAGTTTGTGTAGTACAGTATTGTAAAACTGTAGTTAAGTAGTTAGGTTTAGTTACAGTTATTCAGACAGATAAGGGATAACAAATTACCAGACGTGTCTCATTCAGTGACAGATTTTGAAAATATGAAATGAAAGGTTGCCAGTGAAATGGTCATTACAGCCTCTAAGTGCAAATTACATGTTTTCAAGACTCAATGTGGGGAATACATTAATTATTCTAGACTTCACCCTGCATGAGGCAGGTTGCTCCATCTGAGAAGGTAATTTTTCATATTTTCAACCAAGGGGTTAGATTTTACACACCAAGGTACCTGAAACCTGAACTGGCTAAACGAAAAAGGTACTAAAGGCTGTTGAATTTGGAAAGCCAATTTGTTTATTGGGTACAATTCACACTTTTGGAAGTTTAATTTATATCCTGAAAATTAACTGAATTCCATCAGAATCCATTTAATTGAAGGAGAAGATGCCACTAGGTCATTCACATCGAACAAAAGGTCCTCTGCGTACCATGCGATGTCCTCGCCGTACGCCCCGCAAAAGTGGAGATGTTTTCAATGCAATGGATAGTGGTTCTATTGCAATTGCAAAAAGCAAGTGTGTAAGTGGGGATCCTTGGCCTCTTGTTAAAGAGAAATATGGGGAACGTAGTGAGTTGGTGCTGACCCATGCTTGCGGACAGAGGCGTTTCTAGGATTCAAAAAAGGGGGGGGCTTCGCCCCAAGGGGAGTGGCATGTTTGTGCACGTAGCGTGCAGCAGTTCTTTGGGGCCAATTTGGGGCCGCGGATATCCATTGCTTCAGACAGTTCATAGATTGGTTCAGAAAGAGTGTGATTTGCTCTGTAGTTTTGCTTGTAGTTTTGCTTTGCGGTCAGGCTGCACAACCAGCTGAGCTCCCAGTAGACCACTTTGACAATCGAACACTTGAACTGAACTTGGTAGCATTCACCTGGTGCAATATTACGTGCAATACGTTACAGTACTTTTTTAATATATACTTTTCTATTCAGTCTGTATATTAATATTGTTCTCTACTGTTTTATTGCTTATTTATATTTATTTATATTACTTGTTTTTATTTTATTATTCTTTTATTCACTGTGAGCAATGCTGCTGTAATCCTGTAATTTCCCCACTGAGGGACTAATAAAGGATTATCTTATTTTATATGATACCACAAGAGACAGAATTTCAGGGTCATATTGAAATTTGACAACACAAATATGAACTTTTCTCAAATAAAGAGAGATAATTAATGTTCCTGTTTGCATAGGAAAGACAGATAAACTAGCTTTCATATCCACGTCACTCCAAAATCCTAATTCTTAAAGGGACCGCACACAATGGATGGAGAATGGACCTGACATTGTCAACTTTTGAGTTGTTTACTTGTTTTATTATGAGCACAAGGGAATATGATTTTGATCAATATTCAACACCAAATATTCAATTCAATATTCCCTTTCATTTGCCCCAAGTACACCTAAATTAAAGCAGGTAACAATCGTTAACAACTATAGATAGCCACATTCTGTAACTACCTGTACTTACAATTTCACTCCGTGCATCGTTTAGTTTGAGCTAAACTCCTTGGTTATAATCCTGGCTGTTAGTGACGCGAGACGCTACTTGGCAAAGTGAAAAGGCCAGCGCAGCAGCCTCCCCAAGATCCTAGTGCTTTATGGTTTATATCGTTAAGTATGATGATAGGCTATTGGATTGTAATTTTAAGGGGGAGAAAACATACAAACCAGAATGCACGCACCTATGTAGCATGTTAGAGTTATAAATAACTTGTCCATGTGAGAAACAATAGTTTAATTTAATGACATCACCAAATTCTTTTCAATTATTAAAGCCCAAATAATTTGGGGGTGTTGAAGAACATTTTAGGCGGGCTTCAGCCTAGCAACGTCCCTAATGACGCCCCTGCTTGCGGAGATGAATAGAAGAGTCTAATCCAGGAGGCGAAAACATTACCAAAACCAAATTTCTGTGGGACCGTGAATAGATACTCCCACTCCCACTCAGCTGGTTAAGCAAATGTCTTATCCAATCAGATTTCACCTCTGTTTCTCTCTATGGTAGAAAAGCCGGTTAAACTACATCATAACGGCCAGCTGTTTAACAGCTGAGGCACTGAATGCGCAGGTAGAAATCGGGTAAATTTGGGTAAATATTCAACAGGTTTAACGTAGGATATGAAAGCTCGGTCTAAAAATAAGTAATCAATTCGTGAGAAGGAGGAAAGAACGTGGCCTCCAAGGACCTACGCATCCATTGTCATTCATAAACATTGAAAAGGATTTGGACATTTTGGTGAGAGGAATGTCAATGCAAACTCATAGCCAAATATTTAGCAAAATTACATAATCTGTCTAAATATTTTGTTTTCAGTGCCATGGTGAACGATATGACCTGCCCTACTCTGCCTGTGGTTAGTTTATCCTGATTTTCTAATCCTAAACCTTATACTAATATCACTCCTTATGCCTAAACCTAATCAACCCAACACAATGTGGGTCAGTGGTAGAGCAGGGTTATCCTTGAAACAAAGGATCGGCAGTTTGATCCCCAGCTCTGCTAGTCCATATAGGTGTGTCCTACGTCAAGACACTGACAGGCAAGTGGCACCTTGCATGGTAGCCTCTGCTATCAGTGTATAAATGGGTGAATGAAATGTAGTATTAAAGTGCTTTGAGGGACAGAAGACTAGAAAAGCGCGCACAAGTCCATTCATTATTTACCATTTAACACAAAGGCAAGTTATAAGAGGCAGAGTGCTGGGTCATTCCTTTACCAGGAGGAAAACAATCAGAACGTTTCAGTGATGTCATTCTGCACAATAATTAGCCATGTGTTTCCATTACAGATTGCGATTTATTGTATTTTTTATTATAATTATAATAAATGATTCACTGACAACCAGGCCCAATTAGCTTCTTTTGCAAAAATAATTGTATTGTCTACTATATCGCTGGACATGGTTGTGATTGGTATTGAAACTACATGTAATATAACTACTGCCGCTGAATTTCTCAATCTCATGAAGTCCTTCATGTTTAACATATCTTGCCCTACACACACAGGTGGGCATACTTGTTTTTACACATGGTATAGACCTTGAGCTTGTTGGTTCTAGGGATTGATGTGTCAGTGACCACACATTTATGGCAAATCATGTTCTGCTGTTAAATGCATATAAAACTGAAGTACTGATTATTGCTCCCCCTCAGCGATCAGGCAGAACCTTGGTGCCTTATCCTGATCTTCTTATTCAAGACTGCCTAATCTTGGTGTGATCAATGAGTTTTGATGCTCACTATAGGACACTGACTCGATCATGTTTCTCTCACCCAAGGCCATGGCCAGACTTTACAAGACATAATGAATCCCCACAGCACAAACCCTAAGTTATCTACCAAGGATATTCCAAGTGTACCCCTGACACGTTTTAAAATTCAGAGAGATTGTGCTTTTTAGTTGGCGGCCCTTAAACACAATTTTATCCCATTAAGCTTAAGTCTCTTTGGACTCTGTTCAGGCAGGCATTTAGGTAGCATGTATTATTTTCTGTTTGAACTTGTGTCCTATGTCTGTTATATTATCTGTTTTTTATCTCTGTTTTATTTATTTGATTGTATTTTTTTAAATATTCATTTGACTGTGAAGCACTTTGGGACTGGTGTCGGTGAAAGGCACTATATAGATACACGTTGTTGTTTCTATCCACATCAACTCTCTTATCTCCGGTGAGTTCTATCTCAAAATGAAACCTGAGCTCACAAGATTTTACAAGGCTAGTGTTTTCTTCTCTTTTCGAGTGGACATAAAATATTTATCTTGTTTGTTATCTGTAAGTCCTGAAAAGGTCAAACCTTCACAAATGCATCTCATGCAACAGCTCCATGAACAGCCACTAAAGCACTCATAATAATCCTTTGTCAGATGCGTAATCTATTGAGACTTTTCCAAATCAAAACCTATCATAACTTTCCTGTGTCTCACTTACTATGCCTCTCACTCAATCTTCCATATTCACTGCTAAAAAAATACATTCCTGCGGGTTTATTCAGTATAGTCTACTTTATGCATATTACATCTAATAATTTTTATCTATGAACACTCATATATAACAGCCAGGCTTGCTTAGTAAACAAATAGAATATATACACAGACATCCACATGATAAATCACTATAATCACCCTGCATTTTCATAAGACAAAAATAAAATCCAATTCCATCCTTCATAACACAGAGATTTGTCTTGTGTCTTCGCGACTCCAGGCAGTGAGTTTATAAGAGTGCATTTGCTTCTCTCTTATAGCCTGCCTCACTCTTATTCAATCAAAGGACCATTTTTATTGCTGGCGCACAGGCACCTGATTGCAATAACCCAGATGATCGATGGGGGTGGGCCACTACTGTAGCAGGTGTGCTATATGCGCTAAGATAATCTGTTTTTATAAAAAGACCAGACAGGTCTACACATCAAGAGTTGCTTTGGTTCAAATTACTTGATGTATATATTTTCAGTGAGTTAAGGATCAGTCGGAAACAACAGCTCCATTATTACTGCCTTGATTCACTGCTCCCCGGGTGTGCTTTCCTGCAGTAAAGCCACTCAACAAAGTGTCTGCAAGAATATTTCACAGCTGCTGAAATTCTGATAATGCCAAAATATAACCTACTTGCTGGTGTGAATCTAACTGAACTCAAACAAAAATGTATTACTCTTTGACCTTGTTTGTATTGCCAGATGAAAGCCATTTCATCTGAAACAACCTGTAGATTAAAAATGGGAGTTTGGGAAATGGAAAAATAAAGATCTTTTAAAAAGGCATTGTTCTCTTCGGGCACACAGTGGAGATTGCTTTTTTAGGGAGAGGGCAGTAGGTTGCTTAGACAAAAATCCGCTGGACAGAAGGACGTTTTTCCTTTGGTACTAACTGAAGGATGAGTTAGTGCACTTTGGAGCTGAATCAGCGAGCAGTAAATTCACATACCTATCGTGTGTGTAGAGGGACAAATATTGGTCTAGGTAGAGACTTTAGGTTTGGAACATCAGGATTTGGTAAACAAATTAGTCCACATGATGTATGTACAACCACTTCTAAAGGCAAACGTGTTTATACATGTTGCAAATGTCTGCCATCATAGTCTCCTTCTGCCTCCAGTCTAATGCCTCCCAGAACTCTCCTGTGTCTTTTCTGTGTCTATGTTGTCTCTAAATAATCGTACAAATGGCGTCATAAGTGTGCAAACTTTGGGACAGTCTCTCCTTAAACGGAACTTATGGTTGTTTCCATGGAAATTGAAACAAGCAGTTTTTTAAAGAATGAAAGAGAAGTTTGAATCCTGTCCACTTTCACATCTCTGCCATTCGCTGCACAAAGTGTACCCAATTGTCAGTTTGGTGTAATGGTTGGTTTCTTGTGGGGCAGTAGCTTTAGAAAATAGTTAAATGTGTTCTTGCATTACACGTGTTCATGAAGCTTTCTCTTTTGATTCAGAAGCAAACATTTCTTTTCTGTATCTGTATGGACTGCTCCAACCCGAGAGAAAAATTAGCAGACACTCAATATTAATGTGAAATAACAAAAAATATTTAAACTTTCAAAGAGAAAATGTCAGGCCCTTTTGCCAATAGTAAGAAAGTTAGGAAATGTTACTCTTCTGTAGCATTTCACACTATCTGCTGTAAGTCATGAACAAAAGTGTCTTCAAAATTAATGCAGTGTAGAGTGTAGTTGCGGATGAAGGGTTAGGTAGAGCACAGAGCTCGTAATGATACTTTCCCTTTCACTTATGAAACCCCAGTGGGACCCCAGTCAGTCAACTGAATCATTCTATACAGCCTCCAACCAAACCAAAGATGATTTAAACCTTTTAGAAAAGAGCTCTAAATTATTCAGCCATGCCAAGAGTTTAGCATTACAAATCTGATGATTATTTAATAGTGTATAACTGTTGCAGAAGCCTCATGATATATTTAAAAGGCAGTGAATTATTAAGTTCTCACCTTCACAGTTTGTCCGGCTTCAGGGCCGTCCTGGTGGGAACAGAAAGAAGTAATTAGGTAATTCAGAAATATTGACATTAATAATTCAGAGAGATATTATAATTGCATATGAGCTTCAGCACCTCAACTTCTTCCCCCAATTAAAAACAACAACAACCAAAAAAAAAGACGTTCCCCCTTGATTTTGTTTCATTGCCTCCTTTCCTGACATTTATTACTTCATGAACATTTTTTATTGAAAAGACAAGAACATTTTATTGTTATACACATGAAATACAGTATGGAATATACACATGAAATACAGCATGGAATATACACAGATTGCAATGAATATTTGAAGGAAGACTAGCTGAAAAATATAGAATGAAGAAAGACATGTAGAAATGAAGCTCAGAAATCCCCATTCAGCTTAGTTAGCAGGTACAATAAATTAAACCTGTTGGACTCAGTAACACTACCCAAATTTGTTTTTTGTTATGTACACTTTGCATAAATCATCTGCTCCTGTCACTAAAGCTCACTAAATGTTGGCATGGTTAAGGGCAACTCAGCTGCTCAAATCAATATGTTTCTACTATCTCTGGATCAAATTACTGTGTTATGTCAATGTCAACATTATAACAGCTGAAAACATCACTGTCCTCTGATAAGAAGCTACAGTTTGATGTCAATTATCATTAAAAGATGTGTGTGATCTAATAGTATTTTTTTTTATCCCTCTTTTCTCTCTCAATCCTTGAGAGACTAGCGGCTCTGGAGCACAACTACTTCTTCATCTGCTGACAATAAAACATTATCACACTTGTCTTTCTTAACAGTGTCATATTAGGTGTGATCACATTCATTGTGATTATACTTTTGTTATTCATTAGAGATAGGTAATGACTGGCATTTGCATGGTATCACACATCAGTGTTGCAAGTGAACAAACAAATAAATCAAATTTGATGAGCTCCATTGTAATTTTTCAGCACTGTTCAAGGTAAATAGAGCGTTTGTGTCACAATCAAAACATTTTTTTTTTCAACACCAACCCTCCAATGAGGTTAATTTGTGTATGTCAATAGTAGCGTGCTGCAGAGAACAGTTGCCCCATCCTGCAGAGAGTTTCCCTTTAATGTGTTTGCTATAACCTGGGAGCTGTCACAACTAATCTCTTATCGTCACCTCCCCAGTCAAAGAAGATGATATCCAGGTAAAGATGACTTTTTTTCTGGTCTGATTCCACCCCCCAACACTTCTCTCTTCTAACCTGTGAAACAATTTTCTCTGACAGGACCATAGAGTGAGCTAGGTGCTATTTTGATATTAGCATATATATCACCAGTTATGCAGAATAGGCCTTTCAGAATGAGATGAGAGCCTGTCTGGGTGTCAGAGTCAGCTCTGCATTTAGCTTCCATCATAGGACAGCAGGGCTGATCCACACTGAGCACCAAATAGTCTCATTCTGCTCTTTTCAAGTCATTCCCTCTTTATTAAGTTGTAAATCGTGTTTTCTTCAAACAAGTGAAAAAATATTGGCCAGTATAATTACTTTTTTAACATGTTTCAAATATAACTTTTTCCTTTTTTTTTACAATGATGATCTGCCCTATTCTGTTTTTCAAAACGTCATTAGTTTCATTAGATGGGACTGAAAGATATTTTGTCCCACAGAGTGATAGTATAATCTTGTTTCAGCTCTTCATTGGAACTATTCTATTTACAATTTTTTGCTTCTGGTCTATTCTAAATGATATTCTTAAAATAAAGTTAATTAAGTTGAACCAAGCTGCAGGCACTGGTGGGACCAGCAAGGTTTCAATTTGTATATACACAGGTGCATCTCAACTAATTAGAATACCATCAAAAAGTTAATTTATTCCAGTAATTCCATTCAAAAAGTGAAACTCATATGTAGATTCATTACACACAGGGCGCACCCCTGATGAGTATGGCTTACAGCTCATGAAAACCCAAGATTTCAGAGCTCAGAAAATTTGAATATTGTGAATAAATTCAGTATTGTAATCAGCTAATGAAGTACCAATACCTAGTTTCATGACCACGGTATCACTGTGCTTGATTGGCCAGCAAACTTGCCTGACTGAAACCTCAAAGAGAATCTATGGAGTATTGTCAAAAGGAAGATGAGAGACACCAGACCCAACAATACAGACGAGCTGAAAGTCACTATCAAAGATCGTCTCCATGCCATGCCGCATTGAGGCAGTAATTCATGCAAAAGGTATTGAGTGCATACTGTATACAGTACATGGATATACTTTTCAGTAGGCCAACAAAGTCTTTTGTAATATTCAAATTTTCTGAGATTCGGAAATTTTTGGTTTTCATTAGTTGTAAGCCATAATCATAAAAATTAAAAGAAATAAATGCACAGAAAATGTTACTTGCTTCACTCTCGCCATCAAAGGACAACATATCATCCGGTTGAAAGGTCAGCCAAATTGCCACGTTGAGCTACTGTGAGGGATTTATGGTGTAAAAATGTGAAATTCATTTATCTTTGTTTAGTTTAGACCGTGAGACTTACCGCTTAATAAAGCAACTTTATAATCATCGTCATCGCAGCGCCCAGGTTGCTTAGTTACAGCAGGGGCAATAGCGCAAGACCCCAAAGCATCTTGGATAAATGGATGAAAGCTCCACATCTGGCGTTTTCCAAGGCTTTTTAGATGCAACATGTGAACGGCCCCTTACAGTGCAGTCAATGTATGGAGAAGACAAATGGTTACAGCAACCACACCTACACCTTCATATGGCTGTATAATGTGGTACAGTTCAAATGCTCTGCAAACTATATGCTACAAAATGATCAGTTCCAATGCTAACTGAACATTATAACCTTCATGGAGGGAGGATTTATTGCAGGACGTTACTGCATTCATTTTAGCAATAGACCTATGAAACTGGCAACCAAATATATAACCTTGTTTTCTGGTTATATCAAACACGCAGTGCACAGCAAAGGAAAAAATACATTCTGATCTTTTTTGAATCACAGGTTCATATGAATAATTTTTTTTTGTGCAGGCCGTCAGGTCCCTACCTGACGGCCTGCACAAAAAAATATATGCCCCATGTCTTGAAAATATCACATGTAATATTTAACACCATGTAAGAAATGAGGCCCCTCTAACATTGTGGCCCCTCCTCTATACAAACTGAAGTTGATGCTACAGTCTCTTGGAACGGTTCCTCAGTCTGTGTTTTACCTGGATGGCGATTGTAAGCGATGTGGCGTTGAAGTGCGTCTCCACCAGGCTGGCAACTCTCTGAGCGGTGATGAATAAGTCTGTCACCTCATCCGGTTGAAGATCCCGAAAACGCTCCACTGGTCTTATAGGGCACACCAACACATCTGGAAAAGTTCTGTTAAAGAATTCTGTGCTGAAGTTACTTTCAAACAGTTCTAACCCTCTGAGTTTGCTCATCTCTCAGAGAATATTTAAAACATTTCAGACAAACCATGTGCATGACATTATGAAAACATTGGTGTACTTCACAACACATTTGAGGCATTGTACTAAATGGTAAATGGACTGTACTTGTATAGTGCTGTTCTAGTCTTTCGACCGCTTTAATGCCCTGGACAGGGCTGAAACAATAAGACAGATAACCATTCAATTTAAATCATCAATTAACTGATGCCTTCGGACTGTCGGAGGAAGCCAGAGAGGATACTGTGATTATAGTGACCAGCATCAATGGAAATAATTTACAAAATAATATCTTTAAATATATTTCTGGCTTTTTTCCCTGATGGTCTAAAATAGTTGCTAGTCACGTCTTGAAATGAAGTTGCTAAATTGGCAACACTGTTTGTCTGACACTATAAGTATCAACGACAATGGTCACTGCCTTCATTTCCTGTTTTGGACTTTTTTAAACCCTTTTAAATGTGTAGATATAAAATAGAAATATATAATGTGAAAGTGAAAATGTAATGATACATTTTTAAATATAGTGGTGAGCAGGGTCGTCCTTCAATCAGAGGATCGGCGGTTCGATCCCTGTTCAGTCAGAAAGGTCATGGAATATATTGCAAGTAAGCTTTCCCATGTCAGAGCGATTGCACAGAGAAAAGTAATCAAGCTCAGTGACAAATAAAACACACTTTGACAAGGAGTATGGCGACTGCACAAAGAGCCAATATCCACTAGGCTTCAGGAGCATGTTGCTTTCTGTCATGGATCATTTGATCAATACAACCCTGTCTCCTAAAAATTACGTACCCCCAGAACTAATACGCTTTCCCAAATACGTTTGATCAGAAACGTATCTCCTCCCTGATTATGTTTGTGTTTGACGTATTACACATACGTTGATTATACACATATAGGTTGATTAAACACGTATGTTGATTATACACATATTTTTGTTTTATTGTTTTTATGTTTGTGTTTGACGTATTATAAATACGTTTATAATCGTGTGTTTGTGTTATTGTTTTCTTGCTTTATTTAAGCATATTTTAATTTTTAAACTCTGCGGAGAAAAAAGAAAAGAGGGGCGGGGTGAGGCCAGTGACAGCCGGCCAGTGACAGCCGGCCAGTGACAGCCGGCCGGCCCGGGCCGGGCGCCGGCCGCACCGGGAGCCCGAGAGTCGGCCGCACCGGGAGGACCGGCCGCACCGAGAGGACCGGCCGCACCGAGAGGACCGGCCGCACCGAGAGGACCGGCCGCACCGAGAGGCTCGGGGCTCGGTCTTCAGACGCTTGGCGTCGCCGCCGTCAAGCCGTCGGTAACAGCCTCCTTCGCGCCGGCTCCGGTCTTCTCTGAGTCGGGTTGTTTGTGAATGCAGCCCAAAGTGTGTGATAAACTCCATCTAGTGCAGGAAACCATTGCGATCATCCGCAGACACTCGGATCTCTGTGGTCACATCAAGTGCAGAATCTGACGTGAAAAATATTCAAACGGGCGGAAGGAGTCACGGGACCCAACATCCGGTTTTCAAAATACTAACTGATATGAATGTGTTCAGAACATTTCTGACCACATCCAAACATCTTAACTGTACTGGTCTTACAGAAATATTGTAATATGTCAAACACAACGTACTGTTACAGTTAATATGTGTTTGGTGCGGCTGGTGCTCCGGTACGGCCGGTCCTCCCAGTGCTCGCCTCCCGGTGTGACCGACTCTCGGGCTCCCGGTGCGGCCGGCGCCCGGCCGGCTCTCACTGGCCTCTCACCGGCTGTCACTGGCCTCACCCCGCCCCTCTTTTCTTTTTTCTCCGCAAAGATTAAATTAAAATATGCTTAAATAAAGCAAGAAAACAATAACACAAACACACGATTATAAACATATTTGTAATATGTCAAACACAAACATAAAAACAATAAAACAAAAATATGTGTATAATCAACATACGTGTTTAATCAACCTATATGTGTATAATCAACGTATGTGTAATACGTCAAACACAAACATAATCAGGGAGGAGATACGTTTCTGATCAAACGTAATTGGGAATGCGCATTAGTTCTGGGGGAACGTAATTTTTAGGAGACAGGGTTGATCAATAACAGTGGCTTAAGGGAACAAAGTGAGAAAGAGCTCTCTGGAAAGAACGATACAAAAAAAGAGCGATTAAAAAAACATCGGTGGAGATTTGGCCAATAATGGAAATGAAGTTACAAAAAAGAAAAAGACAATAAGCTTTATGTCCTTTTAAAATGATTGAGGATATGTTCAATGACGAAAAACTAACATTTAAAGCATTTTCAAGGAATTTGTATCTTCACACTGCTTTTCCCCAAATGTGCTCGCCTCAAGTGTAATTTATTTCTATTCTAATGCTCAAGTCTGTCTTTTAAAATATTTCCCCAAAATCACCATCTTTCTCAAACCTTAAAGCTATTCTATTCAAACTTGGCTCCTCCTCCACGGCTCAAGAGAGGGGGAGAGAGAACATTGGTCGAGTGAGATAAAGAGTGAATGAAGAGAAAGAGCGGTAAATCAGATCAAACATTTTCGTCTCTTTTCGGATTGATTTATGGCTGTTACATTCTACAGCTCAAATAAAGACATCCGCACCTCCCAAACGCTCTGCGGAATGGTGCAGAGTTGCCAGATTGTAAATGAATGGAGCCGAAGGGACTTTTGCCTGGGTTTCAGAGATGGAGGGGCGTGAGAGAGCGGCTGTACACTCTGCGGATGTTTGCTCCCATTAATTTTGTTACATTACTTTATTTTTATGTTTTTGCTTTTGTTTTATGTATTACTTGAGCACTTATGGCATATGGCAGAATATACTCAACATACTCGGAAAAGGTGCAGCAGCACTTGAGACAATCAACGCCTGGGGCTGACCACCTAGCCAGAGCTGCCGGGCCAATGGAAGCTAAGCTAACCCAGCTAGGACCTAAGGCTACTCCACTACCCAGCCTGCAGCTGTCTGATGTTTGGTTGCAGGGCTAGTGCTCGTGAGTGTAAAGTATTCTTAGAACCTTGGGTGCTCATGGCAGAGAAAAATACAGAAATCAAAGAGTTATAATAAACGGTTTAATTAAAGTTCAAATGGTGATACAGTGTACATATACTCAGCTGAGGGTCTCTGAGCTTCCCCTCCACAGACCATTCCTGTCTCGCTTCAGCTCAAAGACCTCGAACAGGAATCTACAATCTGGTTTTAACATCCCAGCATTTTGGGATGATTCGCCTCATTGGTTCAAATCTACGGCATGCGATTGGCTAAAAGTCCCACATGGCTCCATAACATTCATGTTTTCCGGTACCTGAAGTCCTCACTGTGTTTACTAACAAAATATTTTACCAGGGGGAATTCAGTTATTCAGTTCTATCTGTTACAGCTGATGAGAATCTTATTACAGCTTACAGTCATCCTCCCACAGAAACTCCATTTACCTCTGCTGGTTCAAATGCAAATCGAATCCCCCTCCTGTTTCTAAAATCAGGGGGGAGGGGAGATTCCCCCAGATTACAGATGGTCCAGTCCCCTTTGTTCTTAAAACCAAATGCTCCTTTGTAAAACCTCAGCCTTGACCACTATGTGCAAATGACTGTGACCCACAGCAGACTAGTGACTCTGTGCTCATTCCATGCATACCTAATAAACAATAATCCATCTTAAGCATTGTAATGTACACATAGACATCATTATATACATGTGCAAGTCCAATTTTGACAAACTGAGTTATTAAAACTCTTCATGAGCTAGCGCTATGGAGATGGTGGGAGAAACAGGGGTTCTCTCGCCGTCAGACCTGTTTTCCATCGCGCCTCCTCGGGTGAGGGCGGTGGCATCGTCGGTGGGTAACGACGAAGAACCAAGCGGGGTGGCGAGGTGAGAGGCGGGGCGGTCAGCAGGGAGTTTAGCTGCTCGCGAGCGCTCACTGTTAACTCGCGAGTGCCCCGCACTGTTTGACCTCAGGTAAACAACACTGAAAATTCAGCACAAAATAAAAAGTGTTCACAGCGCTAGCTGCAGCAGTTAGCTCCCCGACAACCACCGAAGGTAGTGGGACTCTGGCAGCACGTGTACTAACAAAAACTAAGAAAAAAGCTCATACTACTCCTCTATTAGCTGCTCTGCACTGGCTCCCTGTAAAATCAAGGATCACATTTAAAAATGTTTTTACCTGCAAAGCCTTAATTGGTGAGGCAACATCATACCTTAAGGAGCTTATAGTACCATATTACCCAACTAGAGAGCTGCGCTCACTGAATGTGGGTTACTTGTGGAACTTCCAAGAGTCTTAAAAAGTAGGATGGGAGCCAGACCCTTCAGTTATTAAGCTCCTCTTCTGTGTAACCAGCCTCCACTTTCAATTAATGGGGCAGACACAGTCACCACATTTAAGAGTAGACTTAAGACTTTCTTCTTTGATAACGCTTATAGTTAGGCTCAGGTTTGCCCCGAGATATGCTGCTATAGGCCTAGACTGCTGGGGAACATTTTAGGATATGCTGAGCTCCTCTCTCCTCTTCTCTCTCTCCTTCTGTATGAATGCATGAATTTATGTCCCATCAATGCACATTACTAACTTTGCTCCTTCTCCACAGCCTTTGTGCTTTCTCGCCTCACAGGTTGACATGATTTGTAGTTATATCTGGACCCTGGTCCTCCCTGGCACCTGTTATATCATTATTATTGCATTGCTATTACTAATGCCAATACCATTACTGCTTTTATTATCATTATTATTCTACTATATCCACTGTTGCGGTTATTTTTGGTAGTTGTAACTTTTTGATCTTGCCTACTGCTCATATGAACCATTCCGTCATATGCATTGAATGTGTTGTAACTCTGTTAAGTTGTTCATTCTGTACACAAGCCATCTATTGTACTTCTGTCCATCCCTGGAGAGGGATCCTCCTCTGTTGCTCCCCTTGAGGTTTCTTCCCCCTTTGCTCCCCCCGTTAAAGTGTTTCCTGTGCCGATGTGAGGTCCCGGGACAGACTATGTTGTATGTGTACAGATTGTAAAGCCCTCTGAGGCAAATTTGTAATTTGAGATTTTGGGCTACACAAAATAAATTGAATTTAATGATTGAGAATTATTGCTTTTGACTCTATAGTGTCTATACATGTTTAGGACATTCCTGCATTTTATACTTTTAAAACAAAAGTTTAATGTTGAGCTCCCTGGAAGGCTGGTTAGATCCAATTCCACTCTTGTGACTGTTTGATAAATATAAGGCTATAACCATCAGCCAGTTTGCTTAGCACAAACACATTGCTTAACAGAAATGCTAAAGCAATAATATAATACATTATATATTCTTTGGGGGGGTTAAGTCTTCGGAACATTTGCTCAATTGTCATTGAGTTGGTTTACTGTCATTCAGTTGTTTCCTTTCTAGAAATGTCTTGTAACAAATTGATTTGAGTGGGCAACAGGTTCAATTCACCTGAACTGTCCTTTAAGAAAACAAGACATGTATTCAATAATAAAGAAACATGACTTGACACAGAGAGATATTTGCACTACAGCAGCTTCAAAATGCATCCAAAAGGGCCTTTGGTTTAAAAGGGACAAACATTTCAGACACATTTTTAAAAAAAAACTTAAAAAGCCAGGTTCTCGTATTATGTGACAAATCAAAACACTAGAAAAGATATAAACTTATATCTTTAAATGTCATAATGTTTCAATATTTTTTCAAATCAAGCATCTCTGAATCAATGAAACATGTAAATACTTTGGCTTTCTTCATAAATCAGAAGCATGGGAGATGGTGTTAAAAAGTTGACTTGAGAAAATATCAAGGCAGCAAGCAATACAAAAAGTGAAAGAGACATTGGAGTTCATTCCCCCTCTCATGAAACAGCATCCTGTTGCGAAAAGATGATTACATCTTAGCATTTCATGCCACAGTGGCCTCGTCTGGGAACCATTCATCTCAAGAGCCACAAACAGAGGCACAAATGATCGGTTTGCTCTTTTTCTCTCTCTGTGTGTGTGTGTGTGTGTGTGTGTGTGTGTGTATGTGTGTGCAGGCCACACTCAAACAAAACCAGATGTCACATGACCTGTTACTTTCTTTCCTCTGTGCTACCGTGGTGATGGAGCCTGCCCACATGAAAGATGAGGCAGGCTCAGGCTGGAGAGCGCAGAGAAACAGAGAGAGCTTGTTTACTTTGTGTTGCTGGATGAATAATGTCTCAACAAACGCATCAACCTCAACAAGTTATCCACTACTTTATGGTCTGTTAGAGACAAGGCTGCGGGCTGAAAGTCTCCTCTATAGTACTTACTAAAACATGTAGGCATGTAGACATGTAGACAGATACAGTATAAATATATGTATCTAAGGTTAACCATAACTGTAAACACTATACGATACTGTAAATTCCATTATTCATTTCTTTTTTAATATTCATTATTATGTTCTCATTACAAACCTTCCAGTAGCTAAAAGGACAGTATCCCTTCCCTTTCCTGGTTCATTTAAAACATTTACACGAAGTGCTAGTTTTAATGACCAACAGTTGAAATCAAAAACAAAAAAGTAGTAATGCATGTAAATGATTAAACCTGTTTTAAAGTTGTACAGATACAATTAGTGAGCCTCTCGAAGACATGTATTGTCATTTTGTTTTACTCTTTCCATGTTTGTGCTGGCAATTATCTGAGACTCTGACATTGCTTGAGTATTAAACAATTAGTAATGCTTTGCCAAATCATTTTGGATAATTTCCAGCACAACTTGATTTTTCTGAATAACATGGTTGAACATTTCATTTATTTCTCTCCCATTTTTAATACCATTAGTAACGACAAAGTGCAGTGCCAATTTAGAATTGCATTCTTATTGTCATACTCCAACCAAAAGAATCAAAATTGATGTATGAAATAGAATACGATATTGTAACTCTAGTTTCATACACACAGCCAGTGCACTCTACTAGACTCTGGGAAGATCTTTGTAGCCCATGCATTCAACATAACAGGCCAACGGACAAAGTGGGAAAAGCAGATGTCATTTTCACTCCCCGTCACCGGCATGGGATGGAAGACAAAAAACATCCAGCTGTATAACACTTGACTTGAACGATCCTTAAGTTCTTTGGAACAAAGGAGGGATTTGGTCTGAGGGTAGCCCCGCTACATTCAGCACGAAGTTGCAAACACAGGGGTGCACCAACAGGGCGGTTAGTTCACACACTCACAGCAAAGCTATCTTAAAGGACAACATTCTCAGAGATGAGTGCTCTAGCTACTAAAAGGGACCCTTCACCAAGGCTTCTAGCAGTTCAGTTCCCATTGTGGGGAGGAGACGGCATGAACGCGTCCCACAGACGCGTTCATGCCGTGACAACATGACTATTTTCTTTGTTTGCAGCGCTAGCAGAGAACGAAAGAAACAGTATGCCGCTTCACACACACAAATGGGACATTTTTTATTTTTCCCGTTAATATGGCCACAGACATCCCTCTTCATACTGGACTGTATGCACTAAACATACATCACTGCTGTAGAATCATCCAGCATGAGGGTAATTCGAAAGACACTGGGCTGCAGGACCCCAGGAAAGCTTTTGTCATCTATGGCTACAATCCCAACCCAATCAGGAAGTAGACTATATACAAGCCTGGCATTCTAATTATCATCTCATCTTAATAATAATCCATCACTCCTTTCAATGAATGCCAATACAAACAGCACCTTTCAATGTGTATCTACATACACAACACCACCTTTATTCAGGGGATCCCAAATGGCCCAGGTCTTTAGCAAGCCAAGGGTGATTAAGTTCACCTACAACTATTGTGTGGATGAGAGTGGGGAGAGCTTTCCATATGTCTCTGCCTGGGCCAATCTTATCTCCAGCTCTGAGCACCCTCTCTTCTCCCCTCTGTCTCCGGCCGGCTGCTCCAGTCGGGGGGTTTGAAGGATGAGATTGAAGAGCCCAAGCATTTCCATATAGTGAGAAAACCATCTGCTCATATCCCATTATTATCTGTCACAACAGTTATTTGACTGCTTTCGTCTGATTCACTCCCGGGGTCGTGGTGCATGTAATAAGAACAAGGCATCTGAGATTGGTTTTACATTGCAAATGCAATCATTTCTTTGAGGGAAAACATCTGTCCCTTTACTCTCGATGCCCACACACCCTATTCCCATTCCCAATCCCACACTGTCCTTTTTACACGACTAAAATGACGTTACCGGGCCTTGCAAACCCACCTCAGTGACCTTCCTCCTCCTCTTCATCCCATCAGTATCACACCAATTTCACACTACATACTAATTCTAATATAGTTTGATTCTGTGGGCTGTTCACTCTGGAAAATGACCAAATGAAGTAGACTTCATAATGGCCACATGCAGGACAAAACTGCTCCAGGTGGGAGTGTGGTGTTGATGGATGGGGGTGGGGTTACATTAAATTGAGTATATGGATTGTGTTATCTTATGCTAACAAACATAATGTTAAAATGTAACCATGCATATATATATTGTATTTCTTCATTTGTGTAATTATCATACCCTGCTATTGTTTTTTTCATTTTTGTATTCTTATTATTTTTCTTCTTACCAAATTTGTTTTTTATTTGTTTGTTGTTGTTTTTATTCTCTCCACACATGCAGGACCATTGCTAACAACATGCTTTCATTTCTTACCTGTAAGATAGCCTATAACTTACCTATAACTGTGAATAAATATGCTTTTAGAAGAAAATGGTTTGAAGTACTTACATGTTTTGCCAAACTGGCACTGTCAATGTTATTATATAATTTGATGATTTAGAACAGTCTATGATTTGTGTTTATGGGACAAAAAACATACACAAAAATCTCTTCTCACTCCATTTCAACAGGCCTTGGCAGTCCCCCTTTCCTCGCACTTTGTTAAAGAGAGTTTAAAAAAAATGATAAGTGCCCACAATTGGAGCACCCATGATAAACCCAGGACAAGCAATCTGGACACAATTTAGTTGTTCTGGCAATATTGAAATGGCAGCTAGTGTGTACATTTAAATTCACCAAATGGTTGGGGTCAAAGATCACAGTGTTGGTTATTATTACAAAATAATTGGGATTTTATTTTAATAATTTAGCCCTTTATAATGAAATTATGAATACAATGTATGACAAATCCATGAGCTGTAACATGGCTAGTCTTTTGAATAACACCAACAGTGGTTCAGGTATTGTCATACTTTCAGATGATGTTTTTCTCTTTTAATCATCTTACTGTAAACTATTAATTTACTGAGCATGCATCATACATTCCCAAGAGGATGAGGTTAATACTCTGAAAACTATGATGTTCATGGTCTTTTAATGGATTAAATGATCATTTAATGATATTAACATTTTTCATCACAAAGCTTATCTCAAGATTATGCAAATAAAACAAGAGAAGGTAGAGGTGTCAGAAAACAGCAGGTAGGTAATAAATACCAGGGGAGCCAGCAGGTTGCTCAGTTGCATCAATTAGGCTGATGATGGGTTTAAAGTCAAACTGCAAAGGCTGAAACTGCCTTATACATGTCCGAGTGACATGCTGTGGTAAATGTCTCATATCCTTGTGTGCCACTTGCACAAAGCTGAAGTAACTGTCTGAAGTCTTTCTTTGCATTGAGATGAGGCTCACTGCTACAACAAATAAGAGTGAAAAAGAATGACAAACCCACACACTCTCTCTCTCACTTCCTCTCGCGCCATCGCTCTCACACACACTCCCAGTATAACAGGCTGTGATGAAGGCAGCAGGCCCTCAAATAAATCAAAATGCCCTTTCCCTTGGCAGCTCGAAATCCTGGACGGCCAAAACAAAGAGATCCATCACTGTTGCTGCAACAATTGGCTCTTTCTGCCTGATTACAGCTGGTCTAAAATGGCCCCCATCACCCCATCATGCCCTGGAAATGACACACAGCTTCTGACATAGGCATTCATCTCAAAAACAATATCAAAGGGCTCCAGTAAAGTCAGGACTATACCACTGATTTGTGTACATGGAAGTGGAGGCTATGCACATAATGCTCCCAATTACTAATCAGATTTCATGACTTATTTTTTATCCTCTCTTTTCAGAATATGTAGGCCTGAGCCTTTAATTCTAGACTTTCAGTCACGCTGAGACACTAAGAAAGACACCAGTTTTATTTTGTGCTTAATGGACTCAGCGGACAGTGCCACCGCTGCAATTTTGCCCTAGACATCAATGTGGGAGGAGTTTTGAGGCTTTGTTTTCACATCCACGAAAGTCATCAACCTCTACCCCACCGCCAGTTGAGAACTCTCAGCCCTTTAAGAACCAAATAAAAACATCTAATTAAGAGCTGTGGTGTGTGGCATATATACACTCTTTATGTGGTATGGTGAATCATTAGTGTTAAAGACAGGGGAACAAATTTGCTTGAGTGAAAGATATAGAGGGGTACAAAAAAAACTACCGGACTTTGGGTTTCGCCTGCATCTCTGTCCATTGTGTTACCAATTACCAATTGTACTCCTCATCATGTTTAGCCAAATTACCAGTTACATTTTGGCAAACCACATTATTTGTCTCCGTCTCTCAACCAAAGCTAAGTTTCATAAATACAGTACTTTTCATATAAGCCTTGTTTCATGTTGCAGATTGGTTAGATTAGGACACAAAATTACTTGCTTAACCTCTTAACATTCCTGTAAAATTCGACGAAAAATGCCTATCCAGGTATACCCAAAGTAAATTGCAAGCTGTACTTGAACTATTTGGAGTAAATGCATGGTCTTGGTCTCTTTTGAAAGGTAACAATCTGAAGCTTCCCCCCTCCGCCCCCAATAGTCAGAATCACTTTAACTGCTGCTGACACTGAGTTATATAAGTTTGAACACACTAAAGTATAAGGTTTTTATTTCCGCCTGAACATTTCTTTGTAAATAGATGCCTGTAGATGACTATAAATATGACTTATGGACTGGAAAACACAATAGGACCATAGCCTGAAGCCTTTTCTAGTCTAAGTAAAACGTTGATAACAATATTACAGAAAATGAATATTTTACATATGTTTTGAGATTGAAAATATTCACGATATATATTATATATACCTATTAAAAAGGCTTATAGTCTTGCAAACTTATAGAGGTACTATTCATATATATTACCAGTATTGCTGACAGAGAAAATGAAGTATAAATGCATTTTTATGCTATTTCAATGACAGGCTGAGGATCTATGAGCAGAGGTTTGTTCTGGTGAAGCTGAAGCCTGTTGGGATCATCCCCACCTCCTCTTGATTGGTCCCGTTTTTTAGGTAATTTGCTTGTAGCTGTGCTCCCATGCAAACATGACTTTCTGCTAAAAACAAAACTGCTTTCGTTCATAACTTCCAGCTGCAATGAAATTATTAACGCCAGCTGGTGGATATTTATGGATGTAATCACGTGTTTTGGACTAAATCTTTTATGGGATTTATTTTTATTGGACCTTTACGACGTAACAACGCCGTTTTTGTTGGAATATTATGGATTTATGGATCAATATATGGCGTCATTGGTGAGTTGTCTTGATTTTCAAATCGCATGTTTGTTTGTTGTTGTCTGACAAAAGTATTGATTGTAACTGCTGTGGTGGTCTCTTGAAATGGAGTGGACAGCTGGAATCACAAGAATCATAGGTTTTCAGAAACATATGGCACTCGTACTGAACTATAAATAGATGTACAGTGCACAATGGAATGTACAGTGTATAGTTGAAATGGACGCCCGCGTGACAGCAGAACGTTAAGAGGTTAAGGTTAGAAAAAAGATAGTTCTTTGCGGACTTTCTTACATAACAAGCATAAAATACATATTTACTTTGGATTCCACACAGGATATAAACAACTGTCTTCTGGTTCAAAGTTTGACCTGCCAACAGGCTGTTATATGTAAATGCATTTAAATTTCTTCCAACCACTTTAACACTACATGCCATCATTCACACACTGATGACACAGGCTACAGTGCAAGGTGCCACCTGCTGATCAAGACTATCAAACATTCACAACCAATGTGGGGTTAAATGTCTTGCCTAAGGACACATTGACATGGACTAGCGGAGCCCGGGAGCGAACCACCGATCTTATGATTGAAGGATGACTGTCGAGTCAAACGTGTAGACTTTCTAGCAGAAATAAGATAAATAGAAAGTAAAACATAAAATAGGAACGGACAGGTGGGTCGTAAGCAAAGTAATTGAAAACGGGACCGGAAATAACCACGGGGCGCACTTAAGAGGGGAGGAGCAAACGCCGCAAGCAAAAAAAAAAAAAAGAGAGAGTACAAAGCAGATGATCTGCGGCAATAACGGGGCATCGACAAGTCCGGAGAGGCAGCCGGTAAGAGGCAAATTCTGAACGCTGACTGACTGACTTTCACTTTCACCGCCAGTGCGGGAGCGTCAGCGACGTCATGGGGCTCCGCAGCGCGCTCACTCACTTGTGCAGGGGTGAATTGTTTGGGACAGATATCGTTGGGGTTAAATGGGGAGTTTGTCTTAGGTTGATTGTCTGGTGTCTCGTTATATTGTTTGCAATGTACATGTTGGTGGAAGCACAGCTGGGGATCTGTAGGTGGTGAAGGTAGGTTTTGTGCACGGGTGCAAATTGGAAAGATTTCTTTGCTGGCATATTTGAAATGGGGGTTTTCTGTTTTCCCTCCAAAGGTTTTTCACCTCTTTCGTTGCCGTATGGCGCGAATGAAAATGACTGCAGTGGCTTGATTCCAGAATAAAAGGAGAAAGAAAAAAGGAAGAAGTTTGTCGTCATTCTGAGTGAAACCCGTTTAAATCCGGGTAGATGCACCAATCCCTATCAAGTGGGGAGGCGGATAGGTCCAAAGCCATAACTTGACAGTGAAAAACCGCGGACCAAAAACAGGAAAGTCTGGAAAACCAGGAAAAGGAAATCTGGGAGCTTTGAGCTGGAACAGCAGAAGAAATAAACTGGAATCCTGGCAAAAGAAGACAATCAAGTGGAACGATAAAGCATTGAAGTAGTACTTACCTTCTCAACTGGAGTCAACGACGGAGCGGATTCAAGTATGATGGATCAAGCTATGGAGAAATCAGTTGAGCAACTCAAGGTCGAGCGAACTACAGCGAAAAGATTATTTACACGTCTGGTCAACAGCATTACCAGGACCTACAAAGACATGTCTGAAAAGGAGCTCAGAGACAGTTTCAATAATGTCATAAAAGAGGCTGAGAAAGTCATGGGCGCAAATGAAGATGTGGAGACTGCATCCATCGCGGAACTGGAGTCGGAGCTGGAGGCTGGTGAAGATGCTGTGTTAACTAAACAGCAGCAAGCCGACGTAGCAAAGACTTGCAACGAGTGTGATGGGAAGCTAAAGGAGGTCAAAAGTCTGATTCAGGAGGCACTTTGGGATAACTTCGGGGATGTTGAATTGTCAACATCATTGCAGGCAGCAGAGGAAGTGGGTGACCGTGCTGCTGATGCGCGGCCCGATGGTAGCCAGGAGGCATACGACTTCATGCTCGACCACCTGCAACGACTGGTAAGGACTGCAAAGGAGGTGTACAGTCGGTGGAAACGATGGATCCCACCAAGTGTGCAAAAGGACTTTCAGAGCCGCGTGAAGAGGCTGGAGCTCCTCCTTCCCAAGCTGATTTCCAGGAAGGCTGACTACGTACAGGATAGGAAAGAGGAGGAGGGGGAGAGACCACTTGGGCCCACGCCGGCCACCATCAGACTGAAACCTATAGCCCTGCCAAAGTTCACTGGGAATAAACGTGACTTCCACAGGTGGAAAAAGGACTGGGAAGCGCTCCAGAAGCAAGGTGAGCCGACCGGTTCAAGAGAAGTGAGAAAGTTTCAACTACTGGACAGTCTTGATGATAAAATCGCAAGAGACCTTCGCCTGACCAGCTATAACACGGCAGGTGACATTTTCCGTGTCCTAGAGAACCGCTATGGCAATAAAATTGCTATTGCTATTGACATAGTGGAGGAGTTGCAGAGAATGCCAGCTGCCAGAAGTCATCAGCCACGGAAAATTGTGGAATTAATCCAAGCTGTGGAGAAGGCACTTCAAGATTTGAGCGACCTTGGGGACACAGGTGCGATCAAAAATCCGCTGGTGACGAAATCAATAGAAAGTAAACTTCCAGAAGTTCTGAAGAAGGAATGGCTTGTCTATGTCGCTGACAGGAGAAACGCAGTGGCAGCAGAGAATCGTTTTGACAGTCTCTTGGCATTCCTCAAAGGGCAAGAGAGCATATATGAGCAGCTCGAGCAGCTAAGAGAGGAGGAGCCAAGTAGGAAAGAGACCAGAACCGAGCCAAGATATGCCAGAACCAAGTCTACCAAATCAGAAGATGACCATTTTGGGTGTGTAGTCTGTGGTGACGGAAAGCACAAGAAAAAACTCTACTTTTGCAACCAGTTTCGTGCGCTAAAGCTAACGGAGAAGAAGGCTGCAGTGAGAAAGTTGGGAGCATGCAGGAGGTGCCTTGAAGTACATGAGGACGCTTCATACTGCAAAACTGACTTTCTATGTAAAAATCAAGTCTGCAGAGAGGAGCAAGCTCCTGGGCATCATTTCTATCTGTGCCCAAATGCTGCAGCGAGAAAAAGCATCGGAGAGAACGAGCACAGATTCGGCCCGGAGAGGGAAAAAACCAGGAGGAAACATACAAAAGAGCAAGAGGAGTTCTTCAACAAGCTTTCCCCAGAATTGGCAAAGCAATGTCGGGATGTGTTCTCCAACACTGCGTCAAGAGCTTTCAGTACTAGGAAGGATACACCAAGCCTTCTTGTGGAAAGTGGACTGCAAGAGCTACCAGTGCTTATGATGCTCCTCGAGGTCACAGCAAATGCTGGACAAAAGATCGGGACATTAATTGATTTGGCTTCGGACACAAATTATATAACCCACAAGACAGCAAGCGAACTGAACCTCAGGAGTGAGGAAATTACACTTGTCGTCCATGGAGTTGGAGGGATGACAGTTCGTGTGGAGACGAAGCGTTACCTTCTAAGGATCCGAGTGAAGACTCCCAAGGGCACTCTCAAACCCCATCAATTGCTTTGTTATGGACTAGACAGCATAGCAAATGTCCACAAAAATGTGACACCAGAACAGCTGCACAAGTTTTTCCCAGGGATTCCGCTGGATGAACTTGTGAGACCCAAAGAGGTACATTTGCTCATAAGCCACAGAGAAGGACAATTGGCTCCTCAAAGAGTCAAAGCTGTTGGAGACCTCGTACTGTGGGACGGACCTCTTGGAAAGACGGTTGGCGGAACGCATCCTGACCTCTTTGAGGGGCTCACTGTATCAGCCCACATGTCCAAGACTCATTTCGCGAGGTCAATGAGAGCAGCAGCTGTGAAGTATGAGGAACTCACTGGCAGGATCCCTGAGACCCCTCTACGAAACAAAGAGGCTAGCGCCAAGTTTCAGGAGTCAAGTACGTCAACCACCAAGAAAGATTTCCTTGAATGGTGGAAATGGGATAGTATTGGTGCAGCATGTGAGCCGAGATGCGGGGGTTGCCGCTGCGGGAAATGCCAGCCAGGCGGCAAAGAGATGACTCTTGCTGAGGAGAGGGAGGTCGAAATAATGAAGGAAGGCCTAACCTATGTCAAAGGCGATAGCCACAGCGAAGAACCACATTGGCACTCCAGGTATCCTTGGTTAGAGGATCCAGCCTCTCTGCCTGACAACAAAAGGACAGTCGAGGCTACATTTCTGAGAACAGAAAAGCAGCTAGCCAAGGAACCGGAATGGAAGGTTGCCTATACGGCTCAAGTTCATGACATGGTTGAGCGAGGGGCGGCAATCAAATTGTCTAAGGAGGCAATAAACAACTGGAAAGGACCAGTATGGTATGTGAGTCACCTTATTGCTCCTAACCCACACTCTGTCACGACCCCAGTGAGACTTGTGTGGAACAGCAGCCAGAAGTGCAGAGGTGTGAGCCTGAATGACCTACTGATGAAAGGTCCAGACGTCCTCAACCAGATTCGCGCTGTCCTGCTCAGATTCAGGTGTGGAGTACATGCTGCCCTGGGTGATATAAAAAAGATGTACAACTCTGTTTGGTTGGAGGATCGAGAAGTACACCTGCATAGATTCCTCTGGCGAGACTCAGAAGATGAAGAGCTGGCGGAATATGCAATCACAAGAGTAAACATTGGAGACAAGCCAGCGGGGTGCATCGCACAGCTGGCAATGCGTGAGACTGCAAACCTCGCACCTTTCATCCACCTCAACGTGGAGCGGCAGGTGCTCGAGGAGGACAGCTACGTCGATGACATTCTCACATCCCACAATGACCTTGACAAGCTTAAAACCATCACAGCAAATGTGAAGCATATCCTGCTAGCTGGAGGGTTCAAGCTCAAGCCTTGGGTCTTTTCTGGGCAAAGTGGGAGGACTGGTTGGAAGGATGAGCCGGAGAAGGCCAAGACGAAGACGTTGGTCCTGCCAAACCAAAGGAGTGATGATGACAATAAGGCGCTCGGCCTGGGCTACATGGTAGAAGAGGACAAGCTCCATGTCATGACCGCAATCAATTTCTCGAAGAGAAAAAATGAGAAGCGGCCACGACCTTCACCAAGGACAGGTCAGAGATCAGATGCCAAATCCCCTTACGCGGAGAGAACTGCTCAGCCAAGTTTCAGGTCTGTATGACCCAGTCGGCCTGGTAACTCCTGCTAAGCAAAAAGGAGCTATACTTGTGCGAAGGGCGTTCCAAGAGGCGAAGAATGGAAAATGTCCAATCAAAGACACATGGGACATAGCACTCTCAGAGGACCTCAGGGAAGACGCGATTAGGCTCTTCGAAGAATACATTCAACTTGGCAAAGTCATGTTCACCAGAGCACTAACGCCTCCATGCTATGTTGATAAACCCTGGGCAATCACATTCTCAGATGGAAGCGAGCATACGTATGGAGCAGTGATGTATCTAAGATGGAACTCGAACCAAGGCCCAATGGTTACGCTGGTGGAGTCCAAAGCAAAATTAACTCCCTTGGACTGTAAAGGTGATGCTGTGAAAGCAGAGATTTGTGGAGCAGTGTTTGCCTCGCGGCTGAAGAAGTACTTTGAGCTGCACAGCTGAATCCAGATTGGAAAGTGGTACCATCTCCTCGATAGCCAAACAGTTCTTGGTGCAGTACAACGAGAAAGCTACGGCTATCAGACTTTCTTTGCGAATAGGATTGGGGAAATTCAGGACGGGACAGGGATTCAAGACTGGTGGTGGATCCCTGGGCATCAAAACATCGCTGACATAATAACCAGAGGGGCCAGCCCTCAAGACTTGGATGAGGACTCAGAGTGGCAAAATGGGCCAGAGTTTCTGAAGTTACCAGTCAGTGAGTGGCCAATCAAATCGGCCAAAGAACTAGCGAGCGCTGCCAGAGAAAGCGTCAACAAGTTGCAAAAGAAGGCATTTGCTGCTGTGACGAGAGCCAAGGCAAAGGAAGCTGAGTCGGACCAACACCAAGCAGTAACTGAACGAAGAAGACCACCTGCAGGATCAGCCATCCTAGGCCTTGTGGATGCCAAGCAGTTCAGTAGCTTGACTAAACTGGTCAAAACAATTGCATGGATCTGGAGAGCAGCAAAAAAGTTCATTGGACGAAATAAAGCCGCAAAGAGCTCAAAGTGGGAGGCAGTTTCTTCGAGAGGAGTTGTCTCGGTAAAGGAACGAGAAGATGCCCTGAGAGACATCTTTCTTGCGGCGCAAGAAGGCACAACCTTCCCAAGCACCACGACAGACAGACTAGTAGTCTATAAAGAGGAACACTCCGGGCTTTTAGTTTGCGGTGGCCGAGTGCAAATCTTCAAAGAAGATCAAGTAGGAGTCCCTATCTTACCCTATAACACATGGGTGTCCACACTGCTTGCTCGGGAGGCCCACCAAGAGAGTCATGATGGAGTGGCTGGAACCCTGCTCAAGATGAGAGGGAGGGCATGGGTCATACGAGGCCGAAGGATTGCCCAAAAGGTTGTTGATGGCTGCATAATCTGCAAAAAGGCAAAGGCAAGGAAATGTCAACAAGTAATGGGTGACTTGCCGCCAGAACGAACAGAACCTGCTGCGCCATTCAAGTTCACGACCATAGACCTCTTCGGACCGTACCAAGTCAAAGATGACGTGAAGAAGAGAGTGAGACTAAAGGTCTGGGGTGTGGTCTTCTGCTGCATGGCCAGTAGAGCTATCCACACAGAGTTGGTAAACACACTATCAACAGAAGGGTTCCTGATGGCCTACCAAAGGTTCACGGCGATCAGGGGGCATCCAAGGAAGATCTGGACAGATCCAGGCACCAATTTCATTGGAGCTAAACAAGTCTTGGAGGAGCTTTACAGATTTCTGGATGGCTTGAACAAACCAGCCTTGCAGGAGAACGCAGCAAAAAATGGGACTGAGTGGATGTGGAAAATCCACCCAGCCGATTCTCCACACAGAAATGGTGCTGCAGAAGCTGCTGTACGCATCGTAAAGAGAGCACTCCAGATTCTTGGAAAGGGGTCGGAGCTCACATACAGTGAGTTCCAGACAACTCTTCACATCGCAGCCAACCTGGCAAATGAGCGCCCAATTGACGCCAGAGTACAGAGCCGGGAAGACTGTATCCAGTACATCACACCCAACACGCTCCTTCTTGGGCGGGCATCTCAAACTGGGGATGTCCAAACATTTGACTTTGCTAGCTACCCCTACAAGAGACTAAGAGCAATGCAGTCAGAGGTGACCAAGTTCTGGAAGCATTGGAGCCAACTTGCTGGTCCCAACTTATTCGTGCGGAGCAAGTGGCATACTACAGAAAGAAATGTTGCTGTTGGGGACGTTGTCTGGCTAAGTGACCAAAATGCGCTAAGAGGGCAGTTCAAGCTTGGAAGGGTCATCAGTACGAATCCAGACAGTAAAGGCATCGTGAGGGACGTCAACGTCAGAATCTTCCCAAGCTACAATGTTCCTGTGACGAGACCAACAAGGGAAGCAAGAGCAAGTCATCCGACCGTGAGCAAGCAGAACGGGAAGATCCAGGCTACCATCCTTCACAGAGACGTCAGGCGGTTGGTTGTCTTACTACCTGCTGAAGAACAGGACAACATCTCCGGAAGATGAGAGCTGAACTGGGGCAA
Source organism: Taurulus bubalis (assembly GCF_910589615.1). Taxonomy (NCBI): domain Eukaryota; kingdom Metazoa; phylum Chordata; class Actinopteri; order Perciformes; family Cottidae; genus Taurulus; species Taurulus bubalis. The sequence continues at coordinate 25,689,271 of NC_136593.1, read as the reverse complement.
CAAAGTTTGCCTTTTTAAAGTTGGCGATCTTCACAGTGGTTCCATGGGAAGATCGAGTGGGAGGTGTCGAGTCAAACGTGTAGACTTTCTAGCAGAAATAAGATAAATAGAAAGTAAAACATAAAATAGGAACGGACAGGTGGGTCGTAAGCAAAGTAATTGAAAACGGGACCGGAAATAACCACGGGGCGCACTTAAGAGGGGAGGAGCAAACGCCGCAAGCAAAAAAAAAAAAAGAGAGAGTACAAAGCAGATGATCTGCGGCAATAACGGGGCATCGACAAGTCCGGAGAGGCAGCCGGTAAGAGGCAAATTCTGAACGCTGACTGACTGACTTTCACTTTCACCGCCAGTGCGGGAGCGTCAGCGACGTCGTGGGGCTCCGCAGCGCGCTCACTCACTTGTGCAGGGGTGAATTGTTTGGGACAGATATCGTTGGGGTTAAATGGGGAGTTTGTCTTAGGTTGATTGTCTGGTGTCTCGTTATATTGTTTGCAATGTACATGTTGGTGGAAGCACAGCTGGGGATCTGTAGGTGGTGAAGGTAGGTTTTGTGCACGGGTGCAAATTGGAAAGATTTCTTTGCTGGCATATTTGAAATGGGGGTTTTCTGTTTTCCCTCCAAAGGTTTTTCACCTCTTTCGTTGCCGTATGGCGCGAATGAAAATGACTGCAGTGGCTTGATTCCAGAATAAAAGGAGAAAGAAAAAAGGAAGAAGTTTGTCGTCATTCTGAGTGAAACCCGTTTAAATCCGGGTAGATGCACCAATCCCTATCAAGTGGGGAGGCGGATAGGTCCAAAGCCATAACTTGACAATGACCCTGCTCTACTCCTGAGCCACAGTGTCATTATACACCTGCTCTGACCGAACATATACATGGTTAGCAGAAACATGCAATAGCAAAACAATTTCCTGGTGACTGGGCTATGTATAAACAGACAGTTTTTTTAATTGGTGAAATTAATTCAGATGAAAAAATAGGGAGAACACTGTTTTTCACTTCTACCGTGGTGAGGTTTCCTGCAGGCTCTGGGCTCTGAATGCCCCCTCTTCAGTTCCTAGGCCATACTACTGTGTCCCCTGCCTCCAGCTACGCTGGACTCCAACAAGTCCTCAGCCAGCGCACGCACACACACACACACACACACACACACACACACACACACACACACACACACACACACACACACACACACACACACACACACACACACACACACAAGCCTGGCAGCTGCAGGAGTAAATGGGCTAGCATATTAACTTGCAGTGGGGGCTCATGGTGTGATGTTTCTATATGTGGAGTGGGGGAGAGATGGAATAACTTCATATATTAGTGACACCCTGAGTTTTTTTTTCTTTTCTCTTCCAGTTGGCAGGATAAACACAGAAGCACAGAGTAAAGATGTCTTGAGCTGTGGAACAGCAGATGAATGACTTCTTCAGGATTTATATTTCCACTGAAATAATAGGGCTGTACCAAATCAAAAAGAGGAAGAAGTGAAAGGGAAACATTATATACTATTAAGCTTTTTAAAGGAAATCCAAATATATGCTTCTTGTCTGTTTGGATTAACAGTTTTTATTAACAGAGTGGAGGAGTCCGCTTTTCAGTGCTATTATTTTTCTATACAATTCTACATACTGGGTCGATACACATTGATAAAAGATGCGGCTGGTGATATTCTTCAAAAAGATTATCGTTTTATTTGTTGAAATTCTCATTGCATCTAAATATCAAATCAATAAATCAAATGATCTCACATAAAATATATAAAATACATGGTGGCTGTCGCAGAGTTGGAATAAGCCATAATTTTAATTCATCTAGTGTCTTCTTGCTAGTTTCTTAACATTACCAAGCCTATCTTTAAGTCAGCACATTTCTTCTTTGTGGTGAAAAATGTGAACTGCTCCTACCAACCACTACGTATGCACTACTAAAGACAATCATTTCTTTTTTTCTTTGTTCTTCTCTATCACCGACATCATTACATGGGCCTGATGGTACTGAGCTGCTGCATTTAACATTTTACTGAAGATGCTGGACAAAAAAGACTTCCCAAAGTTTGGACTGTTGTTTGTGTGTTAAAGCCAGCATGGGCTGCATAAAGCAGAGGCAGTAAAGGCTCCAGTGAAGAGGAAGGTGTGATGCCTGCTAATGAGAAGAAGTTACGATCGGGCAAACTCAGCAGGCAGCACCCAGTCAACGCTGACAGGCAGCACAGAGACAATAGGAGAAGAATAAGTGCTCCCCATCATGTTCCTTTCAGAAGAACAAAGCCTCGCACTCATCGGGAGTCGGCCTCAAACTCAAAAACGTCTACTCACTTGAACACTCGCAGACTAAAACATACATCATTCCTGGCATCACAAAAACAACAGGGGTGGGAAAGTGGAGGAATAAAATAGAATCTGAACTTTATTTCAATATCCTCTATTGAGATTTGACAGGCATTGTGTCCATGTGGAAGACTCTGTTTCCCAAATCAGACACCCATTGTCTGAGAAGATAAGATTGCTTTGCCTGCGGTTGAATATGGATTGGCAGTCATTTGCCAAAATGAGCCACTCTATGAGAATATAAAGGGCATGACAGCCGTCAGAACTTCTATTGACGAGACATGACACCTTCATTTGAGAATGGTTCACTTCAGTTCAAGTCAGGAAATGTCCTCACCAGATCCAGAGCAGATAACAAAGAACATGAAGAAAATAGCTGGCCACCACCAGCAACTGACGAAATGTGCCAACTCAGGAGACAAAATTAACCTAAAATCAAATTGCATCTATGCAATCATTCAGCCTTAACTGACACTTCTACACCCACAATATGGCCTGTGGGAGGAGGCAAAGCTCTTTAGCTCCCAAGTGCCGACAGCCATATATGTGATCTATGATACGGGGAGAACCTTTACCTGAACACAAGGGCAAGCAAGCGTGGTGTTATGAGTCCCCATTATAAATACACAGCCCCTCTGTTGGAGGGCACATTATTCAGGGAGTCGGGTGCATTCATGATTCATAATTGAAATATCACCCGGCCTGGAAAGCAGACAAAAGCGGAGGATAAATAATCATATTAGGAGGAGATGCAGTGCTTGAAATTATGCATACCCTATTCCATATCCGCCCCATAAAACTGACATGAAGACCTGTAATTTTTGATGAATATACAGTGTGTGCAAAAGTAAAGTCGCACAGAGCACAGGTCTGGGGCAGCGGTATAGAGTACAATGTGAGATTGTTATCTGCATTTAAATGGATTAAGTCATGTTTCAACATTCCATATCTCATATTTCTATTACATTGACAGGATGCAGTGGCCTAATACCGGGTTCTATCTTCCTTTCATTTTGTTAGAGTTGGCATTTGAAACATTAAATCAAGCAAATGTACTGCTGAGGCAGGATGTAACACTGCATTCTGGGTCTAAGCCATAACCTATGGCAGATTCACATGCAGTCACCTGTTGAACTGTAAATCAGACCTGAAAGCATTTGCTTCCAGCAACTATGAAAGCTTTTTTGCTTGCCCCAAGGTTAAACGTTTTTTTCAATGCATCGACATTCACTTACATGTATGCTCACCGTTAACTGCTAACACTTTTCATGGAAACAAAAAAAACAAGCCCTCATAATGATTAAAGCATGGTTAAAGAGATAGTGTGGGTCTTTTGAAGTGTGGCTGTATGATTTACTTATCCATGCTTGGAGGAGTAGACAAGAGTTACTGAAGAAAAGCAATGTACAGTACAGCTGTGGACGGGAAGTCAGCAACACTTATTTCAGCCACCTAAATGAAAGACACTATCAAAAACATCAATATCAGTTTAAGTTATAGTGTATGGAATATTTAGAATATTTGTTGGTTTACATTGCCATGAGACAGTCGTTTACTTAGGGGGAACTGAGGCTGTGATATATAATTGCGTTCTCCCCAAAGCCACGAGACTCCATTTAATAAAAACACATTTTAAACTTGCAGAATAAGGGGGTTGCCAGTCGACAGCTGCCTCTCTTGCTTATTTTGTTGGTGTTATTGTGTGAAGTCAGGCAAATTCCACGTTTTAAAATATCTATAATTCCTGCCTACAACCAAATTGACTGGCAATGAAAATAATTGAATTTATGGTTCTCAACCTTTCACTGAATCAACCTTTTTGATTCAAATAATTCAACAACATGTCTAGTTTTGTTTTATCTGCTTTAACTAGATTATTCACACATTTGTCACAGTTTTAGTTAAAACAAAACTCTACCAAAGCAATTTGGCTTCATATAGAGATAAGCAGATACCATTCAACCAGCCTCTTTATCCATGACAATATTTGATCCACAACAAATGGTCAAACTTTAAACTGGCCACGGTGTCCAAGCCTGAAGTGTCCGATTTCTCACGCTTCCAAAGCAGGCTCACACAGCTGAAAAATAGAATTCCCCTGGCTCCTGTCAATAGCTACCACAGGCCTCATTCAATACCCAGTGTCTTGGGCAAAGCCTGCCTCCACAATAATTACTGAACTGTCAGCTAGGATTAGACAGTTTTAAGCCACCCTGAGCCAATCCACAACTCTGAGAAAAAAGCTGTGGAGAGATACACTGTGACATCTCAGCACTGGGCCTACATTGTCTAGATAGAGAGAGCCGAGAGAAGAAGACAAAACCCACACGGAATTATCTGGGATAACAAATACAACTCTCTTCTTCAAATCCCCATCTCAACAAGATCACGCTCGGGCTTTGTGCAAACCAAAGATGGGTGTAAGGGCTTTAATAATGCACTTCTCTATAGGTTGAAGATTAACACAAGACCACATAAACTCTATTATAACTGAGTTTTTTTTTCCATCTGTCAAACCATTGAGGAAAGAGCCTTGCCTTGCATTCCTTGCCTATCCATAAAGAAGGAGTTAAAGGCAGGTTTAGTTCAAGGAAAATATAGTTTATCAATATCATACACGCTTAAGCTTTGTATATAAGTATTTAATTAAAGCTAAATTAAAAAACATATTTGGTTGGATGCAACAAAAACTGATTAGTGTCATTGATGCTCAAAGCAAAATATTGTCTTGCATATTTCTTATTATTTCATAATTGCTCAGTCATAACTCAATCATTTATGCCACATAAACAGCACATACTGTGTATCATTATATGTTTAATTATATGTTGTTTTCATACAAATGTACAGCTGATGAGTTTTATACCGTAAGGCCGTAAAGCTTGATGCAGAAGTTTTAACGGAAACATATTGACATATTGTATCTTTTGCCATATAATAAACCAGAAGGTAAATGCAATTCTTTGAGGGAAAAAAATGTAGAAATAAACCGACTGAATAAACAGAATAATGAGTGGTCATATTAAAGTAGTCAGTCATTGTACACCTACTGCAATCTCAAGCCAGAACTAATAAGTCTTTTCCATTTTCCTTTCAGATTCATCTTAAAAAATAAATTGATGCTGTCAGATCAATTTAAACTCAAGGGCTCTAACATACTAACATTGGATCTAAAAAATAAAATGCCTGATATAGAAATTGGCAGCTTTGTTTCAGGCAATCAATTCTATCAATGTTGAACAGGCCTCTGAATCTGACATGATTAAACAAAAGAGTCAATGACGGGGATGGGGAGAAGAAAAGGGGCAGAAATCAATATTTGTGGTAAATGCTTCCAAGAAGGACACTGAGCTGTTAGAACTCCACTCCTGCCTCTTTGTCTTTCTTATTCTTTTCTGTCTGTTTAGCTTTTATGTGGGACTGTCAGCCAGAAAAACAGCTGCTTCTCCAGATCACAGGGTTCAAGCAGTCAGAAAGCCTGGGACCTCAGAGACAGACACTTGTCAAAGCAATAAGCCTGGTCAGGGAACAGCAAAACCCCACAATGCCCTTACACACTCGGACCCAAACTACAAGCTCCAGCCTCGGTGTCCATCAAAGAGCATTCTCCCTTGCTAGGAGGAGATACTGCATAGCAAGTCTGAGCGACAACAGGCAGATAAGCACAAGAGACACACAGTACAGGATTAAAGGTTGTATTCACCCAAATCTTCAACCTGCAAAATACAAAATACACTGACGAAGAAACTCTAATCCTAATTGGCCAAAGTAAAAAACAAACAAATAAAATACACATTTAACATGCTATTTTTTATGTGCAGAAATGGACTTTGAGATTGAAATATTGTGAATTTTTATTTTATTTGATTCTCTGACCGATCAGAGAGTGATTAATTGGTGTTCCTAATTCTTCACGTGCAATCTATCATTCCCCTGCTGATGAATTACTATATTTACTGGGAGTCCTGCATGACACATACAATATCGACTTCTTAACAGTGGACTTCTTACATTCAAGTTGAATAATATCAGGAAAGTATGTTTTTTTCTGCAATATGGCATATCTATTACTGAGGTATGACTGAGTGGTGTCTAATCCATGCTTATTGTGTTTTAAGGAAGTGTGCTTCATGAAAACCATAAGCAATGGTAAAAAACCCAAGCAATGTTTGTATGTGAATATGGATAGCACACATTGGTTTAGCAAAAAAAAAAAATGTATTGATGCCTGAATTTTCTCCAACATTGTTAGTAAAATGAAAGGGAAATATCTGTTTCAATGAAACACTTGCCGAAAAAAATTAGAAAATCACACGTGCCTAAATCACACAGACCAAATATTTTGCTCTACAGTTAAAAGACAACAGAAACACAGAAATGTGTCAAGGAGAACGAGTACATTATGTGGTCAGCTCCATTAAAAACATAGTAAAAGTGGTGATGGAGAGCAGATTACGGACAAAACAAAGGTTTAACCAGTGGAGACTCAGCACACTTAGTTTTTGCCGATGGAAAGAAGAAGAATAGATTCAGACATTGTTTGGCTGTTGTTGTGTGCTGGGATTTCTTAACAAGAAATAAGCTGAAAATATGTGCATGTATACACACTAAGGAGACTGATGCATTCATTCTGATTCTGAGTTAGTCCTTTAACAAAGACATGTGTTAATGGATGCGAGTGTCAGCAGAGCTGTGCTGGTAGGAATGGTTTTGTGATGAGATTCCAGCGGCCTTGTTTGACATGCCCCCCCCCTAAGGGCAGCCTGGAGGCATTTCAGCAAACAACACCAGCATTTGAGGCTATATTATTGTCCCCCATATGATCCGTAGCAGTACTAAAAAAAATAGTCACCTTGGCTTGTGTGCTTCCTGTTTGATAACACACCTGAAGCCATCATTTGTTCTGTCGATGGCAGTTGTGAAGGATGACAAAACGGCTCCTGGTGTTTTGTTTTTGCCCCCATCTGGTGTCTGGTCCACAATGAGCGATTGAAGAGAGCGGGAATGTGGAGGAAAAGTGCTGAAATGACAATCTATAAATTTCCTTCAGTATGAAATATGAGTCACTTTGGTCAGCTCTCAAAAGCTGCCAAGGAGATCCATTCACATTACATTTTGAGACATTTGTCGTTGCTGTGAGGTGATCTGCTCATGGTGACAATGTGTCAAGGCAGAGGGAAGATAGACAGTGGCCAATTAGGACAAACATGGCTTTATTTAAAATGAATTCCTTATTAACACTACAGCAATAAATAACCTCACCTTTTAATTTGTCTCATCTCATCTTCAGTAGGTTTGTTATATGTTAAGCATGTTTAGCAAAAAGACTACGTTTGTGTCCCGTGTGAAACGGAAGTCAGTGTGGATTTATTTGTTACGCAACTTCTGTACTTCAACACCCTTAACGTATTTATTTGAACCCAAAATACAATCTTTTCTAACATATACTAACAAAGTATATCAAGGGTAGGTATTGTAAACGGAATTATTATCTTTTTCCAAACCCAACTAATTTGTTTTTTTGATACATGAAACAAGCAAAAATTGTAATCTTTGGCAAGACATTCATACTGTAGGAGACATTTCTGTAAGATATCATACGAATTGTTTTTAGGATACGTTGAATGTCCTTATCACTTTAATATGCATTAAGTATTGAAGCCATTTCTTGACCACATCTTTAAAGTCCTGTCTTCACAGGGAGGCCTACAGTGTCCAAAGTCTATGGTCAACAAAACCCAACTGCCTTTTCCATGGATTCAATACACTTGTTAGATTATTAATCTTTCAGTTAATACTGTACACATAATTATTACCACAATTAACTTATATTACTTAATTCTTGTTTTGATTGATCAGTATTACATTTTCACTCATTTTTTATTGAAAAACTTAGTTGCATCATTAGAAACAAAAGCTTTCATCCATGTGATATATATATATATATATATATATATATATATATATATATATATATATATATATATATAATAAAAAAAGACAATTACAAAGAGGAAATATTACAACATTATGACTAAGTCAGAGATGGGTCAGTCAGACACTTAAGGTGCACACACAGTGACTTCAGACTTGTCCTCAAAGACTGGAGACTCAACTGAATACTCAAGATTTGGGACTTATAATGAATCATCATAACATCAGTACATATTATTATGTATAGAGTAGTCTCACCACTTGTCTCACTCTGGTTCATTATTTGCAGGTCATTGTTTTGATGTTATAGCCTTTAGTGTTTCCCATTCACTACCTAGACCAGGGGTCAGCAACCTGCGGCTCTTTAGCCCGTCTGTTGCGGCTCCCTGAGGCTTTGACAAAAAAACAAAAAAGACGTTTTTATTTTCTTCTTTTTTTTTGCCCAGTGGAAAATCTTTCAAAGGGAACTTCTCTTATCTTGGCGTTTGAGGTGATATTGGGTCACTGAAAATAAAAATAAATGTTTAAATATTTCTTTCACTAAAATGTGCATCACATCCTGTCACGTCGCTGTCAAGCAGCTTCCCCTGCAGGTGCTACTAGTGATTCACAGAGCTCCGCCCTCGCTAAACTATCAACAGAGAAAGGTAGTTTAATTTTGCGTGGACGTATTAATTAGCTTTCACTGCCAACGATGCTGCTGACCTGTATGCTTGATATGTGGCGAGGAGTTAGCAAACAACAAAACATTTAATGTTGAAAGACTCTTCCAGAACAAGCACACAGCATCTGATGAAAAGTATCAAGCTGCAGAAGAGCGATTCCTCAACTGCTGCAGCAAACTGAGCAAAGTAAATATATTTTCAGGAAGTGGATCAAGTCTCCAAACTCCACTCCTGCTGCTGGTTCTGTGTCAGCTCATGAGACACTGTGGCGTCCGCTCGTAAAAACGGATCCGTCCTCCTCAGTTTGCAGTGCTCTAAAAATCCGTAGTGAGGACGTTCAGTGTAAACGTAGCAAAAGATATGCGTTTAAAATGGAAACCTCACATGAGGATGACAGGTATCAAACCTGCTACCTTGTGATTACAGGATGAACACTCTACCACGTGAGCCACATATATAGATAGTACTTGAGGTCTGCTTAGTTGTGTATTTAATGGATCTTAATGTAGCCAACACATTACTTTTTTTTCTCCTCTTCATAAGAGTTTGATAGTTATAAACAGGTAAAATAGCAATACAATGTCAACAATTGTCTTTATTCTTGTTCTATAATTTCATAAATACAACAAACTATAGTTTGTTGTACATATAATAAAACTATATATACAACTTCATATGCTTTGATATCAAATAGATTTTGCGGCTACAGACACTTTTTTTTGGTGGAAAAAAGGGCAAAATGGCTTTGGCTTGAAAAGGTTGCTGACCCCTGACCTAGACAGTCTAGGCCCGACAGAGTCATAATGAACCAAAAATAATGACACACTTCAATGTAAGCGGTTCAGAGTCAGCCGCTCGATGCAGGAGGATCCCCTTGTGGGAACACTGCGACGGTGCTCCGAGACCGGCTCTAGATCGGCTTGGAAAGGCTGTGTTGAAGGTGGTTCATCCTATCCCATTTACTATGCTTTGTGGATGGAACTTTTCTGCCATGTCATCACCATTTATATACAACCATTGTGTTCATAATTAAATTCTTTACTGGAGCTTTAAATTGTTTAAAATATCATAAAGTTCTACATGGATAGCCTTTTAATTCTGCTCTCTAAATTCACCAGATTGAGGCATTTAACTTGGCCTTGATATATTAGTATTTTTATAAAAAGATGTCATACCCTACATTTTAGAGCTGGAACAATTAATCGAAAAATCTATTAGTTGTCAACTGTTAAATTAATCACAACTATTTTGATAGGAAATTCATATTTTCAGTTTTTTTGTTTTTTTTTGTCAACACAGAGCCTGAATGTTAGTATGTTTTGCCAATAATTATGCTGTAATTGTTGATGAAGTTTGTAGGTCTTTGCTCTTGTGGGTTCGGTAATCAACCAATACCTGAGTGGATGTGTTTCCTAGATATTTTATATACACACATATATATATATATACACACACATATATATATATATACACATACATATATATATATACACATACATATATATATATACACATACATATATATATATATACACGTGTATATATATATATATATATATATACATATATATACATATATATATATATACACGTGTATATATATATATATATATATATACGTATATATACATATATATATATATATATATATATATATATATGTATACATATATACGTATATATACATATATATATACGTATATATACGTATATATATATATATATATACGTATATATATATATATATATACGTATATATACGTATATATATATATATATATACGTATATATATATGTATATATACGTATATATGTATACATATATATACGTATATATATATATACGTATATATATATATATATATATATATATATATATACGTATATATACGTATATATATACGTATATATACGTATATATATATACGTATATATATACGTATATATACGTATATATATACGTATATATATACGTATATATACATATATATATACGTATATATACATATATATATATATACATATATATATATATATATACATATATGTGTATATATATATATATATATACGTATATATATATATATACACGTATATATATATATATACACGTATATATATATATATATATACACGTATATATATATATATATATATACACGTATATATATATATACATATATATATATATATATATACGTATATATATATATATATATATATATACATATATATATGTATGTGTATATATATATACATATATGTATGTGTATATATATATATATACATACATATATATATACACATACATATATATATACACATACATATATATATATATATGTATATATATATATACGTATATATATACACATACATATATATATATATACGTATATATATACGTATATATACGTATATATATATACGTATATAAAATATCTAAGTAGATATTCACAGGTGAATTGACAATGAATGGATTGTGGCCGCTGATAGCGTCATTGCAGCCACTGTCTGTCCCATCTCAAAGTTCGATTCACAAAAGATATTGCGCTAATCAGTGTTGGGGATGGATTGGGGTTGGATTTCTCAGATTACTTTTTTGTTCTAACAAGTCCCGTAACACATTAGTTTTACTCCTATGACGTTGGGTTACTCCAATTACGAGTAACGCAACGCCATATTCATTAATTGAAGATGAAATGTAACATTAAGACAAGTAGAACAAGGAATAATTCAACATCAGCCACATTTATTTGGAAGGACAGTTATTGATGCATCACCCTTTGCAGGTGCTTTGAGAATATTACAGTTTACTTTTGTTGTATTTATGCAGGTTAAGTGGCCGGATCGATTTTAATTGAATTGACCGATTAATATGTCATTTTTCAAATCCTACAAGCCCTGTATAGAGTGATTTTTATTTATTTGCACAAAACAAATGAAAAAATACAAGACCAAGGGAGACCTGATGTGGACTGTATCGTGACTAATAGCTTTTACTGTTGATGATTTAGGACTGAGCATGTGACAAGCATCAGCCATTGTGTAATAATTCAGTGTTAATTAACTGTAATTACTGTTTTCATTACAAGATGCCCAAAGCTCTGTGTGCCTGGCCATTTGCCAACAAACCAACTCCTTTTTAGGGTAATCTTGTAAAGACTGGAAAATTGGAGTGCCAGTGGCTTCACTAAGTAGTGTACTTAGCCCCAGTAAATATGCTACTTTTATATGTGAGAATCCAACAAATGATACAGCTGCTGCTGCTACTGTCCTCATCAGAACCCACAGCAAAACGGATGGTAACTGGTGAGCTGATCACCAGGCATACCAATTATACACACCAGCTCAGCCGTGGATTTGGTACCTACGCCTGCGGTTTAGTTTAACAGCTGATCGCGGCGTGGTGCAACTGTAGCGCTGGGGCTGCTTAAATTAATATTAGTAGGGGGCGCTATAGAGCCAAATTGCCATTTTGAAGCATTAACATCACATAAGGTAACTACATCTTTGCCTTTAATTGTGTGTGCCAAGTTTAGTTAAGTTTCGAGCATGTTTAGTCCCTCAAAAGCACCTTCGTTGTTTACCGCGAAGGATGGGTCGCCACGGCAACAGCGTTACATGCGACATCTAAAGCTTTGAGGGTTGGTATCATGAAAGTCTAATGTTTGTGTAGAAGTAATTGTATGTCAATCTGATTGACCTACTAAGAGAAGCAAGCCAAAGTATATACACTTTTACTTCCTGTTACCAATGGGTGGCATCCATATGATAATTAAAAATTATTATATGGGTGTCTTCAGGGTCAGGATGTTATGAAATATGAGAAACATGGAGCAGATAAGATAATGTACAGCCATTTAGGAGGAGTTGGCGAGAATGTTTTTTTTACAAAATTCTAAAAAAAAAAAACTAAGTAGGCGGAGCTTAATGGTCTGCTTGACTTTTTTGTAGAGCAGACACAACCGAACATGTGTACCAAATTCCAAGTCAATCGGTCATAGGTGGCAAACATTTACAACTAAAGGGGGCGCTAGCAAGCTATTTTTTAAGACTTTTGCCCAACACCCAAATCAGATAGGAATTTTCACCGATTCAGATTGATGTGAAAATGTTGAAGAATTACGGTTAGCCCGAGCAACTCTTTTCTCTGTGCAAAACGCGCCATAAGAATAATAATAATAAACGATAGAGTAACAATAGCTCCTCCGCTCTGACTACGTCAGTGCTCGGGCCCCAATTAGAAAAATGGATCACAACAATGTATTCTCTCACTTGCCTCTCAGGGGCCATCTCCGTTATAACATTTTTTGTTTTCGCTTTATTTAAAAACACGGAAGCAGATGGAGGATGTGAGTTGCATGCTTCTGCAACTCACAGAGTTTTTTTTTTCCAGAGTTGGAGAAGCTCAGCACATAAACTAATACAGCAATCCAGTCTGTAAATGGTGTAATGCATAAGCTTCCACACACATTTGAGTGGAAGTGCACACTCAGAAACCAACCTTACATCACAGTGGGCTGCCACATGGCTGCCTCGGGGTGGATGTGTCTCAAGTGTTTGGATTTTCCACTCAGCAGGCTAACAAGATGAGCGTTTGGGCCCTGCCACATCCTGAAGAGAGTCACCAGGCTCAGCTGCTTGCTATGTAGTAACACACATACATGCCAGCAATCGCTTTCCCTTCACTCTCAGCAGCAGATCCACACATGGGAAACAAATGTCCAGGACAGTCATGTAGGCTGTCCATGCCATGTAATCCTGGCCACCAACAGCCACCACTACCACCATAAGCGCAGTGCTGTGTAAAGTGAGGTTGCCACTTTACACAGCACACCGACACTAACACTTAAAGCAGTGGTTCTCAAACTTTTTCTGTAAATAACATCATTTTGTGACTCCATCTGTGCTTGTATATGTAACAGAATAAAGAAAATGGCAGTCACTTTCAAGTAAATCAGATTGCTCCATCAGACAATTTTTTTAATTTTTTTTATTGCAATCACTTAGAACAATGAAAATAAAGTTCTATCTGTGCAAAAAATAACTTATATGTAGTTACTACTTTTTTTGCCAAACAAAACAGAATGAGTGCAGATATGTGAGCCATCAGATTGTATCAGTATTAGTGTCTGCAGTGAGCTGCTTTCCTCTACACATCTTTTTAAAACAGATGAGCTGAGATCTGTTTTCTGTTTTGAGCGATGCAGCAGTAGAAAGGAGACCTCACGGAGACTTCTGGCAAAACGGCAAAAATCTGCGAGTCGCGCATGCTCAAGCGTAACCTGTTAACGGCGTACCGTAACCATTTACGCGAAAGTACAGGCATTTCTCCATGTATTTATTAACAACGTAGTTTTATGTCTGTGTACTTTGTACTTTTGTAATATGTTGGTAGAAGACACAAGCACTTTGACTCGTTTACTTGGAGCAGGAGAGCTGCTCCGGGTTCAGGAGAGCTACGCTGGTGCTCCTCACAGGAGAGCTGCTGTTGCCATCTTCACCCTGGGAGCGTTTAAAACGCAGATATAGCGGTCTGCTTTTTACGTGATATATTTCTCGACGCTCTCTGTCTGCTGCTGTGTGTGCTCAGTGCTCACATGTGTGTGTGCGCGCTCGTGTCTGTGCGCTTCGGGGCGGAACTCCGCCGTGCGCGATACAGAGAGCAGTGAAATGTTAACGCGACCATGTAGAGACAGAAATGACAAGCTGTCCTGTTGATCAATAAAAAACAGTCGTTTAGTTTGTTTAATAACAAGGTGTAGACCTTAGGAAAGAGAACCCGACCCCCTATTAGAACGGTAGGGGAAACACTGATACACCATACAATAACTCACCATGTTAAGCCTTATGCACCATGGCCCCTATATAGGGTGAAATTTACACATGATACATGAACTGTGTAAAACATTACAATAATCATGAGCAAATATATTGATGTTACACATCAAATTAAACAAGAGAACCTGGGCTACAATAAATAGTCAGCCATTTCAACACATCTTACACACCAACTAAAATAATAACTAAAATATCATAATCATAATTTTGTTATGAGTCAGCCCACTCGGCATGTTTCCAGAACTAGCAACCTGTAGCTCAATGCTATCAGAAAAAAACAGTTGGCAATTCCACACAGATTCCAAATCTATTCACCAAATCCCTCTGCCGCAAAGCATCACTGAGATATGAACCAAAGAACACAGCAACATGCATCGCTTTATTGCTTTAGAGTCAGCGAATGCTACCTACCTTTGTTGATTAGAAGAAGAAAAACACATTTTCCCCAGTAAATCCACACTGATATAAGTGTATTGAACACCATAACTAATATTTATTTAAAATGTATTTAACCAGGAAAAGCCTCATT
This sequence comes from Taurulus bubalis, assembly GCF_910589615.1. Lineage (NCBI taxonomy): Eukaryota > Metazoa > Chordata > Actinopteri > Perciformes > Cottidae > Taurulus > Taurulus bubalis. The sequence continues at coordinate 25,673,957 of NC_136593.1, read as the reverse complement.
GAGATTAAAAATCTCCTTTACAAGAATTTAATATACAAGTGAAATATAAGGTTTGGTACATGAGAAAATTCAAATGGCACAAATCTTGGAGACCTCGCCTGAATTCTCTCTGTACTAAACCGTCCCTAACTTTGTTTTGCTTCACTTTTTCAAACTTTGCATAGAGACTGTTCACATATTGTGCTATGATTTGGGAGAGCTTTAGACCTTAATGCTGCATCATTTCAAAGAGATAATCATCCTGAAAGTGCTTTTATTTTTATAGGCGGACTTGAAACTTCTATTTTTGCTGTGTTTCAATCTTTATTTACTCTTAACCAGTAACATATATACTAATATTTACACATCTGAACAAAAGCTCACATGGGCTGCCTTTATTATAACACCAACATTATTCAAATAGCCCTTGTGGTTGCAGAGATACACCCTTTTTAGTTTGGGTATGTTATTTCGAGCAGAATCCTAAAAAATACCTTAGATTCTTCCATTCCATAAATGTAACCGCTTATCTTATTCAGAGTTGCTTTATAGTTCCAACTAGTGATGGCGAGATGAAGCTTCCTGAAGCTTTCCATCCAATTGGTTCGCTAATGGGCCGAAGCTTCACGGAGCTTCATTTGCTCTACTGCGCCACCAAGTGGACAATACATGTAAAACAAGCAGAGTGATCATAACGACACGATGGCTTTGGTGTGTGAAGCTTTAAATTTAATAAATGATGTTTGTGACGCCAATACATATTGTGTCTATCTTTATGATATAATAGCGGGGTCAAAATCAAAAGTCGAAACAAATTGGGAGAGGGTTGTGATGTGACTGTGGGTCAGTGGTTAGATATATCCGACTTTCAGTCAGAGGATCGGTGTTTCGATCCTCGGCTCCGTTAGTCCATGTTGATGTGTCCAATTTTTTAAGTAAAAATAAGAACTTTTCCACATTGCTGGGCTTTTTGAGACTATTTCGCCTGCTTTATAAAATACCCTTTCACAGGCACACATGAAGCTGGGTACAGAGAGGAGGGGGGAATCCATTGAGTTTCGCTGCCCCTTATATTTCAAATCGCACGGCAAACCCACGAACCATTTTCTGAATCAGTCACGTGGTGCGGCCGGCTCGCGAGGCTTCGAACGTCACCACATACGTCATCGACACAAGCCTCGATACGCGCTTCACCAAAATCTACCTGGGTTACTCGACACGTCCATCGAAGCCTCGACACGAAAGGACACATCACTAGTTCCAACAACTGACATTGGGCGTACACCCTGGACAGGTCACCAGTTTATCGCAAGGTACATATAGAGACAGACAACCATTCACGCTCACATTCGCATCTACGGGCAATTTAACCTAAGTTGCATGTCTTTGGACTGTGGGAGGAAGTAGTAGGGGAGAATGTGCAAACTCCACACAAAAAGACCACCCAACCCGGGATCGGTGATCGAACCTGGCACCTGGACACCTCTTGCAGTGAGGTGACAGTGCTAGCCATTACACCACCTTGCAGCCCTTGATTGATCATGATTGAGCTAAAGTTACTGAGCGGAAGAGTCAACATTTCTCTGGCTTTAGCAAGCCTGAAAAATATAGATGTATAAGACATAAAAACACAATTCTGACACCCAGAACCAGATCCCAAAGTTAAGTAGATAAGTATAAACACTGTGTGCCGGACTCCACATGAAAAGGTGGTCTCGGGCACTGATCCTGTGTATTCGAGTACGGTTTGCCTTAAGTGTGAAAATCAACTGTCCCAAAACAAGGAAGAGGACCGCTATTTAGATGTGTTGTCATCTCTGGCATGAACGAATGCTTTTTAGTTTTCCTTCATTTTTTACCCTGCTTGTATATTTCCTTCACTTAGTATTCTCTATTTCTCTCTTAGTCTCTCACTTACTAAAGTATCTCACTCCCTTTCAGACACAACATGACAACGGCACCACTGCACTCTGAACACATTATTTCCAATTGCTTGCACGGCACAAAAATGGCTTTTGTTGCACTTTGTGCACTGCACGCTGGGATGTGAACCGAACACGACAATGAACACGATCTAGACCACAACGCAGGCTCAAGCAGCTCTCCGCATCAAGTGCAAGCTATGAACTGACATTTGGTGTAGCTGTATTGTTGTGGAGGTGGAAACAGTTTCTTCACAGAAACCTGTTTATTAATAATTTCTTAAAAGCTAGCTAGATATAGCTAGAAGTCCAATATCATGTGTCCAAAATGTCATCACTGCGTCATTTCAGCCTTTTAGACATTTGTGTGAAACTGTCATAATTAACATATCATAATGGCGCAAAATCTGTTTTGTGAGGTCCCAATGTCCTTTGACCACCAAATACTAACCAGAGTCCAAGTGAATGACTGTGAATGACTCATATCCACACTCATATTCCCCTATTATTCCGAATCTGACAAGATTTTCATGCATCATATTCCATTTGACTATTCTGAATTAGGCCTCATTCCAAATGGAGCAGTTTCCGACTAAGACATGTGGATATGCCGATATTATTCGGGCTTTCAGAGCATTATTTGGACATGTAAACAGTGCATTTGCAATATACATCTAAATGGAGGGTTTTTACAACCAGCTCTGTGCGTTGAACACAAACCAACTGGCCATCAGTTAGCAAAGCAGTAGAGAAGATGCATGCCCAAAAGAAAAGCTCACATTTCTGGTAAGAAGTAGAAACACACTTACTTTTAAGCATTCATTATGAAGGACTTGGATATCAACAGTCATTTAAGCCTGGCTGCATGTAAACGGAAATATTAATTTTCATTAGCCATGTAAATAGCTTTTTTAGAAATATTGTCTCTTTCGGAAAAAGGGACTTATGGGTACATAACATGAGCATCCATCAACACTAAAGATCCACCAGATAATGGCCTTAACATGTGGCTGTGAAACACTAAATGATGCCTGGTGAAATGTTAAAAAAACTAAAAGTGATCCGTTTCATTCTAAAAAGTCAGCTTGTTCGAAACCAACATGGCTACAGATTCATTTTCTGTAAAGGCGATTGGGGCCTAAAACCACAGAAGCACTATGTATGCCTGAGCATTAGCCCACTTCACTCTCCATCCTGCTGATGCTTTCAATGATTTTTTGTGAAGGTTCTTCTGTCGATGCCCTGAGGCTGGCAGTAATATTAATTCATCAGAATACTTGTTATGCTGTAAGTTTTCCTGGCTTTGAGTTGCACAAGCTTAAATAAACATTTCCAGGTCTGGGTTGAGGAGGAAGTGACAATGAAAGGAGGATGAAGGGAGATAGAAAAGAGAAGAGAAGGAGGTAAAATAAAGAAAAATGAATGGGAAGGAAGGAGGAAAATAACCAGAAACTTAAAAGAGAGAAGGAAAACAATATATTTAAATTGCTCTTTGTGTAGCATTGAGACACAACATATGCCAACATCTGTTTGCTTCTGGATACATTATGTCATTCACAGGAATAATGGACTAAATTATATCTGCAAAAACTGAGAGAAGATTGCCGTGAAGGGGCCTTTGACAATCCATTTTCATGTTTGCTGATGAACTTGGTAATTACGTCAAATTACTTCAGCGGGAGTTTTCAATCTGATAATTGGTATCCATTCACCAGCCTTGGTTCTGCTTTGTAATAAGCTTCCTAAGCTTCCTCTAGGACGAAATTAGTGCAATTATTTGTGCTCTGTAATCCTGAGGCACACAAAGAGAAAAACGTCAGAGCTGTGGTGGTTTAATGGCAGAGCCAGCGAGACCCCCTTGATTATGAATGCAGTTTATTTACAGAATGAAGACACAATGGAAGAGGAGGATTGAGAGGAATTGAAGATACGTATCGGAATTGGAATGTCATTTCATCTCCATCCATCCATCCATTATTCAAACCGCTTATCCTATTTAGCGTCGCAGGGCGCTGGAGCCGATCCCAGCTGACATTGGGCGAAGGCAGGGTTCACCCTGGACAGGTCGCCAGTTTATCGCAGGGCACATATATAGACAGACAACCATTCACGCTCACATTCACACCTACGGGCAATTTAGAGTCCAATTAAGCTTATCTTTGGACTGTGGGAGGAAGCCGGAGAACCTGGAGGGAACCCACACTGACACGGGGAGAACATGCAAACTCCACACAGAAGGAGGGGATATTCTTGGAAATGGTTCAAATAGCTAGCTAAATGGTCCAAGTATTTGACTTGTGCACCCAAGAAAAGTGTTAAAACACATGGGCAGATACGTCTGTAAGATCCCCAAAACAATCCGAACAAATAAATACGTCAACTGGATTAAAGGTTACATCCAAAATATTGAAGTAATTTGGCAAATTCGGCAAATGTTAGCCAATGTTGGCTAATGCTGGAAAGACAGCGAGTGTGGTTGCTGACATTGGCAGACGAGCGTTGCAGTGGCAAGCTTGTGAAAGCCTCAATGCACTTTGCTAAGCTGTCATTTGTAAGAAGTGAGTTAAAGTTTTACTGTCATTGTTTGTACCCAGTGTTATCAAAAGTAAAAACATTTTTGTTTAGGTTTCATTTCAATTTTAAGGCAACAATACTATAACTCTGAAGTTAAAGTCACAATTATCAGCTGATAAACAAACACAAAGTTAGGGTGCACACGTCAAATGTTTGGACCACAAAAACAAAAGATGTTTCCTCCTTTTGCTTTCCACCCAGTCCCCTACCTATGACATAAGATAAACCCTTGTAGGGGTGTGCTCATGTTATTGGTTGAAAATGAAAGAGACATCTGATTGGCTACAGATAACACCACCAAATGTATTGAAGTTTACACATGACAGGCCATTTTTAAATCCTTTTAAATACATATATTTGTTGATTTTTATTACTTTTATTTAAAACAAAATATATTTCTGTATGCATCAGAAATATCATTGTGAACCTTATTATTTTTGTATTTGAGTTTATATTTACATATAACAATAACTGTGTTTGTGTGCATTGACAAATATGTATTTATAAAGAATAAAATACATTTGTGAGTGTCAACAATACATATGAAAATAGCATCTATATTGTATTTAACAATTAATGAAGAAGTAGTTTTATTTGTCTTACTGAAAAGAGTACTGGAAGATGATATATATCACTGAGAGGCAAGATGTGGTTCTTCTAAGAAGCTGAAGTAAATACAAAAAGAGGATCAGTCTTAGAGAAAGTGCCTGGAGAAAGCGGAGAGCTTTTTGATTCACCTGTCCTCAAGGTTGGACCATCATATTCTGTTTATCTCTGCACAACCCTTGTGACATAGTTTCACATAATACTGTTATCTAAACCTTCAGTATTGCTGCCCTTTGCCACTTCTGCTGTAGCTCTCCTCGCTATCTCCACTTCACTCTCTCCTCTCCTATTTTCCCTTCGTTCACTTTATAGTTCCAACCTGCCTTTTCACCTTTTAATTTAATCTCAACCTGCCAGTCCACACCTCTGCTTGCCCCGAGACCTTGGGAATTGTGCAAACAAGCCTTTGAGTGGTGGAAGTGGCAAACATCTGGATTCATGGAAAACCCTGACTCGCCTTTTCTCCATGTTCACAGTGCCAGAGGAGGACATTAAGAGAGTTTAAATTCCTTTGTGTAGTATGACTTAATCGTATTTCTTATGGATCGTGGTCCATACCTACTACTCATTATATGACTAATTTCTGTCATATTCATTGAATGTGCTGTAACTCCGTTATGTTGTTCATTCTGTACACATGACATCTATTGCTTCTGTCCATCCGGGGAGAGGGATCCTCCTCTGTTGCTCTCCTGAAGGTTTCTTACGATTTTCCCCCGTGAAAGTTTTTTTCTGTTTTTTGGGGGAGTTTTCTTGATCCGATGTGAGGTCCTGTGATGTCGTATGTGTACAGATTGTAAAGCCCTCCGAGGCAAATTTGTCATTTGTGATTTTGGGCTACACAAAATGAACTGAATTGAATTTAAATCTATGTAGAGAAATCACACTTATTATAAAATAACATTAAAAGTATAGTGTTACTAATAATAAGTCAACATTATTTATCATGCCATTGTTTGTGAACAGTAAAATGACTATTAACTAGTTTAGTATTCATAATTCAATAGTGGTTATTATAAGTGCAACCGGCAGAAGGCAACCTGCCTTTTATAGGAAACATTCCCCCCACCCCACCCCGTCCCTTGTTTGTCCTTCTGCCCTCAGGAAAGCACTACAGATCCATCAAAGTGTGCAACACAAGACTAACGAACAGTTTCCACCCTAAGGCTATCACCACACTGAACTCTGCACTGAAAGTACACCCTATATACAGTAGACAATATATATATATATATATATATATATATATATATATATATATATATATATATATATATATATATATATATATAATGTTCAATACCTACGCTGTGCAATACTGATATATTTAGTGAGAATATGTATTTCTATAATTCTATTCTGTGCAATGTCTTATACTCTTTAGGTATTATTTAATATCAGTAGAATATGTGCATATACAGGCATTATGTGTGTGAATATTTGTATTCTTCTCGATCATTTATTATTATCTTGTATATTTCAAATTATATATTGTTTATAATTTAATTGTATGCACCAGTATAATGACTAATTCTAATAATGTTTCCACGTGAGCCATTAGAATAAGAGGAGAGGTGACATCATCTACTGTGTGAAGGCTATAAATAGTGAAGCATCCAGTTCACTCTGGCTTTTCACTCCATTAGTAATTTTAGCACCAGGGGCATTAACAACCACCCATAAGACAATAGCTTTATACTCGTTTTCCCCTACTGAGAAATTGGATTACATTTCAGCTATAGATGTATTTAGGCCACTGCGAGACAACTTGACTGTATGCATCCACATTTCGTTAGTTTTACACTATGAGCATTTAGATAACCAAATTGATTTAGCTGTTTGAAACATGTGGATCGATGTTGATGCAAATCAAATTGACATCACATCAAATCAAGAGGAACCCATCCATCTTTCTATAGAGTGTATCACAGTTAAACAGTTTGAGATTTTATTACGTATTTTTTTTATTAAAGAGCTTATTTTGTCTCGCCGTTTGATACTGATGCACCGAGGCCTCCTTTAGCGTCTGTTGAAGTGAACTCCAGTGTAAACCCAACCCCATCATTATTAAATGGTCAGAGCAACTGACATAGTAAAAGAGCAAGACAGTCTGCAAAGCATGGGTGGGACAGGAAGATAGATGGGTCAATAAAAACAGGACTTTCACTCAGGAGACTTCTGTTCGTGTTCCATGTGAAAGGTCAGTTTATTTCATCATAAAACTGGCAAAATCTAAAATGTTGTGATCTGTTATACTATTCATATGAAAGATAGTGATGTATTTCTAGTAAATCCTATGTTAGTTTAAGAGTTAAAAAAAGTGTGTTGTATTAAGAAAGTATTATTTTGAGCATTTAGTAAAAGACCAAATTACTTGTAAAAAAGAATTTCTGCAGTGATAATGAAGTGAGTGTGATCTGATGTGTACTCCTCCCTCACAGGCCGCTGTGTACAGCTCGGAGGCCTGCAGTAAGGAGGGCTGGGGTAATCATCATTAAGCATGGACGCTGCAGATGCGACTAAACGAGCTTGCCTTCCAAGCCATTAACTGCATTTCGGCTCCAGCATCTTCACCACAGAGCTTTCTCTTCGCAGCAGCCGTCTCTCTGTGCTTTAGGCTACGCTCACCACAAACTCTATCCACATAAGCTCTTTAGAGACTCCATTAGAGCAAAGAAAGACACCATTTGTGAAGACACGATGTATATTGGAGAGTTAATCAAGCTGCTTAATTTGCCCGGGGCCCATTACTCAATGTGGCTTATTGTGTGGTCAAGAAGACAAACAGAGTGTGTTGCAAATAGACACAATGCACCTTTAATCTTCCCAGGGCAGGTGGAAACCAACAAACTACCTGCCAATCACATAAATTGCAACATGGTTTTCATTAAAAGTTCAAGAAAGTCTTCAGTGTTGGCAAACAGCCTCAGAGCCTCTGTCTGCTAAACTGTAAACACACAACTGTTTTGCTTCGCTTGCATTGCGCTGCATAAAACCATTTGACTTTTAAATTTAATCTAGCAGGCAACCAGTTTAAACCGCAAACACAATTATAGTTTAAAACAGTATCCACCGGTGAATTGTCGCTGATAAATCATCAAGTGCAATTGTTAAAGTGATTAGCGTGCGAGGAGACATGTGACGGCACCATGCAGTGCTCCTTCCTCAGGTGGGAGATAAACGGGGGGAGATGATTATCCTAATTTTCTGTGTGCCACCTGGAGTTTGGAGGGAGAACAAAGATGAACCACATCTCCCAACCATCCTTCCATGTTCTGCCAAAGTCAGCTGCTGTCAGAAAGTCTGAAATGCAAACCTCACTGGACTGCCACTGCTCGCTATTATTCATCTACCTCTCCCTCAGGTAATACTGGGTAGCAGAAAGTAAATGGGGAAAAATGCAAGGATGACGTTTGTGAACATGTTTTTTCTAGGGATTTGTTTGCTAATGATGTTACTTTCACAGCTGTGATACATTCTGGCTGACAACACTTAGGCCTGAGAATGAAGCCAAATGTAGCAGAAAGGTGCCCTAACTGTCCACTTTAAAATTGTAATAGTATCTGCTTTTTATCAAACTGCCCATTATATCCATGCATATTTCCCACCTCTCTCCTTTTTCTGATAATCTCTCTAAATTCAATAGTTGCTGGATGAAAAAATGAATGAGGATTTAGATCAGAATATGTGGTATTCTTCTTTCCAGGTAAAGCAATTGTATACTTCCAGAGTATAATAGAATATAGAATATAAAAGGAACATAAGTCCCAGCAGGATTACGGTATGTTTTGGCAGCATCCTGAGGGCCTGTTTTGTCAACAAGGGGAGTTGTACCAACTGATGAAAGCGTGAAAATGACCAAAACTGGAGATACAATATTGTCACGAGTTGAAATAAAGAGCTATCTATAAAGCATCTATTAACTATTCCTAGTACATGGATGTGCAGGCTGATGCCACATTCTCAACCTTTTCTCCCAGATTTGATTTTATACTAATAATTTGTTTTGTCACATTTGGTTTAGGGGTGGACTAAAAATCCCTCCATGGATTATGTTCTGTGGAAACTTTACTTCCAGGAAAGGAAATGCTCTGCTCTTGTATGTGGTCTAGTTGGAATTTGGCCTTGCAAAGAGACACCAAAGAGCCGGGTTCAAGTGCTCAGTGTGGTTCGGTTTAGAAACAAAGGCACTTTGGTTGAGGTTAGTGAAAGATTGGGGTCAATTTGACGGAGTTAGACTATGAAAGACTGTAACTATAATTAAATGTCATTTAATTATAGTTACAGTCTTTCATAGTCTAACTCGTCCTCTTTTAGACTCACATGTCTGAATGCTGCTAAGGAGTTACAGTCATTTACTTATAGTTTAGTCCTTCATAGTCTTAATAGTTCCTAATTTATGTTGTCTATATGCTATATGTTTTTTTTTTTTTTACTTTTAAACAGTTTTTGCACTTTATTATTATTACTATTGCACAATTCTCTATATGTTGGACAGAAGAGAAACATACTTTCGATCTTCTGCATGTTTGCACATTGCACAAAATTGACAATAAAACTGACTTTGACCCCATTCAATGTTTAACATCTCTAAATATATGATATACATAATTTCTTTTGCTTTCATTTCATGACTTTTCCTAATTTAATAGGGATAACTGGGTAAACATCAAATTAACATGATGATATGCTTCCAATGTCCTGTACACATGCATTGGTGTTCTTTCGGGTCAATTTGACCCAAGGCTATTTTCTTCTAAAGAAAGGTTTTCTGTCAAAGACTCTCCTTTTGTCTCTCAACCACCAGCAAACACATTACCTTCTAAAAATGGAAAGTTATTATGGTCTCCCCACTTGATTCACAGTCATTAAAGGGCTATTTAGGTAGTCAACAAACAAACCATCAGTTTAGCCTGATGAACCCTGATAAACTGGTATACAGTATAGGTCAAGCATTCATAGATTTTGTCGTATTCACTGACGCTTCATTCTGGCTCTGCAGGCCTCAGTAACATGTACCCACCGAACATGTCAGCTGAGTGTTGGTGGATCACATGCTGTAAATTACAGGAACGTCTAACCTGACAGGATATTAACCTGCTGGCACAAAGGCCAGTTCAGATGACACAGAGCTCCATTTCTATGACTACTTGCTGCTGTAATTGAGAAATATGTCTCTCTCTTCCCCTCTTTCTATAATTTTTTTAGGTTGCGATCAATGTTCCCTCTAATTTTTTTCAGCACTGAGCAACAATTTTTTTTTCTGCGCGCACATTTCAGCACTGTGAGCAATTCGCAACCACGCGACCTGCCCAAAATGACCACAAGCCTGCGTTAGCCATAGGGGATTCAAAGAGATGACAGCAAATGCATCAATATGTATACAAGGTTGATATTTATTCAATATCCTTTATAATGGCTGGACTTTGGGGACATTTTAATGATGGTGTTTTACCAGTCAGTTTAGTTGAACTTAAAGGATCTTTGTTGAACTTCAATAAGGGGAGGTTATGACTGGTTCACTGGTTATGACTGATAATGATATATATAAAAAATAAAAGTATCAATTTAATAACTTCATATTCTTCATATTTAAATATGTCTGAAAGTTTCATCCTACCTGTGTCAGTTTGAACTATTTCATTTAGCCCCTCATGTTTGAACGTTAGGCAGACCTTTTTCTGGGGCACCTGCTCTGCCTTTCTTTTCGCCATGGTAGCATATAACTGCTGGAGCAGGGACCGGCAAGAGTAGCCTAAACAGCGCCGGCCCGAGCTCATATGGAGCTCTGGGCGAGCTTCGCTCCTGGCGCCCGGAGGAGGACAGCGGGGGTGGGGGGTGCTAACGGAGGCAGAGCGCTCGCAGAGGTACAGAGAGCGCATGTCGAGAAACGGGACGCTGATTGGCCAAGAAGACTCGACACGTCACATCAAAGATCTTATTATTGTGAAGATGGCTCACTCCTATCTCAGAAACACTGTCGCAAAAAAGATTTGTAACCCCTGAAAAAAAATCCTTTTTTGCGGTCTGAACAATCTATTGCGCGGCCACTTCGACTGGACTGCGCGGCCGCGCACGCGCGCAGCTTAGAGGGAACACTGGTTGCGATAGACCACAACTTTATCAAGTGACTGACATGAGACTAACTTCAGCATCCATATAGCAGAATAGCTCTGAAAAATCTGATTACATTCGGCAATCTCAGTTTTTGAGATCATGTATATATATGGTGTGATATATATGTTGTGATCAAATATGAGGTGACCTTTTCTGAATTAACGTCACAATATCGGGAGGAGAATCTCAATGCTGATAGGCACACAAAGTTCTCGCTCAAATCGGAATATTTCACCTGGAGCATTATTCGCATCATCACATGTATTTTTATGTTTGCATAGACTTTGTATGTTATCATGGTACTCTCAATCATCTCTACACAGCCTAATGGATAATTAAGTCTGTCTCAAGCAAACTGCTGTAATTACAGGCCAGTTTTGATATGCTAGAATTAATAGGGATGTACCTTAAGCCCATTTAATGACCATACGAAAATCCTCAGTATGCACACACAAAAACCTGTACTTTCAACCATGTACATACGTTTACTCATCCACAACACAACCAATATCCAAAAGCTATTGGCTGTGTTGTGTTGGTTGTGTCAATGACTTTCCTATTAGCATATTGAGAAAAGGCAGCAGAACCAGTGTCATTATCCTCAGTATCAGGTCAACCGTCAAGTGCCATTTTCTCTTCCCTAATGCTGTGTTGCATTATTTGGATTTACTCATGTAAATGAGTTCAGCAGTATTTTATGTTGATCTGTAAACCGACAGCATCTCTCTTTTGACAACCCAACAACAACCATTAAAAATTGAGTTTAAAGAACCATGGCAATTACAAGCCATCTAACGCTTCAGATTCACCAGCTAAGAAGCACTTTATCTTTTACTCCACACTGACTGGTCAATAGGAAATGACTGAGACTTTGTAACAGGGAATGCAATTAGCACCTGCCAAATTCAGGGTAAAATGTAAGCTGAGGCAGCATAAAAAGACAGCTCACCTGCCATCATGCCAGATAGGTTTTCCTCGTATTAAGAAATATCATTCTTTCAAAGCAACCAAATTTAAAATTAGTCACGGATTAAAGATACATGAGATGTTCCATATTTCTACTGTCTGGGACCACTGACTTGGTATATACAATTTTAAAGAGCTCCATATAGTGTCAAAGGGACAAAAAAAACTGAGTAGGTAGAATAAATATTCAGTCACCTGGCACAGTGGCAGATGAGTAAAGAAGCATAATTTCACATCCTGCTCTGTATACAATTGACCCTTTGCTAGGCCACTATTCCTACTCCATCAATCTGTCAGAGCTACCATGGAGTCCACACTGTCACTAACTGTACTTCCTGAAGAAATATGATCTGATATTTGGAAAAAGAAAAGCAATTTCAGAATCAGACAGAGGGGTCAACAATATACTGTATGGTTTGAAGATATATCCAGAATGTTAAACTGACTCAGCAGCAAAAACAAGTTAGATCAAAGTGTGAACTACAGGTCTCAGATTGTTTTTATAAGTGTCTTCTGGAAAGGAACCTTTCAACAAAAACACTTTTCTTAAGAGTAAAGTCATTTTAGTTTAACCAGAAACAACAGCTATATGTCTCTCGCTAAAAACACCAGACTCCAATAACAAAAAAACATTATTTTACTATGTCATAAAACACACTCCATTAAAAGTTGAGGGACACCAAATAAAACTCAAACGTCTTGGTTAGTCTTTCCACTTCAAACAATCAGCAACTCTGGTTTGGACAGAATAAATCCTTAATTCCCAGCATCAGATGTGAAAATATTCTGGCTCAACAACTGTGTCCCCTTGCTGCTGACCTCCTACTCGCTCCTCTCCCAATCATGAAGCGATATTACAGAAACAAAATGGTATGAATCCATTTAAAATGTAAACTGCTTTCACATTGTGTCTGACTTGTTTTAGATACTGCAGCGGTATTACATGACAGTACTGATGTTGGCAAGGGCATCAATTTTTGTGTCACAGCTCAGACATACTCATCTTCAAATTTACCAGGAAGTCACAGTTCTTTAATTTTCCGACACACCGATTTTTTTTCTTTTCATAAATTTCACTCAGGCTGAACACACCTTCACTCTTGGCAGCTAGTGTAGATATGTTTCAGTTCCTGACACAGGACATTCATAAGGCAGTGTAAGAAAGAATAATTAAAATGTGTTAGATAAGTAAACTCAGGCCGTGCATAGCTCCTATGAGGGTGCAGGAGTAAAAAAAAGAAGATCTCCTCATGAATGCACACAGCAATCACTGTGATTTGGCTCACAGGCAGCAGATCTGCTCATCTCAATACATTTCAATTTTATTTAAATATATTTAAATAACTCCATTCGACCCTTTGGCTGATTTGCATGACTGGGACAGAGAAGACATATCTTTAAAGGACTAAAGGGGGAGGATGGGGACTCCAGGTGACTCTGCTGTGGGCTTGATGGACAGCTCAGTGTCATGTTATAATGACAATTATTCAGGGAAATTAGAATAGATCTACATAAAGATTGATCCAGTCAGTAATTACTGCCTGAGGTTATAAGAAAAGTGTTGGAGTGCAAACTCCTGTTAAGTATCAGCTAAGAAGTGTGCTTGTAAAATAATTTTCAAGTTAGCTGACATCAGGAGGAACTACTGAAAGGATTCACACTGGGAACATGGATAGGGATTTTTTAGAGCCCCACCGATGCCAGAGATTATTTTAGAGGTGGAATTATACACAGCTTTTGTTTGAAAAAACTGGGCATTGCATCAAATTCCTTGTGCAAAATGCAGCCACCGGTCTCGACATTCATCATACTTTATTTTGTAAATATGAGAAATTGGATGATTTGAAAGAAAACTGGAATCTTGATGGAGAGTCAAATTTGGTCTGGTCTGTTTTGTCACATGCAGTGTAATTGGTATCTGAAGCGCTCTGGTTTCCTTTTGTAGAACGAGTTGTATTGACAAATCACATTTGAGCAGGCTTTGGTTGAATGCAGGTGAACAGTCCGTGTGGGGAGCAAAAGAGTCGGAACGCATTAGCCAAAATACAATAAGGATCACCTGACAATGATTTAGCTCGTAAACGGGTTACTTGTGAAACAATTCGGTCGTACATGTAAATGGAAGTCTTGACCCAGGTGTCTGCTGGGTACATCGAAACCTCAGAAGCTTCTGGTCATCAACTGATGGGTTCTGAGATGAACCAGAAGACTTCAGATTAGTGAGCACAAACACAGTTAAGCCTCTGCTGTGTGGACTCATTCTTTTATAGGTTCCTTCAGAAAAACAATGTAAAATAATCTGCAAGGTCAGCTGTTCATAGTTATTTGGGGTTTTCATTAGAATCAAATGTTTCCCATATGGGTTTTTCTATTTCCAAATTATTTAGTCAAGTGTTATATAAGACAGAAGGTCTTCAATGTATGTTTAACGGTGCAATTTAAATGTACAATGTACAGCTCCAGACTATTTTGTACTTTTCCTTACCTTCTAGGACCACATAAATGGTGAAATCATATTCAAGCTTCAAATATAATTTTCTAGATCTTGAAAATACCTTTATATTGCTCAAAACATCCGTTTATTTTTCTTATACTGTCTAAATAGGCCTGTCTGGATGGCCTGACTGGACTGCTTGGTTCCATGTCTACTTCCTGTTAGCTTATGTTATACACTACAACTGGACATAAACTGAGAAACATTTACTTTTTTAACAGAAAAATTCAATGCACTTTATTTTAACTTCAATTTTATATTCTACTGGAGATTCAATTGTAAATATTCATGCTCCCATTTATTGCATTCGTTTATTGTTAAATGTTCAATGTTATGCACCTCCCGCCAGGACAAATTCCTTGTATGTGAAAACATACATGGCAATAAATGGTTATGATTCTGAAATGGTCTACATATGGTAAAGTTGTTTCAACTTCACAGATATCAAAAGGTACAGTTTCTGAATATGGGCTGTATTTCTCCATGGATTGAGCATTTGAATACTTTCACAGTAATAATATAGCACTCAGTTTTTACAATATGGGGCCTTGAAGGTATGACAATCTTTATCTGTCTTGATGTTAAAATACCTACATTTTTATCAATAGTAAATGTCTATGATTCATACAGGCATAGGGATTCATATTTTGAATAGGATTATAAAACTGGTCGCTTAAATCTAATAATCTGATTGGTCCACAGCCTTGATATAATAACTATAATAACTATAACCACATGATGACAGGGTCACAGGGGGCCCAATGTTTGTGATTTTTACTTGTATCACTGCTGGTCTCAAATCAACATCTTGGCAGCACTCCAGAAAACAGCCGTTTCCACTGAGCTGATGAATGTAGTTTACCTTCAATGCCTTCATTTGTGTTATTTCCAGATCAGTGAAAATTCAGCCTACCTGGGCTGCTAACCAGGAAAGGGAATACAGCCATATATTATGTATCGTTAGGGAGGTTGTACTTATAATTGCATAATTAGTCTGATCAATACACTCATGTACCACTACGTCTATTCTGTTTACATTGGGCCTGCTCATGTAAATCAAATGCCTGCCCATGGAGTCATGTCTCCTGCCGGGTTTGCCCAGAATATGTAAGTAGCAAGTCGGAAAGCAGCAGAAATACACTCACCACTGCCTCCAGCACCAAGATTTAGACACTTTCTGATGGGGGTCTTTACACTAGAGACAAATGTAAACCATCTCTCCAGAGCTATTGGCAACAAAAACTCAGGGACCGTAGAAAGTGGAGCAACATCTCCGCCAAGCAACCATCTCCACCTAACAAATAACAAACCTGATGGATGAAATATCAGGATTGTGGCACACAGTATAGTTTAATGAGACATAACGTGCACACATCCAGGTTCATACTTGTGTTTTGGGTTATACAAGCAGTTATTAAAGTCATCCTACTGACGTTCAACACTTTCTCAGTGGTTGCACAATAAATGGAAACATACAAATATTGTAAATAAATAGCCAAATGAGGAAATCAAGATAACGCTAGCCAGCAGCAAGTCCGGAGGTTCCCTTAGCTGTATTATTGTCACTGCAACCTGCCGTGAGCTACTGCTTAAATCGATTGGGATTTTCAGCAAACGTATGAGTGAAACCTTTTACGAATGAGCTGACTGATATTGTCTTTGGGAACATGAGAGGTGTTTTGAATGTGACTGTTGGTGCAGAACTTTCATATAAGTCTTTAGTTAGCTTTAAGGATTAATGTCTGAAAAGATTGTGACTTTAGGCGACCATACTTTAGTCAATAGATGCACGAAGAAGACATGCACGTTAGGGTTGAAAAATGAATAGAGACCGACAGAGAGAGAAAGAAAGAAAGATGCAGAAATACTCTGGAGTCTCATGTTAACCTTTGACCCTGACTGCTCCTCACACACTGCCCCAAGTAACATTGACCAAATTAGCCTCCTCCTTCTCATTGTTTCACATCAGCTCCTCTGCCTCTACAGCTAATCAAAGTGACCTTCACTGCCTCAACCTATGAAGCCTTTGAATTCACTCATTTCTCTAAAGCCATAAAAGGCCAAAACACTGCTTCACAAAAGTCTGCGCGAATTATGTACTTTTCTGTATTTTTTTATGGTGAACAGAAATGTGAGTGCAAAAAAAATCATTTATTTCCAATTAATCAAATTACCACAAAGACAAACAGCCGACCAACGGGCCACCTGGCTACCAGGCCATCTGGTCCTGGTCATCAGTTGCCTCCTTCGCCTTGTTGGTAACCCATTCTTGGTTTTTGTTATACATGAATTTAGTTTCTTTGAGAGTAAAACGTAATTCATTTAAATTAAAATTGCTACAAATATTCCAAACCTAGAAGAATGGTCCAATATCATTCAACAAAACAAAGACTATGAATAATGGGGAACATTTTCCAGATGGTGGTGCTATAGCAACAGCATTTGGATCTTTTAACCTCTTAATGTAGGGATGACAGATGGAACTCTCTAACAATTGATTTTGCACACTGTGCACATGAAGACATAATGTGATGGTTGTCGAAAAAGCTTGTGTTTATATTGACTGTGGAGAGTTGCTTAAGTCTTAACATTTAACTTAACATTTTTTCAAATATCACGCGCTGTGAAAAACCTGCTGGAGTGTTTTTTTTTGGCACACTGTGCCAGAAGCGGGCCATGGATTTTCTAGCTTGCGCAGGTTTTGATTTCAGAGTAATCTTTACCTGGTGTAGTTTACAAATTCAGTTTGGGCTTGTTTCGGAAAGGTTGTAAACAAAACAAAAAATCAAACTAAACTTTTTAAAACAATAAAAGCTTGTCTGAGTGAATAAAGGAAAGGGAAGGCTAGACCCAAAGTTACTGGTCAGCAAACTTCCAGCAGAGGGTTGTACTACAAAGCCTGTTTAATGAGTTAGCTAGCTATGTTGAGCTTAAAGCCAAAATCTTCAGTGTAAGGAATGTGGTTTAACCCAGCTAAATCACCACTTTAACCTAAGCCTTACTCCTAACCTGTTCTAGCAGAGATTATGTTCAGAGTTTCAGATTAAAAAAAAAAGGTTCTCTTCAGAAGCCGAGTAGGTTTACAGACCGAAAAGAGCTGTTAGCTTTTCTTGGCAATACCCTCAATACAGATTCCCAGTTCAGGGAATATATAATAAGCAAACTTGTTTAGCAGTAATGTTACATGAATAATTACTCCAAGCAATTATATTTACTGTTCCCTAAGCCCCACCCCCTGTTGTTAAGCCATCAAGCTACACAGCAACCATAGAGCCCATAATGTCCCAAACCACATTCCCTGAAGAAATATTATCACACTTTTTGAAGAAGGGGCGCAGACAGAAGGTCTTCAATGTGTGTTAAACTAATTCAGCAGTGCAAACAGGTTAAAAAGAAAAAGAGAGAAGCTAAAGCTACAGTTCACAGTGTAAAAGTGAAACCACCACATCACCTGGAAATCGAGACAGAAGACAATTAAGGAACAACACACTGTTCCTGTAAAGACAAATACATTTGTATTTCCTGTTACTATCATCAAAAAGCAAGAGTATCACGATTACTCAATGTTTAACCATGACGAGCTCCAAATCCACTAAACCAGCCTGAAAATCTAAAACAACTGCATGAGAGCCCATGGAGCAGAGCCGGATAGTTGTCAACTTTTACTTATTTTACGTCAGTTACACAAAAAAAAACAAAAAAAAACTGTTTTGTTAATAGTGTTAGTGTTATTGTGTCGTGGGGGGTGGATGGCACACATGAACGTACCTGGGATTGGCAGAGCGAGTGAGGTGGGATGTGTTTGTTTAGGGGTTAGTCTATGTCCGAGAGCAGAGTGTGAAGATGTTAAGAGAACGTTTAATGGTGTTGACTGGTGTTTTGGCATAGGCAACTGGTGTATTGTGCAGTAATAAATCGCAATAATCAAGATAACGTCTCCTTACCAAAGTTCGTTACATTTGGTGTCAGAAGTCAAACCTTCGCCCTTCAATGCCACGTCGGCTAGCAGCGGAGAAGCCAAGTGCCTAACTTTCATCAGCGATAAGAAACATGTTGTCGGGGAGCCGTCTCAAGCTTAAGCGGGAAGAAGAAAGTGAAGGATAAAGATGGGACGGCCCAGCTGGCGGATGACAAAGCACAGAGAGCGGGTAAAGGTTGCGGCTGCCTGGCTGTGTCACGACAAAAAAACAAACTCTGCTGCTATCAGCTGCATTCCTTCAAACAAACCACCTACACCGCCCTCCACCCTGCCAGCTGCTGAGCTGCACCCACTTTCAACCACTGTCCGGCAGGCTGCAGGCACACGCACACACACCACTCCACCTGACGACTGTGAAAGAGTCTTGGCAGTGAGGGAGGTCTGGCAGAAAAACTGTGATGGTCTGACTCTTAGTGAACAAAGTCTGCTGTGGCAGCTTCTACTTGAGTTCAAGGACTGTTTTTCACTGTCAGAGGACGATGTAGGCCGCACAGAACTCATCCAGCATAACATCGAAACAGGAGACGCACAGTCGATTAGGATGAGACGTCGACGCCTCCTACTGGCCAGGCAGGCTGCGGCAGACAAAGCCGTGCAAGGGATGCAGCGAGCTGGAATCATTTAGCCTTCCACCAGCCCCTGGGCCTCCCCGGTCGTCATGGACCCCTCAACAAAGTAACCAAAAAAGACTCCTACTCCTTCGACGCATCGACGAGGCCCTCGACACAGTGGCAGGGTCATCCTGGTACTCTTCTTTGGACCTGCGAAGCGGGTATTGGCAGGTCCCCCTCGGCCCTGAAGCTCGGGCCAAAACTGCCTTCATCACTAATGGTGGCTTGTGGCAATTTAAAGTCCTTCCGTTTGGCCTCTGCAATGCTCCTGCCATGTTTGAGAGATTAATGGACAAGGTACTTTTTGCTACTCAAAAGGGAAGAAACCTTCGGGAGAGCAACAGAGGAGGATCCCTCTCCCCATATTGACAGATATTTCATGTGTTCTGTTTTGGTCTCCACCAGCTCCTGTGGAAGAATCTGTCTTTTTAGCTAAATGCTTCATATGTCCACCAGTAGTTAGTCTCATCCTGCGTCTGTCTCCTGTTTGATGCTGAGCACAGTGGGACAGCTACATACAATTATATACAAATATCCATAAAGCTCACCAACCTGCTCAATATCAAATGAAAATGCAAACAAAACTGTAGAATAATATCATCTTTAAAAGTATTGCGTTTAATCAAACTGAAAGACACGTATTGAGTGCTGAGACCTTCCTGAATTACGAGCCAAGACAAAAAGCCCTTGCCATTGCTTGAGAGTGCTGAGCTGAAGCCTCTTAAGGCTGCATAACGCACAGATTTGCAGCCGGGCATTGTAGAAGAGGCGTAACAACAGCACTCCCGGAGTCATCATGTAACAGCGTGTGGTGAGAAATATACTGCTATAATGACATGAGTCAGGCTAACTACAACAGAGAGATTGAAGCAGGACAACTCTGTCTCCACAATTCAACGTCCGTAACTTTAACAGCAAGGTGGAATAACAGCACAACATTCTGTTGATCAGGCTGTGTAAAAGGGGCTCATGTGAAAGTGGTCTCTCATAGTGATGAAGCTAGAGAGAATCATCACCTGAATCTGCCATATCATCGAAAAAAGTTGTCAGTATGGCAGTGTTGTGTTCACAACTTGTTTTTGCTGTCCCCAATTGGCCAACCAATCAGGTATTTCAGAGTTAATGAAATAATCGTAAAAATTCACATGACAATTGTGCTTATTATCTGAGTGTTCTACTGAAGGTTCATGACTTTCTTGACTCTCTGCTGGGTCTCTCCTTAGTGATGCTTACATATTATTTTATTGGAATAAATGTTACACAGTGGTATAGTATGCTTTAGCTTTATGTGATAATGAAACATACACCATTCTCAAACTATCCTAAAAGCAACAAAGATTTTTTTTCAGCATCAGAAATGAGTGAATAAACAACTTTGACTAATCTCTATCAATCAAACATAGAGGCACCCCAAAAAAGGCATGCACATACATATACAGAAACTTCAGGGCCATGGGGTATTCACAGTGGCCCCTTAATCAGAGGGAATCAGTCAGAATCAGCTCCTCTATCTCCCTCGTCTTAGACAAGCTCCCACTTTGATAGATCAAACATAAACAGGCCTTGATCAATGGATAACTAATCATTAAAACACCCGCCGCTTCGAGCCTGGCTTGCTGCGACAGATGTTCCAAGTGTAAAATGCTCATGATCATTCAAGCCCAGTAATTTAGTGAAGGTTGAAGCGATTACTCTAAAACCAAACTCATCATCAGAGCCATAACATCAATCTTAGCAGGGCTGCACACTTACTTATGAGGGTTAATGAGAAAGAGTCCGGTCATGATTCACGCCTGCTTTTAATCAGTACGTGGTGCTAAATTAAAAACAAAGACTCTGTAAATAAGGTAAATAAGACTCTCGGTTTGAATAACAAATAATCCAATATGTTTAAAGTGAATGTTCTTGTGAAGGAGCCAAGAGGAAACTAAAGGCCATAGAGTAAAGCTTGTGAGGAACTACTCTAAAGTTGGGGTATCATACAATCACTCAATTGAACTACGCTGGAAATTATTTTTCTGTCAAATAACACTTATGTGCTGGCAGCAGAGACACCAGCACTTTACTGTAATTCTACAGTATTCATACTGTGAAATTACTTGTGTCATGACTATTACTGTAAAAGTGGACAGGGACTACGGTTGAAATTTAGCCTTAGCTAAGACTGACACATTTACCCCTGGGTTGATTGATGTGTACGGTCCCTGTTCAAATAAATAAATGAAATGAAAAAAAAGAAGAAAAAAAAACTATATTTCTGTATTTTTTTTAATCTTCAGTAAAATACTGGCAGCAGAGATGCAATACAGCAATATACTGTAAAACAATTTCACAGTCTACTACAGTAAAAAGTAATTCAGTATATTTCTGTGATTATCTGCATTTACAGTAACATTATGGTTAGTTGAAATGATCAGTGTTGTTGTAGATATGCAAAGTAGATACAATAATAACAACATTTAGCAGTTAACAATATTTAACATATCAATAATTAAGATTAGAAATGTATTGTTCATTTTCATTCATTCGTATGGGAAGTATGCAACATAAGCAATAATGAACTTAGAAAGGATATAAAGCAAACCAACTTTTATTAAACAGGGCAGTGTCAACCTTCATACTTACCAAAGTCAAACTTGACCTGAATAAAACAGTTGGGCTGAATACCAAGGCAACTAATGCAGAGGAAATAAGGGTTTAACCTATAAATAATTATGTGAGGTACATTTGTGGTCTCTCAAAAAGCAGTTTAAAATATCTACAATATCTAAATGTACTGCAATATAGTATTGACTGTCTGTGATAATATGCATCAGTAAGAATCAACTAAGATTCCCTGCTCATTGTTCTTGACAGAGCAAACCTCAGCAAAGAATTGCCAAAACACAGACAGCATATTAAGTGTAGCACCAGGGATAAACACACACTGGACCACTGCTACACTGTAATACAGGACGCCTATCGCTCTGTCCCCCGTGCAGCTTTGGGACTGATCATTTTCTGGTTAATCTTCACCCAATCTACAGGCAGAAACTATGATCTGCAAAGCCTGTGGTCAAAACTGAGACGTCTGCACTGATTGAAGTGTTTTTGATGCTGCTGCTACAGACCTGGATGAGCTCACGGACACTGTGACATTGTACATCAGTTTTTGTGAGGACATGTGTGTGCCGACTAAAACCTTCTGCATGTACAACAACAATAAACCCTGGTTTACTGCAAAACTCAGGCAACTTCGTCAGGCCAAGGAGGAGGCCTACAGGAGTGGGGACAGGATCCTGTACAACCCGACCAGAAACACACTAACAAAGGAGATCAGGGTAGCAAAGAAGAGCGACCCTGCACCAACTAGAGGAGACCATCTCCTCACACTGTGGAGAATCACCAACTGGCTGACAACCTGAATGTGTTCGACTGCAGGTTTGGTAAGCCCACTTTCCCACCACCCAACTGTTCTGATATCAAACAACCACATTCACCCTCTGCCAATTCATCACATCTCCCAACCTACCGGATCAGGATATCGTGACATGAGAAATATGGAGCAGATAGATCATGTAGAGCAGAGTTAAAACAACTTTGTGTTTCATGGCGGATGATGTTTTTTTGCCACTGCTCCACGCATACATAGTTCGATAACTTTTTGATCTTTTGATAAGTTTTCACTGCAAAGGACTCAAGATCATACTGACAGAAGAAGTCAATCAGGTTTAATCTCTAGGAGGAGTTTGAGTACAACAAATGAAAAATGGCTAAAAATGCATACATTGGGTGATTAACTGCACCGCCCCTTAGTGTTTGAATATAATGAAAATAACAGGGTTAGTTGAAGGATGCAATGGAGACATATGCTACAAATTTGGTAAAGATAGGCCAAGTGCTTTGGAAGGTATGTGTATTGACATACTAAGCTACAGCCCTTAGAAGTTAATTGGTTCATATCTTCTAAACTCAATGAGATATAATTAAGCCTTTGAGATATTTTGAGCACATTGATCCAATAATTATCCACAGATCATTTTGTAAGAATCAGACCCAGCGTTTCGGAGAAGTTTGCAGAAATGTGTTTTCCACAAAATTCTAAATGGCAAAAAATCTAAGTTGGCAAATCTAAAATAAGTTGGAAAATCTAAGTTGGCAAAGCTTATCGGTCATCTGATTAACTTTTTTGTAGAGCAGACGGAACTGGACATGTCTGTCAAATTTCAAGTTAATGAAGCAGGGGAGTGAATTTCAGTTCGAGTGGGAAGAGAGTTTCAGAGGGCGGGGGCAGCAACAGAAAAGGCCCCGTCACCCCAGGTTCGGTGCTTGGTCCTTGTTGTGGGAGTGAGGAGGTTAGCAGTTTACAATCTGAGTGTATGTGTTGGAGTGTGCCATTTAAGGAGTGTGGATAGGTAGGAGGGGACCATGTTATGACAAGCTTTGTAGGTGATTAGGAGAAGAGAGGAGTTCTCTGGAGCTATGTGTGTGAGCATCCGGGGCAGTTGAGTTTTGAACATATTGAAGCTTTTTGAGGAGTTTCGAGTGAAAACAAAATAAAAGGCTATTGCAGTAGTCGAGTCTTGAGGTGATGAATGAGGGTTTCAGCTGTGGAAAAGGAGAGGGATGGACGGAGGCCGGCAAAGTTTTTTAGATGGAAAATGGCTGTTTTGACGATGTGGTTGATGTGGGATTCAAATGAAAGGTCAAGACAAAAATTACTCTACGGTATTGTAAGTTGGAAGAAGGGGAGACGGGGAGGGAGAAGATGTTGGTGTGTTTGGTAAGGGAATTTGGGCCGTTGACATCTTCAGATTTGTTGCAGTTGATTTTAAGGAAATTGATGCTCATCCATATTTATCGGTCATCAAGGCAGTTGGTGATGGTGGATTGGGTGGTGTTGATGATATATTTAGCAGAGGTAACATTGGATGTCATCCGCTTTACAGTGAAACTGAAGACCATGCTTACGAATTCTGTGACCATGAAGAAGAGGGGACCAAGCACCGAGCTTTGGGGGACACCTTGTGATACAGGGCCGAGGCTGGATTTGCAGTTGTTGATGCAAATTAAGAGATGTTTGTCTGAGATGTAGGATTTGGACCAGGAGAGGGCAGTGTCTTTGATGCCAAAAGATGATTCCAAGCAGGTGAGGAGGATAGAGTGGTTTATGGTGAAGTGAGCTCAAGTAGTATGAGTATGTTATGGAGGTAGGTGTCTGAGGTAAGGAGAAGGTCTTTTGTCAGGTTTCTGTAATGCAGAGTAGCTCCAGTATATTGTCCGTGAGGGAGGCATGATTGGGATTGGGTATTGGTACAGATGAGCCCCGTTCAGTCTCATTTTGTTGTTGTGATGACGCAATGAGTAAGTAGGGAGAGACCACAGAGACGGGATGGAGTTTTCTGATGTGGAAATCAAAACAAAGTAACGTTGCAGCTTTCTGTGGATGTAGCGAGTTATAAAAGCCTGATAGATAAACGTTTTGGTTAAACATTATCTAGTTGAAGAGGCAGCAGTCCTTGCTTACATGGGCAAACTGCAGCGGATCTGAAGGAGAATCAAGTCTGGGATTATACCTCAACAAAGGTAGGATCAGGCCTGACAGAAGACTGTCACAACAGTCAAGTGTGTTTTTCAGTTTGTGGTCAGTTTGTGGTTCTCGAGGAAGAAGGACCAGCCGAAGTGTAGTAGGAAGACAGGTTGGTGAAACAATCCAAAACATACAATCAAATGGTTGAAGCTTGTTTAGGATCCATGCAAAGTGTTGTCGACACTTATACAATCAGGTTATTTGATCAAATGAATAAAAGCTACTCAGTTTCCATTAAATAAACCAAAAGCGGTTGACAGCGGTGGCCATTTATGCGCCTGCGTTCTACTACATTGTCTGTGGTCATGGACAGAATGTCAGACACCTAAAGATGTCTGTACAGTACACAGTCTACTGCAGAACACAAAGAGTGGGCAGTATAAAGAGCTGCAATATTTGGAAGAGTAGGGCAGGTGGACACAAATTGCAAAGATGTCTTTATTTTCTATGTATGAACCAGTAAAACCAGTGCGTGAACAGCAAAACTACTCTGCATGTATTTACATTTAGATATCTACCAGAATGTCCCCTACACTGATGACAGAGACAAGCAACTGCAATAAGATCACCAAGACTCATTATTTATTTGTCTATTTTTAGAAGAGAGACGGAGAGAGGACTGTCATTCAGCAAGTCCTTGATATCAAGAAGAAAAAATGAGAGCGAGGAGAAAACACAACAAGCACATTCAAAGTCATGCTGAAGCCCTAATTGAGTTATGCATTGAGTGTATGTTGATTGTGAGGCATTTTGAGATGCTTTCCTGATGTCTCACGGGGATTGGAGTGGGGCGATATAAACAGCATTAATGGAAGAGGATGAAAAATGCTCACAGTGCCTCAGCTCTCTGGCAGATATTTGTTTACCCAATTTGAAAAGGAAGAAATCTATCATAAAAGCCAGAGTCGTTAACAGTCAGGATGACTTTGTTGTGGATCCTTTGTAGTGCACTTCCAAGATCTAAACATGCAAACTGTGCAGCCATGGCTGACTTCACTACGTGGCTAAATGATGAGGTTTATACTTATGACAACACACATGTAGAATAGCATGTCTGTTGGGACATCAAGTTAAAGGAACAGTCCATCATTTTGGGAAATGTTTTTTTCTTGTCTCATGAGATGTAAACATTGACAGTTTAACCTCTGTGTGTCCAGTACAGAGACAAGTCAGTGATATGTTACTAGAAACAGGTGAGCCTTACTCCAAAAGAAGCAATAAGTCAAGTCCTAAGGTAATAGAAGCAGTAATTAATTTTCCTACAAAATGTACAGTATTCAGCAAAGGAAGCTAGTGGCATACGGACATATATGTAGGAGTGGGGTTAACTGTTGGTGATGCTAGGTGAGTATAGATGATAGCAAAGAGAAAAAAAATAGAGATCATCTTGGAATGGGACCTTACCAGCTGCAACACCGAATGAGACATAAAGTGTGGGGGGTAATGGCCCCTCCTCCACTTCCTACCACGATACTTCTGGCGCCGTTGCTTGGATGACACAAACTCAACCTTCATTTTGATCTCATCTACACACCTGCAAAGTCTGGTGACTGTTTCTCGCATGGCTGTAGTTAAAATATGACCAGAGACAGACAAACATCTGGCGACACACACACACACACACACACACACACACACACACACACACACACACACACACACACACACACAGCTGGTAACAAGATCTAAAGAAGTGCTGCTCGACTCCAAACATTAGTTAATAAAGCACCACAAAGGAGAGACAAGACAAAGACAAAACTAAAGAATTTAGTAAATAAGTGAAACCACACAGAGGACCACACTTCAGCAGCAGATGCCTTCCAGCTGCTCAATTCCTTGGTGTAACTGCAATATCTGCAAAAGACGAGAACACCATCACTGCATTCCAATGGCATTATCGAGGGAAGCTGATTGCAGAGGAAAACATATGGCCCTATCTCCAACACAGCACAAAAACAAAAAAACACTGCTGATCGGCATCTTCCGATGTTTACTGTACAACCAGATCTGAGGAAATAGACACTGTATGTGCTAAGCTTTGTATTGGCTCTGCTCCACATCTATACATTATAGAGTTTTATAAGGTGGACACGAGCACACAGAGATAATGGAAGCCTTAGAAATAACATTAAAATCTCTGTCGGTGCTCTGTGTGTGTCTGTGGGAGAGAAGAAAAAAAAAGAGGTTTATCCTATTTTTACCAATAGAGAATTGATTTTGACAGTTGATTGAAGGATGTGCTTATCTTGAGGCAGCTTTGTCTCTTGTATTTTTCCCACTGCAGTCATCATCTGCATACGATATTAACTTCCCCTACCTGAGCATAAAACAGAGCTCAGCCAGAGATAAGCTGACTGTTTTACTGCCACCTCACCAGAGAGAAAACTTTTCTCCTGCAGAGGAGGTGAAATTAGCATTTAAATAGCAACACATATTCTATCATCCAACTTGATTTGATGCAACAGCAGTTGACACACAGTAAAAACAAAAAAACAATCAAGGAGAGGAGGAAAGTATATCTTAAGCAGCAAAAAACACACATGTATTCTCTGACAGGAGCTTACTCACAGGAAGAGGTTCTACACCTTCAGCTCCTCGTAATAAATGTAAAGCTACAATGCACAGCTTTGAATGTTGGCAGATGGCAACCAGAGGGCTTAATTACCCAAACGTCGTGTCATGGCAATATAGTGTAAACCCCTCTGGCCTACACATCCTTTTTAGCTTATTTGAGCTCTTTCAGGAAGTCTCAGTGTGTAAGCCAACATCTACCATCAGGGCCATACGTATTTTGGACTGTAACACAATTTTTCTTATTTTCATCTTGACACAGATTTGAATTTACGCAGTCAATATGTGGTTTAAGTGTAGAATTTCATCACATTTTGTATTCAATGGATATAACAAAACTATCGCATTAACCGTTTAGGAATTACAACTATTTGTACACATTTCCAGGGGTTCAAAAGTAATTGGATAATTGCCTTACAAATAGTTTGATGGCCAGGTGTGGCCTGTTCTCTCATTATTTCATGACAAATTAAGCGGATAAAAAGATCTGGAGATGATTTAAAAATGTTGAATTTGCATTTGGTAGCTGGTCCAGGGTACTCTCAGCATGAGGACCAAAGAGGTGTCAATGCAAGTGAAGGAGGCCATTAACAGGCTGACAAACTACACAAACCTATCAGGCAGATAGCAGAAACATTAGGATTGACCAAATCACCAGTTTGGTACATTCCTAAAAATAAGGAAAGTACTGGCAAGCTCACCAACATCAAAAGACCCTGAAGACTACGGAAGAAATGTAAAGTAGATGTAGCAGAATTCTTTCCTTGGTGAAAAAAAAACCTTCATAACATGAATACTGAGGTCAAGAATACTCTGCAGGAGGTAGGTGTGTCATTGTCAAAGTCAATCAAGAGATGCCTTCCTGAATCTGAATACAGAAGGTTTACAACAAGGTGCAAACCATTGGCAACACTGAAGAACAGGAAGGCTATATTTGACTTTGCCAGAACACATCTGAATAAACGTGATCAGTGTTAGATGAAGGTTCTTTGGACAGATGAAACTAAAATTATCTTCTACCAGAATGAAGAGAAAAGTGTAAAGATGGAAAGGAACGGCTCGTGATCCGAAGCAAACCACATCATCTGGTTAACATGGTGGAGGCAGTGCTATGGCATGGGCTTGTATTGCTGCCAATGTAACTGGGTCACTGGTGTTCACTGAGGATGTCACAGCTGGTAGAAGTAGCAGGATGAGTTTTAAGGTGTTTAGGGGTATGCTAGCTACTCAGATTCAGCCAAATGCTGCAAAACTGATAGGGAAACGCTTCTCAATACAGATGGATAATGACCCAATCAAGCTTCTCAAGGCAAAGAAAATGGAATATTTTTCAATGGCCAAGTCAGTCACCTGATTTCAACCCAAGTGAGCATGCTTTTCAGTTTCTTAAGATAAAACTGAAGGCAGAAAGACCCACAAACAAGCAGCACCTGAAGGAGGCTGCAGTAAAGACCTGGCCAAGCATCTCAAGGGAGGAAACTCAGCATTTGTTAATGCCTATAGGTGTAATACTTCAGGAAATGACTGCAAAGGATTGTCCTGCAAGTATTACAAATGATCATTATATTCACTATAATAATAATACTTTGAGTATTCAGAAAAGCGCTGTATAAAATAAAAGACTCTTTACATAGGAATGTTCACACATTGATGAGAGGAGCTACCATGCAAGGTGCCACATCAGGACTATCTAACATTCATACACCGTAGGCGCTGTTACGGGAGCAATTTAGGGTTGAGTGTCTTGTTCAAGGACACATCGACATGAGCTAGCGGAGCCGGGGATCGAACCGTCGATTGAAGGACGAGCCTGCTCACCACTGAGCCACAGTCGCCCAACTATTATGCTGTTACTTCTGAACCTCTGAAAATGTGTAAAAATAGCTGTAATTCTGAAACAGTTAATGCCATATTTTTCTTACATCCATTGAAATAAGGTTTACATTTCAACCATGAATGCTTTATTTTAATCAATTGCAGTCATATAAATAGGCAAACGTCAAAGTCCAAATACTTATGGCCCTGACTAAGTTTTCAGTGACATAGTACACAAATCAGCACGGCAAGGTCTGACTTGGCGCAGCCAAAAGTGACAGTGGAAAAGCCCTATAATATGATTTGGTAGTGGAAGGGATGCAAAACATGCTCCGCAAACCCAACCATCCGTTGCTCAATTTAATTACACACATACTCATCCACACATTTAAATATAAACATATCTGAGTAAAATAAATCATTGCAAATTACATGTCATTTGGTTTTGGACTTGGATTTATTTTCTTTTTTTCCATTGGTTGCAGCATTAATTTGAATTATACACCAAACTGCCTGAAGTGAGACCAATGACATTCAAAATTCTACACTGCAACATGGCTTTGACATTTTTGAGCAGAAAAGGAGGAGGAAGAGTAAACATGAATATATAATGTATTGATTTAAAAAACTAAATAACGTGACAATCGATAGTCATGTTTTGCTTAATGGTCATGATGTGTACCTAAGAAAATGGCATGTGTACAACTGGAACAACTGTTGAAGGTTGTAAACCCCAAAGCTGTGAGTTACTGCTGTAGTTGGGCTCTGAGGAGGCAGCCGAAGGATTGATGTCAGCAGTGAAGCTGACATTTGGATTCTTTTTTTTCTTTTACATTAGAACAGAACATGATCCCATAGTGCAGGGGCCACGTCTGAAAAGAAAAGTTTCCAGACTTGTTTTTGCACCTACATGTAGGTATGTCAGACTGAAAGTGCCAGTTTTGTCCTCAGATCGTCCAAAGGAAAATCCTCTCACAGTGTTCCCCTCGCACATCTATGTTTTCCCTTTTTTTCTTCTCAATGAATACACTTAATCATGACTTTGGCACCAGAGCAGAATTATTCATGGTCTATTGAAATGAGAGCACTGAGCCATTAATCAGATAGTAGTAACTGCCACGGATGAGGCCAGTGCCTATTAAAATGTATGTCCTTTTAATTTGGCCGTGTGGTGGTGGCAAAGTGCAGCATACATGTCTCAACCTCCCTTTAATAGTCTGTCATTTTCATTCACAGGCACGGGCCATGCTATGGGCATGTGTAGCAGAGATGGTGATCAAGGTCAGGGATGCAGCTATTGTTTTGTGTTTACTTAACATGAACCCCAGTTTGCTTACAGAACATGGGACAGTTATTGATGATATTTAAAGGAGCATCAATACTGACTGCTGCAATGCACTCGCTTCGTGTCAATCCCTGATTGGACAATACACAACCACATTTACATTTTATTAATATTTAAATGCTTTCACTTCAAAATGCCCATTACAATATACGTACTACTTTGACGGATACAAAATGACTGCTAACATTTCCAAATCATTCATTCTGCACTGTAGGAGAAATTATTATCGCCACTGATTTCATATCTTACATGGTTAACTGGCTTATATGATTTTACTGAAACCTCAAAGGCTAAATTTGGAGGATTATAGGTCAAAGCTTGAGTGTTTGCTCAGACACAGCTGCTGTAAGCATAACTGGACGATCCAGACTTCTCTCTAATACATCAATTTAATATATTTCTATACTTTTCTTCTATATTTAATGAGTATGAGTGTTTTCTTATTCACTGAGTGCGTGAAGACATAAGAGCGTTTTGGGAGGTGATTAATAAAATCTTAGAAACGTCTGTAAATATTGTCAGGAAGAGTAGAATGTTTCTTAATTTGTATATGTATATATATGTTCAATATTTTATCCTTGAAACTTGTTCAATACATTAACCTTCATGATAAATATGTTTTTTGAAAAGGGGCGACGAGAACCACATGCATGAAAAACTAGGTTTAAAATGCATAATATACTTGTGGAAACAGTCAAATGTTTCTTTTTTTTTTTAACTTTTAAATGTTTACATTTAAAAACAGGAGATAGGATATAGGTTTGCCACATTCTTTGATAGTCCATGTATCAAAGAAAATTCTGCTCAACGATTGTAAAAAAAGTAATTCACACAACATCACCTCACAAAATTAGACAGAACTGAACAAAGTGGAAGAACAGTCCAAAAAGAATGTTCAATAATCTGCCTCTGAATCAATCAACAGTGCAGGTTCAGGAACAGCTGCTGAAAAACACGTCCTCAGGAAATTTTAAACTGAGGACAGACAGGAGAGACTCCGCAGGCAGACAATCATACAGGTGGTTCAACAAAAACTACAAAACTACTGTCAAAGTGCATCCGATATTGCAGGCCCATGTGAGATTTCAACTTGATACATTCCCATATTGCGCAAAAATGCAGCAAAAAAAAAATAGACATTACACTGTTGGACATTGATTAATTAATCAATGACGAACAGAGTGTGTCTATTTTTACGCATCACATGGACATACTGTGCGTTGCATTTGTGTGGATTATGACATTGATATTATTGCCAAAGGCACAATATCCAGGCTCTGCTCAGTAAAAACGGTGAAGATTACAGAAATATGGCACAATCCTTGCCTACAGTTCAAATCGTAGCATGTGATCATCCTGAAGGCCACAGTTCAACACTTTCAAAGCTAAATCCTTGAGCCATAGCAAACACATGTGTAGACAGTCAAACATACAAACACACAGCCTGTCAAAGTGGCACACACATCTAATTATACTGAAGCCACCGAGACATCTCAAGCCCTGTGTTTTTAAATAGAACAAGCACACAAACACTGACGTACGTACTGCTGGCAGATCCACTGAAACAAACATGCTTCAAAGAAAGCAGGCTAAGCTGCACATGGCAGTCCTTCAGAATATTAGAGGTCAAACACAAACAACAATCCCTAGAGGCTACAGTGTGCATTACAAAACACAACACAAAATTAATTATAAACATGGTCATGATTTTGTTCTTTAATTTGTTCATCAGTTAACAATTAAGTAACTGCTTCCTTTTCTGTCGTAACAGAACCAATTTTGTTATATTATTTGTGCAGTCAAACTTGGACTTGCCTTGTTTCAAACCAGTAATTATTAACAATATGTAATTTATTTTTGTCCTTGAAGGTGAAAATGTGAAAGTAACGTTAGAGCGATATAACCTGCTGACAATATATGAGCGCGTTTCACAATTAATTGTGTGTATGTCGTCACCTTATTTGAATTGGCAGGCTAATAATAAGCTAAAGGCTAATGCTGGGTTTACAGCAGATATCTAAATAAAATAAAGAACTGAACTATATTTAACAACACTGACGGCACTTCTGCACTTGGTTGTGTTTTCTAAATTTTGCAGAATTTCCAAATGCTGCGCACGTGTTGTCAAATTGGTGAATATGTTTTCTTAATCTGTCTTCTTGCGTGTGTTTTCAGTGAGCAGGTCTGGTTGGTCTGGTCTGGGTTTCAGTCTGATCTGGTTTGCAGTGCTCAGGTGTTGAGCTCACAGGAAGGCCACCGTAGTATCCAATACACGAAGAAAGCTTTGAATGAACAACCTCAGAACAATCCAGAAAAAATAATCCAGCTACTTTTCTTTCTAGTGCTTATGGTGTGACATTTTGTGTAGACACAGAGGAACATTACTGAATTGTACAAATAAACAATTAAACACATTCTCCATTAACTTTGATTAAAGCGGAAAACCTGGTGGAAGCCTAGTGGCAACAGAAGTCAGACGTGTCAGTGCTGAGTGCACTGACGGTTGTGTCTGTGCGGCTGACGCATCTCTCTTTTTTTGTTTTCCAGAGGGCTTGAATGGCCAGACCAGACTGACAGGCAAATAGTGGAGGGGGTCACCATTCTGTTAGTGTTGATGATTATGTCAAGTGAAAAGCATCTGCCTGTTTAACGTGATGCCTTCTGACATGGAAACAAAGGAGAGGCTATCTGTCTCTCCTCCCATACCACTGGCTACTGTTTTGCTTCACATCACGTCTGTGTACACTTGGCTGGCATGTGGGCTCTTGTGACAGTCATCTAGCTTGAGTGTTGGACTTTCAGATTATGGCCGCTGAGCAAAGTGAGATCACTTTGTACAGTTCTCACTTCTTAGTAGGTTGGTGAAAGATTCAGATCCAAACCACACAACCTGGCCTCCTAAAAATTGTGTTCACCATGCAACAAAGCTGCATAGACAACTACATTTTAAGGGTTAAAGGGTTTCCTCTCCAATTACGATTATTTTTTAAGTAACACAAACACGATCAATACCCATGTAGGGAGGAGGTCTGGGTGGATCGATGGGTCAACAATATTTAAATTACAAGTGGTTCTAATTAAAAACATCAACCACGTGTTTAAAACAATGAGTGTGAACAGGGAGTGAAAACATTTCCCTTTAAATGTGAATGAGATTGTTAGTTGTATGGGAACGGGATTTTGTGAAGGTGGGCTACAATATAGTGTTGTATACATAACATTATATATAATTTAAAAATAACTATGAATCACAATATTAAAAAGGGTACAATTACATTGTCACAAACATAAAAGCACGTTCCTAATAAAAAAAGAGGAAGCAAATGTGTACTGTATGTGTATGGACTAGTGTCAGCCTGGGTGTGTTGTTACCATAAGTTAAATTTGTTCACCCATGTCTGTGCACACAAAGAAGTACCATTTGTTTTCCACCAGGAATTGCAAACACTCCATCACCACAGAGAGACATCTCTCTGTGGACCCAGCCCACATGCTCAGCAACACAAGCAATCTGTTTAGAAAGACAAGGCATGACAGTGTTTGTGTGAGCGCAAGTGTGCATGCATGCCTTCTGTGTTTTAACACCTATACGTCTGAAAAAGGAAATGTCTGTGAATCTCAACAGCAGATGGGAGCAAGGTGACATAAGAGACCAAATTAGATGCTTTCTCTTCTGACTAAAACTCCAACTATTCTGAACTATTCAGTTTAGGTTAATTGGAGACTCTAAATTGCCCGTAGGTGTGGATTTGAGCATGACCGGTTGTCTGTCTCTATATGTGCCCCGTGATAGACTGGCGACCTGTCCAGGGTGAAGCCTGCCTTCACCCAATGTCAGCTGGGATCGGCTCCAGTGCCCTGCGACCCTAAATAAGATAAGCAGTTTGGATAATGGAATGGAATTAATATTTTCTAGACCTCGAATTTGAAGGATTGCTGTGACACATTGATGCATTTAAGTAATAGCAACCCCTTCCCTGACTTAAAACTTAGAATGGTTATGACGGAGATTGATTTCGTCACTGGAGTAATATAATTTGAGTAAAGATAATCAACGGAAAATTTATTTTTGTATCAGTTTCGGGACATGAAAATTATTGAAACGATTCACAGGTTATAACAACAGTCAAACTATAACAGTGTGCTAATGGTTCTCACACATACATGGCCGTTAAAGTAAACAGAAAATATAAAACGGCTGAATAACGACGTTCGATGATGCAACAGCAGTGATGCAGAAATTACTTTTATCATGGGGGCAATGAAGAAAATCAATTTGAAGAGACAATTCCTAACAGAAATAGTTATGCGTGGTAATAATCCCTAATATATCATGGTTTGGTGGGAACGAAAAGTACAAAATGCTGTCTTGCCCCCACTGCCGTCTTGACAAAGCACTCAGAGATGCTTTCGCTTCCAGAAATGTGTTTGTGCACAGCAAAAGCCATTCCCAATTTCCAGACTTTACAGCAGTGGTGGGCCGTCAGGGCCAGCCAAGCCTTCTCTGCTGGCCTAAACAGAATCACAAAGTTATAGCTATTTTTTTATTTCATTGTTTTTCACAAATACACTACATGAATTCTAATTATTTTCCCTATTAGCTTATTTTCTCATTGCACAGCTCCTTTCTTCCTCTGTTGCTCTGCTTCCAGCCTGCAGGGCCTGAAGCTTTTTTTTAAAGGAGAGTTTTGATCCAATCAGATTTCACCTCTATGTCTCTATGGAAGCAGAGCAATTCAAGCGGAGAGTGGACGTTATCGTTGATTGTCATAGTCTTCAACCAATCAGATTTTTAGTTTGACATGCTGGGCATATTATTTGTATGATTGGTCAGTGGACCAGCGTGACCATTAACATGCGCTGTGATTGGTCAGTGTGTCAACAGAAAGCTACCTTGCAGCAGAGTTCTGCTGGATTTTTACTGCCAGCACAAAAATAATTCAGGCTGAAACGAGAGAAGTTATGACATGTTTAGCATTTTGCTTGTTTTAACACTCAATGACTGAAGGAGGAGGAGAAACGGACTTTGTGGCGGATTTACTTTATGCCTTTCTCACTGAGGGTTATGGAAATGTTTGGCAGTGACGATCCTCACTGTCGTCCATGAAGCGCACCGATAAACTGAACAACTATGTCATTGAACTGTTTGTTAACAAAGAGGCGGATGGACTTTGTCTTTATTAAGTGAACAACATCTGGTGAGTAAACTGCTTTTTCTGCTTTTTGTGTTAATTATAAAATAGCTATAACTTTGTGATTCTGTTTAGGCCAGCAGAGAAGGCTTAGCAGGCCCTGACGGCCCGCCACTGATGTATACCACATAGTTCCGATCGCAGAGAAAGACACTTATCAGCCATTGTCAGTCATAACAACATTCCCTCCAAACTGTGAAACGTAAAGAACACAAGCTTACTTTTGAGATGCAAGGGTTCTGCTCAGACAACCCAGTACATATGCATTGTTGTTGTGTCCCCTCAAGTGTGAAATAGTTGAATTAAAATAAATTGCAGTTAATTAATGATGAAATAATGAGCCCAAAGTGGAATTGAATAGTTTGTCTTTCAAATCTCTTGTGCAGACTCAAGCTGCCCTGATGAGTAAGAGAAAATGTCTAAATACGTGCAAAAAAAACAACAACCAAAGGAACTTTTTCAGAGGCTGAGAGGACTGTAATAGATGCATCTAGAAATAAATGTACTGTATCTCAGAGTTTGGATTTTGCTGCTCAGGCTAACTGAAGTGCCCTGTAGTGTTATTTATTACATAATTCAGTACACATTTATGATCTTTAGGACCACAAGTGCCTTTCACCCATATTTTAAATAAACACTTTACAACTAACTGAGTAGCAATAGTCCAATGACTGAGACCACATACTTATTAAGTTGATTGTTCTTTTAGCTCTGACATATTGGCTTCTCCATGTCAGACCCTATCAGAGTCGTTACCATCTCTGTGCGGACCAAACACCTCTCCAATACTGTGATCACCCTAAAAGTAATTTAGCTAATGGATGAGTGTCGGAATGACAAAAGGCATATTATGGACGTAAAGTAGGGACTGTAGTTCATTAGAAGAAGGAGAATTGTTTGTGAGGGCAGGAGATAAGGAGCTGACAAGTGAGAATGGGTACAACATCATTATTGATTGTTTCCTAGAACACAAATGTGCTAATAATCTGGGACGTGTAACGTGGTGTGCTGCTGACCTGTAAGTGCTACACCAGGTTGGATTGCTTTACTGCCAACATAAATACATTATTTTAAACGCATCAATATAGCCTAGAGCAGGGGTCGGCAACCTGCGGCTCCGGAGCCGCATGCGGCTCTTTAGCCCGTCTGTTGCGGCTCCCTGAGGCTTTGACAACAAAAAAAAGAAAGACAACTTTTTTTTTTTTTTTTTGCCCAGTGGAAAAGCTTTTAAAGGGAAGTCCTCTTATCTTGGAGTTTTAGGTGATATTGTGTCACTGAAAATAAAAATATATGTTTAAATATTTCTTTCACTAAAATGTGCGTCATGTCGCTGTCAAGCCTCCGTCCCTGCAGCTGCTAATCGTGATTCAGAGCCCCGCCCTCGCGCGCAGATGAGTGCAGAAGAGAGATTCCTCAACTGCTGCAGCAAACTGAGTAAAGTAGATATACTTTCAAGAAGTGGATCACGTCTCCAAACTCCACTACTGCTGCTGGTTCTGTGTCAGCTCATGAGACACTAAGGCGTCCGTTAGTAAAAACGGATCCGTCCTCCGTTTGCGGTGCTCTAGTGAGGAGGACGCCCAGTGTAAACGTAGCAAAAGATATGCGTTTAAAATGTAAAACTCACTGAAGAGGACAGGTATTGAACCTGCTACCTTGCAATTACAGGGCAAAAACTCTACCACATGAGCCACAAATATAGATAGACCTGAAGGTCTGTATAGTTGTGTTTTTAATTAACCTTAATGTAGCACACATGACTATTTTTTGTTTGATAGTTATAAACAGGTAAAACAGCAATAAAAATGTAAAAAAAAAAGTCTTTATTCTTGTTCTATAATTTCATAAATACAACAAACTATAGTTTTTTGTATATTTATATATATATATATATATATATATATATATATATATATATATATATATATATATAATATGACTATATATAAAACTTCAGAAGCTGTGATATCAAATATTTTTTGCGGCTCCAGACAATTTTTTTTTGGTGGAAAAAGGTCAAAATGGCTCTTTGGATACGAAAGGTTGCTGACCCCTGGCCTAGAGCAAGACCAATGCTATACTGTGGCACTAGCGGCTCAGTATCCCCAGGAATTAAGTTATTATTGGACAAATCTGAACCTCATATTTTACATCCAAGAGCAACTTTCAGTGGGAATGTAGGAAGCAGGTTGTCCTTTAAGTAGTGAGGAGAAAAGGACGACCGTGGTGGATGGGCATTTCTAACTTTAATGGTCTGTCCTGATAGACCTACTATTAACGATGACCTTTTCTTCAACTGTCTTTCCACATGTTTGAGTTGCCTGTGTCGTATGTTGTGTCTGTCTATACACATTCATTACACACTATTAACACTGTCTCTTCAAAAATGTCCACTGTACCAAACACACCAAACCATGACTCCTAAACTGGCATGACTTCTCTACCTACCCTACCAATCACCAACATTATTGGATGGCTACTTTTATTTATGTCAACATGGCTGCATTCATGCAGTTGAAAGTGCAGGTTGATTTGAAAAGTCTCTAGTACCGTGCAACAATGACAGAATTATTTACTGTGATAGATGATGCATCTAGACCCAGTTTCAGGTTCCTGCTAGTTTATTTTAATACCCTTGTAAAAGGAAGGAAAACACATAAAATCTTAAAAGCGATTCAGTGATAAGGGATTGTGTTTGTGTGAAAATTACTTTTGGCCAATTCATTTGGGAATAAAAGTGATGCATTAGACAGTTTAGTTCATGTTCATAACGGCTGTCTTTGAAGCCGTAGACCAGTCCTGGCCTTTACAATAGACCTGCATAAACCCAGAAGCTGGCACAGCCAACATAGATTTAAGTTCCTCCAGATGTTGAGAGATTGGACATGATCTCTTTGATGGACCATCATGCCTCCTGTTGAGTTATAGTGTAGTGAAAGCCAGCACCACCCGACACAAAGACATCATCTCTCAGAGCTGTCCATAAATTAATGGAATACTTCACTTCAGCTCCAGGAGCTGTCCACACTATAACCTAATATCAGTTTGCTTCCCTTTTTCTAGAAGTAAGAGTTTCATCACAGCATAGTAATACATTGCCGTTATATTCAGTAGGATTTAAATCAGCCGTATATTCACAGTATGAAATGCTTGAAATGTTGATGTGGCATTCAAAAGGGGACAGATCATTTGGTAGCATAACCAAATTTGTCCCACTTACCTCTATTCACTTACCCCTGATATAAATTACAGAGGTCTGTAGTAAATGGCTAGAATAAAATAGAAAACATAAAAACATTGTGATCCTTGAAAGAGGGAATTATTAAAAGGGAAACACAACAGCTCAACAACTCGGCAGAGTTCATCCAGACAGCAGCCATAGGAACATGATAAGTTCACACATGAAGCCTTCCAGCCACTCTCCGCTCAACTTAGATCATCTGCTACCTTCTCTTCTCTAACTGCCAAGTGGTTGACAGCTCTCGGTGGACCCATTTTAACAAAGAGGGCGTTGGAGCCCGAAGGGAAAAATAAATTATTCAAGCAGATTGCAAGTGGACCCCCATGGGAAACAGCAGCAGTCTGCTTTTCTTATCCTTACAGTATCCAGCAGCCTCAGTCTGTTACTCTACCTGGACCATGACATTCCAACAGACACACACACACACACACACACACACACACACACACACACACACACACACAAAACCCTTGTTTTCCCAGGAGTAATCAATTAATTGTTGGAAAGTTGCCAGCAATTACTGATCAAAGGAGGAGCTGAATTGCAGTCCTTAAGCTTTGAAGAAGTTTAATAAGTCACCTACATGCAAAACAGTCAAGCCTGCTTATCGTTTTAATTTAAACCTTAATGAGACACTAAGATTATCACCTTCGTCACTCATCTCCCTGGAGAGAAAGTAAATATGGAGGACAGAGCGGAGGAAAATTCGCCGTGTAGAATGGTCACATTAAGTTACTCAACTGCAGTCTTTTCCTTTAGCGGCATTTCATGTTGAGTAGTCTCAGAGATAATTCCTTTTTTCACTACTACATAGATGTAGTAGAAGTCATAGCCAGTAACGTTCTCATTAGATTTCCAGTTTTATCACCACCTTCATTTGGCTTTGAGTTATTTTTTTTAGAAACTCTAGTTCAGTCTGATTTCTTTCTAAAAGCACGAAGCACAAATGAAGCACATAATGCATAATTACATGATAATTCTTCAGAGGTCAATCCAAAAGAGAGAACCGGAAAAAAGTCACCTCTCCGGCTGACCCTGTCACTTTCCATGTTTCCTCGCACACGCCTCAGCCACACTGGCTAATTATGGATGTCACAAACTGACACCTGCAAGCACGTGGGTACGGCCATTATGCTGGAAAGCGAGCTGCTGATGCTGCAAAAGCATGCCACGGTGGTGTTGAGATAGAACATGTGTTTCCCAAACAGGCTCGGTGTTGTAGGCGTCACAGTCCACTGATGCAACAGCAGAAGACATATATCCCACCAATCAATTCTGACAGGCAACTAGCACTGCAGATGTGCTTGTGAACGAAAATGTATCGGGACAAACGGTGCATACCAGTACATGAAAAATATCAACAATGTGTGAAAGTGACAAGTAGGGTGACGAGTTAACTCCATGCCATATCCGTTTCAGGAGACAGCAGGATGTGATTCTGACTGAAGCATAGCCCTGTGAGACTAGAGCCACCTGTTTACCATGTGACTACAGATTATTAATTATTAAACATGAGCATTAATCACCTGCTATAACAGCCTCCATTCTGCTTATTTTCAAGCTTTCGACCAGATTGTGTAACCTGGCTGCAGGGATTTTATATTTTCCATCAGCCACAAGAGCAGAGGTGAGGTCCAACACAGATGTTTGGGGATGAGGCCTTTCTAACAGATGGCGTTGCAGCTAATCCCAAAAATGTTGGATGGGGAAGTCAAGGCCATTTCTTTAAAGATGGCTATAGGTGGCAACCAGGAGTACGTGGGTGTCCACTGTTCATATACATTTGGCAATGTAAGGCATACAGGAGCATCTCTTGTTTGTGAAAGCTCATTGACATTGTCATATTGACATATGACTTTATGGCAAGTAAATTAAGTAATCTACAATTGCGCTACAGCAGCATTGATATATACAGGTAAGAATGAAAAAATGCACAATCTATACTAAAAATGCAGTGGGAAACTGCTAAATCTTTTCTTGCTCATCTTTTGTTGAGTAAACCCCAAAAATAAAAAATACTTAATGATATCTTTGCTCACCCTAATCCC
Organism: Taurulus bubalis; assembly: GCF_910589615.1. Classification (NCBI taxonomy): domain Eukaryota; kingdom Metazoa; phylum Chordata; class Actinopteri; order Perciformes; family Cottidae; genus Taurulus; species Taurulus bubalis. Next base: position 25,632,928 of record NC_136593.1, on the reverse strand, counting down.
CCAAATCATCTCCAGAGATAAATAAATTGCATGATACCATACCAGCATCCACAATAAAGTAAAAGATAAACTGTTAAAATGTTGCCATGCATGGCATTCATGTTAACTGTCCAGATTTGACTGTTTGGGTGCAATTACACTTTTTTCTAGTATCAAGATAATTAACGTGAACTGTGATGCTGAATCTCAGAAATCTTTAAAGTAAAAATTCCACCTGCAAATGTGGTTGGTGGTTCCCCAAACATTAATCATCTGATAAGGCAGTTAACTGCTGGGGTAAGAATATGCTTAATTACTTACAAAGCGATTCACAGAGTGCTGTTTTTATCAGATGACCGCTGTCAAAAATGATAGATTCATACTAGATCACAAACACAACTGACCTTTGCAGTTATTCTAAAGACATAAAGTCCAGAGTTAATACAAGTCCAGAGAGAACATTATGGAGCTCCTTGTAGTAATCAGCCAAAGGTTACAATAAAGAAGAGGGATGGCAAGTTCTATGAGGTGTGTGGATCAAAACGTATGTGTGACAAGTTGGAAAATATTCACTTTTACAAGTTAAAGAAAATGGTAATTTTATGGTTTGAAAAAGCTGTGATGTGGTCAAACACATAATTCATGTGATTAAGGGTTTAGAAAACTAATGGCGTGTTCACACTAAAAGAGTTGCGAATTTTTGCAACGCTTTTTCGCCTGAGTTTACTTGCTCGACTTTATGTGGTTAATTCGCTTTTTCGCAACCATTCGCTGTGGAAAGGGGGCGTGGCTTATCTTTGTGTCTTTACTCTGTGAAAATATTTACCATTTCCGCCATTCACCATTTAAATAACAACTAGTTCTGCTTTATACTTGTTGAGGAAGTCCCACAAACTCCAGCGCTCCTTCAACGGACCCGCAGCAGTTTGATTCAGCAACGGCAAGACGGCGGTGATGCCAGGCGGAGCTTCTCAACTCTGATTGGCTTTCGCAACCATTCGCGTCTGTGCATTAACTCGACATGTAATCTACTTGCGCGAATATTATTAATCTGTTGTTAAGACAGGTGTCTGTAAATGTAAATTTTTCTGCGTTTTTTCGCTTATATTTTTCAAAAGTTACCGATAAATATACACTGAACTATCTGATAACACCGTTATTTTAACCAGCAGACCGGAAGGGTCTGTCTCTTCCTGCGACTGAGTTTCTTCTTGTTATGAAGTGGGCGAGCTCTACCCAGCATGCAGTTCGGCGGTGTAATTTGATAAATGTACAATTATTAGTGTTACAAATTGTTTATGTGTCACAAACTGTTCACTGTGTCGTGGTGTTTTACCCTGTTAAAGAGCGCTAGTTGTGGGTTATTCATTGTTGTTTTAAAGTTTTAACTATGACTAAAGTTATAACCATGACAGTTAAGTACTTCCGACTGCTCCGTCCTCAGCAGTAAAAAATATATGTTGCTGCCTGCTGAAGAGCCACAACAGTTGTTATGGCTATGCACCATATGACGGTATATGAAAAATGTATACCGGTTCAACCACACGGCCATATGTGTAATGTTCTGTTAAAAAAATCATATGTGATTCAAATAAATTCATTGCATCTGAGTTCATTCAAACATTACAAATAAGTTTAAATAATGAATATGTTTTAAGTTCAATACAAAGAATGGCGTTAGTAATAGTAATTTATTTACTTAAGTATACCTAACAATAAATACTTGATTTAGGATTACTCCATTTAAGCATTTTCTTCCACGAAAAGGATTTGAGTTATTTAATTTAAATGGCTCAAGGCCATCGGTTTCCTTAAACTGTTTGAGTTGACTTTATACATCAGGTTTCACAGTGTACCTTGGGGAAACTACAATCGTTTTCTCATTGCAGTAAAGTCTTTTCTGAGGAAAAAGCACAACATCAATCCCATGATTATTTACCCCTCCTTTTCAGTTATGTTGTACAGAGATTAAGCAATGTTTTGCATAGTTATATGAGAAAAATGAGAAATATGTCAGGAAATACTTTGGTAGTACTGTTGGTATGTACACTCTACTCAACTGTGGATATCTTCCAATGTAAATTATTGTTTTTGTACAAATAAGAATTGCAGTACAGTCCTTTTACTAGTCACATCACTCGTGATTATTTATCCCCCCTTTTCAGGGGCGTACCATTATGCAAACTGTTTGTGCCGTCAGTAGCATTGCAGGAGAGCTGCAGGCAAACTATTTATTACACATAGATATTCCCCCATTCTAATCCTAAACTTTAATGTTTTAGAACATTAGCAGCAACGCAGTGATAATGCAGTCCATCTGCTGACTCTGATCTCTAATACTGAACATGCTCATTATCCTGCATGCCACATGGTTCACATCTTCCTAATAGTTCACAGCCACACGTCAGACCAGTTTGCAGCACAGATGCATCTTCAGCTTTGCACTCCCATTCTTTCTATCAGGAAGAATTCAATGTAAAATTGACATATCATACATATATGACACAGACATGGACTCAGAGTGTAGCCCCAGTTTGTGACTGTTGGAGAATCTTACGTAACATTTACATTTTTAAGAAAATAGCCTTCAGGTCACTTGAAATGCAGATTTTGCCATCAAAAATTAAACATGTAAGATAGCATTTTTTAGAGACGTCTAAAACCCTCCTACTGTTATAAAATATCTCTTCTGCTCTACATTTGAAGTCAAGTTTGAACATTTTCAGAAGGAGGGCCCTCGCTGCTAAACTCAAACGAGTCAACATGAAAGGATTGCTGCTTACTCATCCAGTGATCACTTTAAGAAACTGCAAATTAGGCCTGGAAGCATTCATTTCATTATCAATAAATCAGCAATAATTTGTATGAACAATAATGCATCAGTGTATAAAATGATCTATAAAACCCAGAAATATCAAATTATTATTATTATTTTGTGGAAAACAGGTGTAGAAAATAATTTTGTAGAAAAACTAAAATAATGCAAAGTATCCTCATGCAATGGTTCGTATAATATCTTACCAAAAGTCTGTTTTCCTACGCTCGTTAGATGAATACAGTCTTTTCAAAATAAACTTCAGTTTCACAGGAAACAACTCAATAGGTTTAAGATTGGGTCATTTGGGGTGAAATAATCACGGATGTGACGCTAGTTGAGTGACACATAACTCAAAATGTACTTCTCGTTTCACATCGGGAACGAACCGCAGTTTCCAGGCTGGCAAAGCTTTCACAGTCTGAAAGGCATGCCACAGGCTTTCATCCTTCCTGATTGCGTGCATCAGAGGAAATCATTGCGTAGGATTCCTGTAAATAATGGAGCATTATCTTTCTTAGGTATAGCTATGAATGCTGGATGAGAGCAGCCTACATACTGAGACAATCCTGGTTTAATTCATTGTAGTGTCGCCAGGTTAGATTTACAGTGGGAGCTGCCTGACACATTCTTTTCTGACACTACCTCTAAAAGTTGCCAAAATACAAAGAATCTTTAAAAAAAATAAATAAATAAGTTGAGGAGTTGAGGTAATCACCACTCCTTCTGGTTTGTCCAACACAATACTTTACACATTGTACTGCTGAGTGTATTATTCCGAGCAGCCTCCTGGGAGGTGTAGAAAACAATGGCCCAGGCTGGTGTGAGGTAACTGAAAAAATGTGTATCTCCGTAGGAGGGACTCTCCAAGTGTTGAGGAATAGTTACCCATGTGTTTCTTTTCCTGGTGGCGCAGGTTACTGCCTGTGTGCCTGAAACCTCATTAAGCATCCGCTGTCATCCTCCATCTGTTAAACACTCAGCCAGGAGAGCCAAGGAGAGAGGGGAAGCAATCTGTCTGCTAACTTCCTCTCTCCTTCACTCTTTATCTTTCTCTCTTATACAAACTATATAGATCTCCGTAGACCTCTTGTTTTCCCTGTTTCCACACTTTTCTTCTTCTTTATTGCCTCTGTACCTTCCACCTCTGATTCTATTGTTTTTACTTTATACTTCACTACCCTGTTGCTTTGTCTGAAATTACTCTTTTGAGGGCAGCAGGAATGAGTACTGACAGTTTTTTTTTTTTTGCCACCATAAAGACAAGAAATAATGCGAATAGAGATGCACATTATGATTATGGCTTGTTTATGACTGTGCTCACAGCGTTTCCTGGGCCTGCCCCTAACGTACACAATAAAAAGCAACCGATTCTTTGCCACAGTAGGCGTTTTAGAATTCAATTTCCTTAATCGAGGATACCTCTGCATTGTGCTGAAGGTTTTTTGTTTTATCCCTTTCCCTTGTGGCCACCTCTGTGTCTGCCGGTAACAGTCACCAGAAGCACGTGAGAATGTTCTTTGAGTAGTTAAATCAGGTCAAAATTCACATCTTCACGTTATCTTGTTTATTTGTTAATGATTCTGTAGAAATATGGCAGTGTGGACAAATACAAATGGGACGCCCCGCTTCTCTTCATCTCTTCTGTTTTCTTAACTTATACATCATTATCTGTTCTGCGATCTGTCCCGTCTCATTCTCCATTAAGGCAGCCAGGTGACTCACAGCATAGAGAGACAGACAGAGAGAAAGCGGGAGATAGAGATAGAGAGAGAGACAGAGAGAGAGGGAGAGACAGAAAGAGAGAGGGAGAGAGACAGAGAGACACAGACAGAGAGACACAGAGAGAGAGGGAGAGAGAGAGAGAGAGAGAGAGAGACAGACAGACAGAGAGATAGCACTGTATTCCTTCTCGCCTGCCTGAATGGGGTGTAAATAGACAGGGTCAGCGGCTGGGGTCAGAGTTTCCGATGAGAGTTGATCTCCGGAGTCTACCGCCTCAGGGACTCTGAGCTCCGTCAACCTCGGGCCCCTTCTGGGCTCCGCCAACTGGCCCCCATGCCCCTCCAAACTTTTTAATGAGGCAGTTAGTCGTGCAGCGGTGGCCTTTCAGTGACGTACGCTGACCGAGCGCTCTGATGAGAAGGAATATTGATAAAGCTGTCAGGAGGGAAAGCTCTACCCAACTGCAGCTGTGTGTGTATAGTCTGTGAGTGTGTGTGTGGACAGTCTTAATAATTCCCTTCCTGAAAGCAGTTGCCACCCAAACCCAAATAAACAGCACTTACAGTGCCAATAAAAGTCTGTTTTCAGCAGAAAATGAGATCAGTGTAGCGAGGTCACCAACCCTGAACTGGACCAGAGAGAAAAAGTACATTCCTAAAGCACACCGACTCACATAATCCTAGACATATAAAATGTAGACTTAACTGTATTTAAATGGCCAAAAATTGCTCTGGAAATAAAAAAATTCTGTACTGATGAGGTTGATGTTTAGAAATCTTCAAGGAGATACTTTTACCAAATGTAATTGTTGTATTTGTAAAGTCGAGATGTCGTGGAATGCCATGCTTGAAAAGATCTATAGGGTTTTTAAGAGCAGAATAAATGGAAAATGTCCATCATTTTCTATTTTCAAGTGACTTTAATAAAACAAATCCCATGATAACTCGGTGTACTGTGGCTATTGATGCAATATTAGATTCGTAATAAGATATAAATACGGCGACTGTGGTTCAGTAGTGAGCAGGGTCGTCTTTCAATCAGAGGATCGGCGGTTCGATCTCCAGCTACGCTAGCCCATGTCGATGTGTCCTTGGGCAAGACACTTAAAAAATTGCTCCCTACGATGTTATTGTAAGACGCTTTGGATAAAAGCGTCAGCTAAATGTAATGTAATATAATATGCCACAATATATCAAATGGCGATGCATGTAGATGCAGTGCAGCAGATCTTGAGACCACTCAGCCAGACCGGCCAAACAAAATGCAAAGCAAGGTTCAGAAACCTGGCTTCACCACAGCATCCAGGATCAAAGTATTGGACATAACAGGTGGACACCACATCAACAGAATGCAAGACTCATGTAAGAAGAGGGGAGGCGGACTCTGTGTTTGCATTATACTTGGTGCTCAAACAACAGTCAAAGTTAATGTGACATGGTCACCTAGTCGCTGGATGACGGAATGAACAGGAGGATAAGATCACAGATTTGGAGGGTGAAAAAGGAGTAGAGATTTTGTTTTGTAATGAGCCTGCTCTTCTTCCATTCACAGCCTTCCATACTCTCAGAGACTTGACACTGTTGAGACTTAGTGGATGAAGGTTCATACCGCTGTTGTCGGTGCAAAGTTAATGTGACATCTCCCTCTCGTTGGCTGTCACATGTTATTTTAACAGCCATGCTTATAAATTAGCAGTCCTGATCAGTGCTGAGCCGTTGTGAAGGGAAGGATTCATTAATAATTCAGGGAAGAACCGTTCGTCGGCCCGTAGGGAACTATCAGATGTGAGAGCAGATGACGACGCCCGGCAGGTATTAAAGATGGTATCTAGACCATAAGCGCCTACCATGCTAGCTAAGGCTCCTGTGTATATATATGACACACACACGGATTACAGATGAAGCAGGTGAGAGGTAGGAGAGATCACAGACAGGAGGTGGATTTTATCTGCTGTATTAAGAACACTGATAAGAGATAGAGGCTTTTGTGCTCGGTGGGTGAGAACATGAGGATCAGATTTGACGCCAGGCTCACGTCTTCAAAAGCCTAATGGAAATGAGAAGGCTGGCTTTGACTTGACTCACTGCACGCATGTTATGCTGTCAAGGTGCGTTAAGATGCTGTTCAGATACTTTACACAGCAAGTATGATTAAAGAGTCGTCTTGGCAACTCCAGTGTATTAATGTGTTGCAAAGAAGACTGAAACTAAAGAACCCTTTCATTTAGATGGAGTGACTTTTGGATTTATGTGTATTATCACCACATCCATATAGCAGAGGAACCTGACTGTGGTTGTGGTTAAATCATTGTTCAATGTTGTAGTCAGTTAAAGCCATGGCTTGGTGAGTTGACTGGTAATGTGTTACTATGGTTACCTGCAGTTTCATATATTACACCAATGTAGGTGATTATATTAACTGGAACTACGTCCCCGTACCTCAGTAAGGGACACCAAACATTTTCTCTGGTCATGATAGAGGTTTCAAAAGAACAAGCTGTATATTCCAATGTATCAGTGTCATTCAACTGAATGAGGATGAGTGATTCAAATGAGCCCATATGTGTTCATATGTATGACATGACAAAGGTGGAATAAAGCAATGCATTCAGATACCATCTATTTAACTAAGAAATTACAAAATGTTGGAACCCAGCGACAGAGTAGTTCTCCAAGACTCTCCAACAGTCACGCTAAAGGAGCGTTCAGGTCCTCTAACACCCTTTCAGTATTTCAACCTTATCACCAATCCGATTACGCCATAGTGGAAAACACTGCAATTGTTAGAGAGGTTCTCTGGTTTGCAGCTACAATATCTGTTTTGGGACAAAAAACAAATTAAGTGTGTGTAAGAGAGAAACATGACTTTAGAAGATGTACGTTTAGGTGTTGACATTTTTGTAAGTTAATTTAGTTTTGTTAGCTGTAGAAAAATCAACGCTTGCATGTAATGCATTCTGGTACATGTAGCACAGCACCGCAGCAGGAAAGATCAGCTTTCTCGGTCAACACTGCACACTGGGGAATTAATTTCTGCAATGATTGGACATTTACCAACTCAGCACATAAAAGAAATCCCTTATCTAACGACATATCACAGTGTTGTAGAGATGAGCGGGAATGTCCGTACTCCATACATTATCATGCCTAACTTAAACTATTAAAAATGTCTGACATATTTTACAAGTCCGGCATACATTTTGTTTCTAAACTAGTCTGCAAAGTAACTGCAGCCAATACAGTTGAGTTAAAGTATTACTTCTTACAACATGGAAGTACCAAAGTCTCAGTATCTCAAAATTGTATTTCAGTTCTTGGGAAAATGCACTTATTACCTTCACACCTCAGCTTCATCCACACAATGTTTTCTAAAACCCTACGTGTCTGAATGCCGTATCGGAGCTATTCACAATTCCGCATTCACAGAAACGATATTAAAATATAAGAATGAAAGTGTGATATTATTCATCGAGACACATAATGCATGCATTGCAACACCGAAAGCTGACGTGTCAAAAATTCAATACGATTTCAGGGGTAACAAGGATTACTTGAGAATGGATGTTCCTGTAGGAGAGCAATCTGAACGGCGGGGCTCAGATCCGTGTTTTTACACATCTTCCCATTCCAAAAGTCATTTTCACTTCCAGCAAAGGATGCATAATGTATGACAGGGTTAATCAACTTGAGACAAGGGGGGGAGGGAGCGATTTGGCTGGAACAGTCTGCCCTCTATAGGCGCCTGTGCTCCTTTCAGCACTCACTTTTCATCGGGGCTTTCTCTCTATCTACTGTCATTGTTGCCCTCTCACCTCTTCTTTCTCTCCTAATGGAACGCCGACATTCCACCCACTGCCTCCTTTCTCCACAAACTCTCCTCACTTCCAAAAACTAGGAACTGTTTCACAAAGGAACCCCCCGCCTCCATCAATCTTGATGTTCTTCTGAAGCCACAAATGATTTGTATTGTCTCAAATACTGTTGCCAAATACACTAGCATTCATCTTTCTGCAGAGCCTTGACATTTTGTGTGTGTCTCTGAATGTGTGTGTTTCTGTGTCTGCACACACAAATACATGCTTGCATAATGCACATATGTCAGTGTTTGTGTGGGCTGCCTTGTCCCTCGTAGTTGTCCTCATTACTGCTGATCAATACTACCTAGCGCCAACTTCACTAATGCACCCCCAACACACACACACACACACACACACACACACACACACACACACACACACACACGACAGAGAAACTAAAAACTCATTTCTAAATAAACGATTGCAGCCTTGAGATTTTCTTGGCGCTGGGGCTTGAGTTGGAAAGGCAGTAGCAAAAGAAATCAGCTTCATTGTTTATGACACCACATCATCTTTCTCAGACTGCTACAGGGGAGAGGAGACAGAGAGATACAGGTGAAGGCACACAGAGAACTGAGAAGAAGAGAAATAGCCGGGCTGGGAACTGGAATTGATCTGACGTTGGGCCCCGGGGCCACGTTATGACGAGGTTTGCAGTAGCCGGGAGAAGTTTGATGGGGAAAAGGGGGGATGTTCATCACAGCAGAAGTAGAGCCATCATCCTCCTGGAAGGAGCGGTGTTCCATTACTGCCTGCCTCCACTGTCAGTAGATAAAGCTGTTCCCTCGCTAATGATCCCAAGAATACTTGTACTCCGTAGACACAACTTTAATGTTCTGCTACGCACAGCAAAGTAAACAAAAAGACTGATGGTGGAGGAGACACAGGCGACCTCACAGCTCGCAGTCTTTAGATAGCAGGCTGCTGCAGGTGAGAGGATTCTTTTTAGATATGGCAGATATTAAAATCCAATCATTCCAACAACAACATCAAAGAACACTTAGAATGAGGACGGAGGGAAGATGTGTTCACAAATACAGAACTTTCTGATGAAGCTGTGACATAGAGGTACAGCGAAGAAGACTAAAGGCAAGCCCTCAGTCTGCGGTGTCTATTATACCACATTATAGAAAAGTAACACAGTAAACATCCAATTCTTAGGGATAAAAATAATAAAGTGTGTCCTGAGATTGACATGAGAAAAGATCATGATGTCTTTAAAAGGGACATTCGTTGGATTCTGCCACTACAGTCATACAAATTCACTCATCACAGGCACAGTCTGTGGGTTTAAGTGTCTCTCCCAAAGATACAACAACATGGACTAGCAGAGCCGGGGATTGAATCGCAAATCTTTTGATTGAAGGACGGCCTTGCTCTACCAATGAGCCACAGATGCCGCATTTCTGGATCTTGACCCATACTAGGAAGACACATTCAATATATTTCAGCCTCTGCATTTTAAAATATGTCCTGTGTCCCGTTCCAAGGATAGTACTAGATTAAAGATCAGAAAACTGTCATCCTCTGTGGAGAATAATTCGGATCTGTAAAAATAAATGACAAACATTTCTTCAATAAAACTTGGAATTTTCTCCCCGTGGTGGGACTAGGTTAAAGGTAGACCTGTAACCGAAACATGAACGTTATCCACAACAAATCTCGATGACGAAAAGGCAAAAGGTTGCCAAAATCATGTGGCCATCTCTCCTTTGGTCCCTGACCATATAAGCACAGGCCCAATTCCATACCTTTCCATCTCTCCAGGCCTTGTTTCTGCAGAGCAGAAGAGGCTGCAGTGCCTCCAGGACCGGAGCATTTACATTAGGTGTTAATCTTTAGCTTTCACTGACACTACAGCTAGGTTCAGTGGCTCACTTCTCACCCTTGGTGCTATTGTTGAACTGAATCAGAGCAGATGTGGATCCAGCCTCAGGCAGTCCCAGATTAACTTGTTGATTATGCACTATATCAGTGAGTCACATGGCGATGTGGCACACTGATATAGTGCATAATCAAGAAGTCACAGCATCCAGCTGCCAGTATAATGTTTGTCATACTTCAGTTGTAAGAAACCAAAATGAATAAAACCAAACCATACACAGCACATGCAGAGTTGGTCTGACAAGCTTTTACTGTTAAATGAACTGCCAAATATATCCATCCCTGCTCAGAGAAATCCAGAGTGAGCTTAGTATATAAACTATTATTCAAAAGTGCAGCTACTGCCTGCTTGTGAACACATTACACATTCACATTACCTGTGAACTCTGCGTCCTATGCGATCCTTTTGTAAGGCTGGAAAGCTTCCCTTGCAGAAGGGCATTAACTAAATGTATTTTTAAAACTATGAAACATTTAAATGGTCTACATAATCTAAATAGACCGCAACATATCTCTGCAAATTGATTGCATATCCACAATCTGAATTAAAATGGGTCAGTTTAGGTATAATCTTTATTGGTAAACACATGAAAAAGTGGTTTTAACAGTAAAGTTGAGCTGCAATTTTTTTTTATCATTTGAATCCTGCCAAGGAACTCCATTATACTAAGGTGACAGAGTTTCCACATTTAGTGGATCAATGAAATGTTATCATAACTTATAACTGATGAGCGGAAATGAGAAAAATAGAATTTTCCTTTACATGGGGGTGAGAGGAGCTGATTTGATTGGCCATTATTATTGCCTGCCCCGACTCCACCTGAACATAATGTATTCCTCCCTGGACACAAGTGATTTATTCTGCTCCAACCTCTTTCCCAGTGTCCAGCTTATTGCTCTACCAGCAGTCAGTGTTTGTTTTGTGCTGTTTTCTTGGACACGTCAGTGTGAATAATTGTTGTTTACAGATGTTTATATGATTATACCTCATTATGATGATCATTTTAATCATAACATTATTGTTTCCTGCATTATGCATAAGCCACTGTATATATCTATCAAAATGGTTCCTATGATATTCATATAGTGCTTCCTGTTTTTATTTGTTATTCAGGTGAAAGGATAATATTCATGCTATATTCCTCAAATATGACTACAATAGTCCCTTAGAGTATCCTTTGTCAACTTCAAAGAGAGGTGATATTGATGTTATTTTCCATAATGTTTAATAACAGAATAGAGTTAAAAGACATTACTGCATCAACTATACACTTGTTTTTCTCATGAGTACAATTTGTACATTTATTATTTCATAATGTTTCATGTCAAAATATTTATTTTCTTACGCAAGCAGGTCAAGCACAAATAAACTATAGAAGCATAAAGAGCGCTTCTGTTCAAGTGATGATATTTCAGCCTCTGCTGCTCTCAGTCTGACCGGTCTTTATGTAATCTGTCTTTTGTGAGACCCTAAATAATAATGCTGTGGAGCCCTTTATTCAAAGAATAAAATAACTCCATGTCAGCTCTGCTAAACACATATCTAACCACAGTGTCTCTCAAAACTACAAGCATAAGTTGTCCATGTGTTTGTGTAGCTGGCCCGTGTTCATTGGGATACGGCTCTTTAAAAAAACGTTGTATCACCGACTTACTCATGTAGCCATTAGCTCACAGCTCGTTAGACATACATTGTGGTTCAGCTGTTATATTTTTGTGCTGAACCACCCTGATGACCACGTAGCTGAAACCGTCTGGGAAATAAACAGTGTAGTTGAGAAGAGTTGTGTGACCTGTTTATCTATTAAATTCCTGAGGTGAACCATGTTGGATGGTGGAGGGCACACAGCCTCCAAGATACCAATTATTAGCTGTGAGCAGGTCAGCAGAGTAACAGAGTGGAGAGAACAGCTGTACACTGAACATACATGTCCTAATAAAGACACACTAAAGACCATGTGTTAGTTTGCCACACACACACACACACACACACACACACACACACACACACACACACATTCATTCGAAAGGAACATTTATAAATCAAAGTTTTCTAGATTATGGGTCAATTAATTTGGTCAAAACACATCTCTCACTCGGTTTCGTTGTTGTCTGCTGTCACACTCGTAGCTCTGCTGGTGGCTGAAATCCCAGTCATACTGTAGAGCATTCATGCTTTTGTTCCTTTGCAGTTTTTTTGTGAACTTTACAATAGTTGTGCAGAACAAAATAAGCATTGATAAGAAAAGGAAAGTCCTCCTTTTTGTGTCCATCGTCCTCCTCAAAGCCTCAAACCGTGACTTCAAACATCCGCTCTATAGGGCTGATAACGCCGCTTGCTAATCGCTCCAATAACAGCTGCTTCCTCCGCATGTCAGCTGTAGTAGAAATTAAACTGCACAACAGCTGCTAGTATAGATAACAAGGTCAGCAAAGCTTGTAATCCGTTATCCATGTTGAATTAACCTGGTAATCACTCAATAATCAAGACTGTTGCTTTGTTGTCTTTTTTCTGTATCTCTATGTTCTGCTGTTGGCAATAAAAATTGTCAAACAGTTCTGAAAGTGCAGATGCTTTTTAGTGCCAACATACTAAAGAAAACCAGTTTGTTGATTCAATTATAATGCTTTAAGGAGAGTAAATTAATCAATTTAAAAGAAAAAGTACTTTAACGGAGATCTTTTTTTTACAACTTGAAACGTGTTAGACGTAGAAGGATTGAAGAGTGATTTTGACCATACTTTAGATTTTTTTTTTCATGAATGTATTTTTGGGTACAAAGAACACGTGGTAAGTTCAGCTTGCCATTTACAGGCTGTTGGAGTGGAGACAAAAGAAAAATAAACTAAAGCTCTGAATCCCGTTATTGCACCTTTAAAGCGCTTAAAAGGCACAATTACATATTAAGCTAATTTCTAGCTTTTATATCAATATGTAAATTATATTATTGTACTATTACTAATGTTGCTTCAACATATAATAAGCAGCATGTTCCCATCCAGATGTAGTGGAGCTGATTTAAATTAAAATGTTTAAAAATAAACAGAAGGTTCCTCATGCTCAGCTTTGTTTGCATGTACACATGTAAATGTATCTGTTGCTTGAGCGTAACATATGGATAAATAAATCATACAGCATACTGCAGACACAAAAGCACATACATGTATTGTTGTCATTGGAATAAATGTATTAAGTAGAGGCATCCAGCAGGAATAAGAAACAAGTGATGAGGTTCTCTCCCCGCATCACAAACAGGGGTATTTATCCTGCTGGTTGGTGAGCAACAAATGGCTGATATGACCCGTATCGTGCCTGTGCATCCTAAACAGTCGGTAACACACCTCCCCAGCCATCATGAAGAACACACAGTCTGATGAGTTATGATCCAGCTTCCACCAGCTCAATGCTACTAAGCAAACACTTACTAAGCTGCTCTAATTCTCCTTAAATATTCTCTGTGCTGGCTGCCACACTATCTGTCTGAAAATGAAGCATTTCAGAAAAAAGGCACAACAAAGGCTACAGGCCGACTCGCTGCACAGTGTTTTAAATGTCCTGAGGGGAAGTGACGTAGTTAAAAATTTCAGACACATGCAAGATTGAGAGGTATTTTAAGGTGAATTGACAGTCCGACTCTTTCTGCATTGAGTTCATGACGAGAAGGAGAGGATCGCTGGAGTTCACAGCACAGAGGAGTGCTATTACTGAACTTTCACTTGAAGAGCTCCACATTAGGAAGTGGAGGAAACCCCGTTTTGAAAACTCAGGCCTTTTCTGGAGGTTTCAACTACATCTGACAATTCATTAACATACATGATCCTGACACATACAACCAGACAGCTGATGAATGACCCAGCACTAAACTTTGGGCCCTATATATTTGTGCCTCTCTTTTGGCATGCATGCACAATTTTAATGTTTTTGTCCACACACGATGTCTGGAGATTCTTAATCAGTGTTAGCAAGTGGTGCATACAGGATTAACATACCTTCTTAATCTGTTTACAATATACCAAATTGGCCTTGATTACGACAGACCTCTCTTTTTTGACAAAAAAAGTATTGAATTTTATGACATATCTGAAGATAACCTGATGCAATGTTTGGGATGACCATTTGTTTGATGTTTTAGATTTTAAATGTAGTGTTAGTCAATCCATCACATATTTTGTCAGACACAAAGTGTGTTGGCTTGATAAGGTGCACTTTACAAATCAATCGGCATTTGAAAAACATTTAAGTTAATGCTGCATTCTACATGGTACATAATGTCTGAATCAATTCTCTGAACTTTACTAGATATTGTGATCATCTGATACTACTTACTGAGATAACAGGGATATACTTGAAAGACAAGCTCCATTTAAACTCAAGTACATGTTCAACTAGAAAATTTCACAAGAAATTTTGAAAGTGTGGCTACTACTGCCGTAAGACGTCGCAATATGTATACATTACCGGTAGTGAGATGTGTTATTGAGGTAACACATCTCTCAATAACACAATAACCTCAATAACCTCTGCCACCTTCAGAATTATCAGATCAAATGACTTTCTTTGAGAGGGTGAAAAACGTAGTTTTTTACACAATGAAAAAAAAAATCCTTAACCGAAAGCCAAATAAAAAAGAGCCAATCAGACTTCTTCTATGGGAGGAGCCTAATCGGATTCGTTGTGTTGTCCATTTTTCCCCAGCAACAACAGACTCATTGGGTGAAAGGTCGATCCAAGTTGTATCTCCTCACTCACCAACTTTCTGGGGTCAAAAAACGTGCGCGCACACACACGCGGGCGCACATAGACACACACAGTCAATCGTTTTGTGATAATTCTGTGTGTGTGTGTGTGTGTGTCTAAGTCTAATGTATGATATATAAGAATGTGTGTGAAACGTTTTTTGTAGAGTTTAAAATAGAGTGTCTTGGATGTCAGCTGACCAACGTCAGTTGGCTCCTCCTGCGTTTGTATCACCGGTTGTCGTGGTGACAGCCCTGATTGGCTAACTTAAAACAGGTGTGACACTGTCACAGAGCGGGAGACTGAACTGTGGATTTAATGAGAAAACAACCTTTTAAACTATTGTATTTGACAGACAACCGTGAATCCCATTACGAAAATAATGACATCATGAGAAGCACAAGACTTCTGAGAACGTTTCCGTCTACTTAAATATTTGTAAGGATTTATAAATGAGAGCGTAAATTCAGTTTGTAAAGTGCTCACGTTTCCGTCATGAGAGAAAATTGTGGTCCGATTTAACATGGAGGTTAATGGAGCAGTTGGCCGGTCTTCATGTCGCTTTCAGGCTTGCTGACAAAACAGTATACATTTGTTGGATTCCACGACGCATGTGTACCACCGGCACAATATTTCCAACGTTTTCATATATAAATTATGCCTCAAAAGTCAATATTGTGGAGTGAATGGCAAAATACAAATACAAAAAGGTTGTTTAGGACACAGCTCTGTAGTGGATTTCTATGTTCCTGAACTTGAATAAAAGCCAAGGGGATTGAATAAGTTCAAGGATTTAGAGATTAGTTTATATTTAACATTAATTAGAATAGGAGGAGGGGAGAGGAGCTCTTTGCAGGGGTCTGGGTGAAA
The DNA here is from genome assembly GCF_910589615.1 of Taurulus bubalis. Lineage (NCBI taxonomy): Eukaryota > Metazoa > Chordata > Actinopteri > Perciformes > Cottidae > Taurulus > Taurulus bubalis. The sequence continues at coordinate 25,617,061 of NC_136593.1, read as the reverse complement.
GTCTCTGTGGGTGCAGCTCATTTGCATAACGCGGGAAAACCGTGGGTGTGGCTCATGAGCGTCTGACAGGGGACGTTATTAATGGTCTAAAATGTCTATTTGTGTGCCTTATTGGTAATATTAGGATGTTTATACCGTGTCTATGAGTCTTAAGCTTGTTTAAGTGTTTAATAAGAGGAAGCATATGGAAGAAAAGAAGTTAAGAGGCGTTTATTTGTGTCTTGAGACCGGTGTAAGTGTAGGTAATGAAGATGGGCCATTATTCGAGGTAGGGCCCAGAATTGAGTAGGGAGGTGTGGTTACACCAAGAAATAATACTATTGTATTTGACAGACAACCATGAATCCCATCCCATCACGAAAATAATGAAATCATGAGAAGCACAAACAGTCAGGATGTCAGCTGACCAACTGACAGTTCCTCCTGCGCATGTGTGTCACCGTTGCCATGGTGTTCACTGAGAGAGAGAGACAGGATAGTTGATTTAATGAAAAAACTAACTTTCAAACTACTGTATTTGACAGACAACCATGGATCCCATCACGAAAATAATGACATCATGAGAAGCACAAGACTTCTGAGAACGTTTCCGTCTACTTAAATATTTGTAAGGATTTATAAATGAGGGCGTAAATTCAGTTTGTAAAGTGCTCACGTTTCCGTCATGAGAGAAAATTGTGGTCCGATTTAACATGGAGGTTAATGGAGCAGTTGGCCGGACTTCATGTCGCTTTCAGGCTTGCTGACAAAACAGTATACATTTGTTGGATTCCACGACGCATGTGTACCACCGGCACAATATTTCCAACGTTTTCATATATAAATTATGCCTCAAAAGTCAATATTGTGGAGTGAATGGCAAAATACAAATACAAAAAGGTTGTTTAGGACACAGCTCTGTAGTGGATTTCTATGTTCCTGAACTTGAATAAAAGCCAAGGGGATTGAATAAGTTCAAGGATTTAGAGATTAGTTTATATTTAACATTAATTAGAATAGGAGGAGGGGAGAGGAGCTCTTTGCAGGTGTCTGGGTGAAAGTCTCTGTGGGTGCAGCTCATTTGCATAAGGCGGGAAAACCGTGGGTGTGGCTCATGAGCGTCTGACAGAGGACGTTATTAATGGTCTAAAATGTCTATTTGTGTGCCTTATTGGTAATATTAGGATGTTTAAACCGTGTCTATGAGTCTTAAGCTTGTTTAAGTGTTTAATAAGAGGAAGCATATGGAAGAAAAGAAGTTAAGAGGCGTTTATTTGTGTCTTGAGACCGGTGTAAGTGTAGGTAATGAAGATGGGCCATTATTCGAGGTAGGGCGCAGAATTGAGTAGGGAGGTGTGGTTACACCAAGAAATAATACTATTGTATTTGACAGACAACCATGAATCCCATCCCATCACGAAAATAATGAAATCATGAGAAGCACAAACAGTCAGGATGTCAGCTGACCAATTGACAGTTCCTCCTGCGCGTGTGCGCGTGTGTGTCACCGTTGCCATGGTGTTCACTGAGAGAGAGACAGGAGAGTTGATTTAATGAAAAAACTAACTTTCAAACTACTGTATTTGACAGACAACCATGGATCCCATCACGAAAATAATGACATCATGAGAAGCACAAGACTTCTGAGAACGTTTCCGTCTACTCAAATATTTGTAAGGATTTATAAATGAGAGCGTAAATTCAGTTTGTAAAGTGCTCACGTTTCCGTCATGAGAGAAAATTGTGGTCCGATTTAACATGGAGGTTAATGGAGCAGTTGGCCGGACTTCATGTCGCTTTCAGGCTTGCTGACAAAACAGTATACATTTGTTGGATTCCACGACGCATGTGTACCACCGGCACAATATTTCCAACGTTTTCATATATAAATTATGCCTCAAAAGTCAATATTGTGGAGTGAATGGCAAAATACAAATACAAAAAGGTTGTTTAGGACACAGCTCCTCGTGCTCTAGCGATGACATCACAGCTCTAACCTTCCCCACACACACCCATTGTAAACTCTGAAATGGTTCCCACATTTTCCTAAACTTGAACAATAATTACATGAAAACTGTGCTAGCTATCAAAAAATGCCCAATTGGGCAAATAAACTCCAGACTTTTGTCAACGTTTTAAACTTTAAATCATTTCTCTACGATACATTATGGCGAGTCACTGTGGGCACAAAGATGTATGTTTTTTTGCTCTCTTCAGTCCGAAACCCCAGTCAAGTGAATGGGACAATTTCTCGCCGTTTTTCGCACTTTTCGGGAAAATGGCTGGTCGAATCTCTTAGAAAAGTCATAGCTCACGATTCCCGATCGGGCCGCACGTTTTGATGTATTTTTTACGCATGTGCGGGCAACGCTGTGGGAGAAGATACGGTCCAAAGTTTGGCGGAATAAGAAGAATAATAATAAGTAACTAGAAAATTTCACAAGAAATTTTGAAAGTGTGGCTACTACTGCCGTAAGACGTCGCAATATGTATACATTACCGGTAGTGAGATGTGTTATTGAGGTAACACATCTCTCAATAACACAATAACCTCAATAACCTCTGCCACCTTCAGAATTATCAGATCAAATGACTTTCTTTGAGAGGGTGAAAAACGTAGTTTTTTACACAATGAAAAAAAAAATCCTTAACCGAAAGCCAAATAAAAAAGAGCCAATCAGACTTCTTCTATGGGAGGAGCCTAATCGGATTCGTTGTGTTGTCCATTTTTCCCCAGCAACAACAGACTCATTGGGTGAAAGGTCGATCCAAGTTGTATCTCCTCACTCACCAACTTTCTGGGGTCAAAAAACGTGCGCGCACACACACGCGGGTGCACATAGACACACACAGTCAATCGTTTTGTGATAATTCTGTGTGTGTGTGTGTGTGTCTAAGTCTAATGTATGATATATAAGAATGTGTGTGAAACGTTTTTTGTAGAGTTTAAAATAGAGTGTCTTGGATGTCAGCTGACCAACGTCAGTTGGCTCCTCCTGCGTTTGTATCACCGGTTGTCGTGGTGACAGCCCTGATTGGCTAACTTAAAACAGGTGTGACACTGTCACAGAGCGGGAGACTGAACTGTGGATTTAATGAGAAAACAACCTTTTAAACTATTGTATTTGACAGACAACCGTGAATCCCATTACGAAAATAATGACATCATGAGAAGCACAAGACTTCTGAGAACGTTTCCGTCTACTTAAATATTTGTAAGGATTTATAAATGAGAGCGTAAATTCAGTTTGTAAAGTGCTCACGTTTCCGTCATGAGAGAAAATTGTGGTCCGATTTAACATGGAGGTTAATGGAGCAGTTGGCCGGTCTTCATGTCGCTTTCAGGCTTGCTGACAAAACAGTATACATTTGTTGGATTCCACGACGCATGTGTACCACCGGCACAATATTTCCAACGTTTTCATATATAAATTATGCCTCAAAAGTCAATATTGTGGAGTGAATGGCAAAATACAAATACAAAAAGGTTGTTTAGGACACAGCTCTGTAGTGGATTTCTATGTTCCTGAACTTGAATAAAAGCCAAGGGGATTGAATAAGTTCAAGGATTTAGAGATTAGTTTATATTTAACATTAATTAGAATAGGAGGAGGGGAGAGGAGCTCTTTGCAGGGGTCTGGGTGAAAGTCTCTGTGGGTGCAGCTCATTTGCATAAGGCGGGAAAACTGTGGGTGTGGCTCATGAGCGTCTGACAGAGGACATTATTAATGGTCTAAAATGTCTATTTGTGTGCCTTATTGGTAATATTAGGATGTTTAAACCGTGTCTATGAGTCTTTAGCTTGTTTAAGTGTTTAATAAGAGGAAGCATATGGAAGAAAAGAAGTTAAGAGGCGTTTATTTGTGTCTTGAGACCGGTGTAAGTGTAGGTAATGAAGATGGGCCATAATCCGAGGTAGGGCGCAGAATTGAGTAGGGAGGTGTGGTTACACCAAGAAATAATACTATTGTATTTGACAGACAACCATGAATCCCATCCCATCACGAAAATAATGAAATCATGGGAAGCACAAACAGTCAAGTGTCAGCTGACCAACTGACAGTTCCTCCTGCACGTGTGTGCGTGTGTGTCACCGTTGCCATGGTGTTCACTGAGAGAGAGACAGGAGAGTTGATTTAATGAAAAAACTAACTTTCAAACTACTGTATTTGACAGACAACCATGGATCCCATCACGAAAATAATGACATCATGAGAAGCACAAGACTTCTGAGAACGTTTCCGTCTACTTAAATATTTGTAAGGATTTATAAATGAGGGCGTAAATTCAGTTTGTAAAGTGCTCACGTTTCCGTCATGAGAGAAAATTGTGGTCCGATTTAACATGGAGGTTAATGGAGCAGTTGGCCGGTCTTCATGTCGCTTTCAGGCTTGCTGACAAAACAGTATACATTTGTTGGATTCCACGACGCATGTGTACCACCGGCACAATATTTCCAACGTTTTCATATATAAATTATGCCTCAAAAGTCAATATTGTGGAGTGAATGGCAAAATACAAATACAAAAAGGTTGTTTAGGACACAGCTCCTCGTGCTCTAGCGATGACATCACAGCTCTAACCTTCCCCACACACACCCATTGTAAACTCTGAAATGGTTCCCACATTTTCCTAAACTTGAACAATAATTACATGAAAACTGTGCTAGCTATCAAAAAATGCCCAATTGGGCAAATAAACTCCAGACTTTTGTCAACGTTTTAAACTTTAAATCATTTCTCTACGATACATTATGGCGAGTCACTGTGGGCACAAAGATGTATGTTTTTTTGCTCTCTTCAGTCCGAAACCCCAGTCAAGTGAATGGGACAATTTCTCGCCGTTTTTCGCACTTTTCGGGAAAATGGCTGGTCGAATCTCTTAGAAAAGTCATAGCTCACGATTCCCGATCGGGCCGCACGTTTTGATGTATTTTTTACGCATGTGCGGGCAACGCTGTGGGAGAAGATACGGTCCAAAGTTTGGCGGAATAAGAAGAATAATAATAACTAGAAAATTTCACAAGAAATTTTGAAAGTGTGGCTACTACTGCCGTAAGACGTCGCAATATGTATACATTACCGGTAGTGAGATGTGTTATTGAGGTAACACATCTCTCAATAACACAATAACCTCAATAACCTCTGCCACTTTCAGAATTATCAGATCAAATGACTTTCTTTGAGAGGGTGAAAAACGTAGTTTTTTACACAATGAAAAAAAAAATCCTTAACCGAAAGCCAAATAAAAAAGAGCCAATCAGACTTCTTCTATGGGAGGAGCCTAATCGGATTTGTTGTGTTGTCCATTTTTCCCCAGCAACAACAGACTCATTGGGTGAAAGGTCGATCCAAGTTGTATCTCCTCACTCACCAACTTTCTGGGGTCAAAAAACGTGCGCGCACACACACGCGGGCGCACATAGACACACACAGTCAATCGTTTTGTGATAATTCTGTGTGTGTGTGTGTGTGTCTAAGTCTAATGTATGATATATAAGAATGTGTGTGAAACGTTTTTTGTAGAGTTTAAAATAGAGTGTCTTGGATGTCAGCTGACCAACGTCAGTTGGCTCCTCCTGCGTTTGTATCACCGGTTGTCGTGGTGACAGCCCTGATTGGCTAACTTAAAACAGGTGTGACACTGTCACAGAGCAGGAGACTGAACTGTGGATTTAATGAGAAAACAACCTTTCAAACTATTGTATTTGACAGACAACCGTGAATCCCATTATGAAAATAATGACATCATGAGAAGCACAAGACTTCTGAGAACGTTTCCGTCTACTTAAATATTTGTAAGGATTTATAAATGAGAGCGTAAATTCAGTTTGTAAAGTGCTCACGTTTCCGTCATGAGAGAAAATTGTGGTCCGATTTAACATGGAGGTTAATGGAGCAGTTGGCCGGTCTTCATGTCGCTTTCAGGCTTGCTGACAAAACAGTATACATTTGTTGGATTCCACGACGCATGTGTACCACCGGCACAATATTTCCAACGTTTTCATATATAAATTATGCCTCAAAAGTCAATATTGTGGAGTGAATGGCAAAATACAAATACAAAAAGGTTGTTTAGGACACAGCTCTGTAGTGGATTTCTATGTTCCTGAACTTGAATAAAAGCCAAGGGGATTGAATAAGTTCAAGGATTTAGAGATTAGTTTATATTTAACATTAATTAGAATAGGAGGAGGGGAGAGGAGCTCTTTGCAGGGGTCTGGGTGAAAGTCTCTGTGGGTGCAGCTCATTTGCATAAGGCGGGAAAACCGTGGGTGTGGCTCATGAGCGTCTGACAGAGGACGTTATTAATGGTCTAAAATGTCTATTTGTGTGCCTTATTGGTAATATTAGGATGTTTAAACCGTGTCTATGAGTCTTAAGCTTGTTTAAGTGTTTAATAAGAGGAAGCATATGGAAGAAAAGAAGTTAAGAGGCGTTTATTTGTGTCTTGAGACCGGTGTAAGTGTAGGTAATGAAGATGGGCCACTATTCGAGGTAGGGCGCAGAATTGAGTAGGGAGGTGTGGTTACACCAAGAAATAATACTATTGTATTTGACAGACAACCATGAATCCCATCCCATCACGAAAATAATGAAATCATGAGAAGCACAAACTGTCAGCTGACCAACTGACAGTTCCTCCTGCGCGTGTGTGCGTGTGTGTCACCGTTGCCATGGTGTTCACTGAGAGAGAGACAGGAGAGTTGATTTAATGAAAAAACTAACTTTCAAACTAGTGTATTTGACAGACAACCATGGATCCCATCACGAAAATAATGACATCATGAGAAGCACAAGACTTCTGCGAACGTTTCCGTCTACTTAAATATTTGTAAGGATTTAGAAATGAGAGCGTAAATTCAGTTTGAAAAGTGCTCACGTTTCCGTCATGAGAGAAAATTGTGGTCCGATTTAACATGGAGGTTAATGGAGCACTTGGCCGGTCTTCATGTCGCTTTCAGGCTTGCTGACAAAACAGTATACATTTGTTGGATTCCACGACTCATGTGTACCACCGGCACAATATTTCCAACGTTTTCATATATAAATTATGCCTCAAAAGTCAATATTGTGGAGTGAATGGCAAAATACAAATACAAAAAGGTTGTTTAGGACACAGCTCCTCGTGCTCTAGCGATGACATCACAGCTCTAACCTTCCCCACACACACCCATTGTAAACTCTGAAATGGTTCCCACATTTTCCTAAACTTGAACAATAATTACATGAAAACTGTGCTAGCTATCAAAAAATGCCCAATTGGGCAAATAAACTCCAGACTTTTGTCAACGTTTTAAACTTTAAATCATTTCTCTACGATACATTATGGCGAGTCACTGTGGGCACAAAGAGGTATGTTTTTTTGCTCTCTTCAGTCCGAAACCCCAGTCAAGTGAATGGGACAATTTCTCGCCGTTTTTCGCACTTTTCGGGAAAATGGCTGGTCGAATCTCTTAGAAAAGTCATAGCTCACGATTCCCGATCGGGCCGCACGTTTTGATGTATTTTTTACGCATGTGCGGGCAACGCTGTGGGAGAAGATACGGTCCAAAGTTTGGCGGAATAAGAAGAATAATAATAACTAGAAAATTTCACAAGAAATTTTGAAAGTGTGGCTACTACTGCCGCAAGACGTCGCAATATGTATACATTACCGGTAGTGAGATGTGTTATTGAGGTAACACATCTCTCAATAACACAATAACCTCAATAACCTCTGCCACCTTCAGAATTATCAGATCAAATGACTTTCTTTGAGAGGGTGAAAAACGTAGTTTTTTACACAATGAAAAAAAAAATCCTTAACCGAAAGCCAAATAAAAAAGAGCCAATCAGACTTCTTCTATGGGAGGAGCCTAATCGGATTCGTTGTGTTGTCCATTTTTCCCCAGCAACAACAGACTCATTGGGTGAAAGGTCAATCCAAGTTGTATCTCCTCACTCACCAACTTTCTGGGGTCAAAAAACGTGCGCGCACACACACGCGGGCGCACATAGACACACACAGTCAATCGTTTTGTGATAATTCTGTGTGTGTGTGTGTGTCTAAGTCTAATGTATGATATAGAAGAATGTGTGTGAAACGTTTTTTGTAGAGTTTAAAATAGAGTGTCTTGGATGTCAGCTGACCAACGTCAGTTGGCTCCTCCTGCGTTTGTATCACTGGTTGTCGTGGTGACAGCCCTGATTGGCTAACTTAAAACAGGTGTGACACTGTCACAGAGCAGGAGACTGAACTGTGGATTTAATGAGAAAACAACCTTTTAAACTATTGTATTTGACAGACAACCGTGAATCCCATTACGAAAATAATGACATCATGAGAAGCATAAGACTTCTGAGAACGTTTCCGTCTACTTAAATATTTGTAAGGATTTATAAATGAGAGCGTAAATTCAGTTTGTAAAGTGCTCACGTTTCCGTCATGAGAGAAAATTGTGGTCCGATTTAACATGGAGGTTAATGGAGCAGTTGGCCGGTCTTCATGTCGCTTTCAGGCTTGCTGACAAAACAGTATACATTTGTTGGATTCCACGACGCATGTGTACCACCGGCACAATATTTCCAACGTTTTCATGTATAAATTATGCCTCAAAAGTCAATATTGTGGAGTGAATGGCAAAATACAAATACAAAAAGGTTGTTTAGGACACAGCTCTGTAGTGGATTTCTATGTTCCTGAACTTGAATAAAAGCCAAGGGGATTGAATAAGTTCAAGGATTTAGAGATTAGTTTATATTTAACATTAATTAGAATAGGAGGAGGGGAGAGGAGCTCTTTGCAGGGGTCTGGGTGAAAGTCTCTGTGGGTGCAGCTCATTTGCATAAGGCGGGAAAACCGTGGGTGTGGCTCATGAGCGTCTGACAGAGGACGTTATTAATGGTCTAAAATGTCTATTTGTGTGCCTTATTGGTAATATTAGGATGTTTAAACCGTGTCTATGAGTCTTAAGCTTGTTTAAGTGTTTAATAAGAGGAAGCATATGGAAGAAAAGAAGTTAAGAGGCGTTTATTTGTGTCTTGAGACCGGTGTAAGTGTAGGTAATGAAGATGGGCCATTATTCGAGGTAGGGCGCAGAATTGAGTAGGGAGGTGTGGTTACACCAAGAAATAATACTATTGTATTTGACAGACAACCATGAATCCCATCCCATCACGAAAATAATGAAATCATGAGAAGCACAAACAGTCAAGTGTCAGCTGACCAACTGACAGTTCCTCCTGCACGTGTGTGTCACCGTTGCCATGGTGTTCACTGAGAGAGAGACAGGAGAGTTGATTTAATGAAAAAACTAACTTTCAAACTACTGTATTTGACAGACAACCATGGATCCCATCACGAAAATAATGACATCATGAGAAGCACAAGACTTCTGCGAACGTTTCCGTCTACTTAAATATTTGTAAGGATTTATAAATGAGGGCGTAAATTCAGTTTGTAAAGTGCTCACGTTTCCGTCATGAGAGAAAATTGTGGTCCGATTTAACATGGAGGTTAATGGAGCAGTTGGCCGGTCTTCATGTCGCTTTCAGGCTTGCTGACAAAACAGTATACATTTGTTGGATTCCACGACGCATGTGTACCACCGGCACAATATTTCCAACGTTTTCATATATAAATTATGCCTCAAAAGTCAATATTGTGGAGTGAATGGCAAAATACAAATACAAAAAGGTTGTTTAGGACACAGCTCCTCGTGCTCTAGCGATGACATCACAGCTCTAACCTTCCCCACACACACCCATTGTAAACTCTGAAATGGTTCCCACATTTTCCTAAACTTGAACAATAATTACATGAAAACTGTGCTAGCTATCAAAAAATGCCCAATTGGGCAAATAAACTCCAGACTTTTGTCAACGTTTTAAACTTTAAATCATTTCTCTACGATACATTATGGCGAGTCACTGTGGGCACAAAGATGTATGTTTTTTTGCTCTCTTCAGTCCGAAACCCCAGTCAAGTGAATGGGACAATTTCTCGCCGTTTTTCGCACTTTTCGGGAAAATGGCTGGTCGAATCTCTTAGAAAAGTCATTGCTCACGATTCCCGATCGGGCCGCACGTTTTGATGTATTTTTTACGCATGTGCGGGCAACGCTGTGGGAGAAGATACGGTCCAAAGTTTGGCGGAATAAGAAGAATAATAATAACTAGAAAATTTCACAAGAAATTTTGAAAGTGTGGCTACTACTGCCGTAAGACGTCGCAAAATATATACATTACCGGTAGTGAGATGTGTTATTGAGGTACATTATTTATATATATATATATATATATATACACATATATATATATATATATATATATATATATATATATATATATATATATATATATATATATATATATATATGCCAACATTAGCTGTGTGAGAGAGAGAGAGAGAGGCAGGAGGAGAGAGAGAGAGGCAGGAGGAGAGAGGGAGAGAGAGGGAGAGAGAGGCAGGAGGAGAGAGGGAGAGAGGGAGAGAGGGGGAGGCAGGAGGAGAGAGAGAGGGAGAGAGGGGACAGAGGGGGAGGCAGGAGGAGAGAGAGAGAGGCAAGAGGGGGGAGAGAGGCAGGAGGAGAGAGGGGGGGAGGGAGAGATAGAGAGGGAGAGAGGCAGGAGGAGAGAGAGGGGGGGAGGGAGAGATAGAGAGGGAGAGAGGCAGGAGGAGAGAGAGGGGGGGAGGGAGAGATAGAGAGGGAGGCAAGAGGAGAGAGAGAGGGGGAGGGAGAGATAGAGAGGGAGGCAAGAGGAGAGAGAGAGAGAGAGAGGGAGGGAGAGAGAGAGAGGGAGGCAGGAGGAGAGAGAGAGGAGGAGGGAGAGAGAGGGAGGCAGGAGGAGAGAGAGAGGAGGAGGGAGAGGGAGGGAGGCAGGAGGAGAGAGAGAGGGGGAGGCAGGAGGAGAGAGAGAGAGAGGCAGGAGGAGAGAGAGAGGAGGAGGGAGAGGGAGGGAGGCAGGAGGAGAGAGAGAGGGGGAGGCAGGAGGAGAGAGAGAGAGAGGCAGGAGGAGAGAGAGAGAGAGGGAAAGAGAGGCAGGAGGAGAGAGGGAGAGAGGGGAGGCAAGAGGAGAGAGAGAGAGGGAGAGAGGGGGAGGAAGGAGGAGAGAGGGAGAGAGGGGACAGAGGGGGAGGCAGGAGGAGAGAGAGAGAGAGACAGGAGGAGGGAGAGATAGAGAGGGAGAGAGGCAGGAGGAGAGAGAGAGGGGGAGGCAAGAGGAGAGAGAGAGAGAGAGAGGGAGGCAGGAGGAGAGAGAGAGAGAGGGGGAGGGAAAGGGAGAGAGAGGGAGGCAGGAGAGAGAGAGAGAGAAATCAGATTAACTAATATCATGTCAGCCACGGAAAGGAGGGGGCCAGACAGAGTTAGACAGACAGGGGGCGGTATATAGATCGAATGGCGGGAAAAAAATAGCACTCAAACACTCATGCGAAAAGCCCATTGGGAGGGGCAGAAGAGGGAGAAGACCTTGAAACAATCATGTCAGCCATCAATTAACCAGAGCTGCTCAATGTAAAAAAGTACAACTTTGCCTCTCTCCTACCCAAGACTTCAGTTGGTTTGTTAAAATGAAATGAAATGAATAACCATGTTTAAATCCATGAGTCAGTCACAACAGATATGAATAAAAGCAGCAAGCAGAACATCAACCCACAGTGCATAAAACATTTACATCCAAGTAAAATCATACAAAAACTTACAAAATCATACAAAAACCTTAAATTTTAAGCCATTTTGTCCTGTCTAACAAAAAGCTAATCAAATGCGATAATCAAAAGCATTACTCTGCATTACTGCAGTTGGTTTGTTTTAATTAAATAAAACCAATGTCCATGTTTAAATCGTGTGTGTGTGTGTGTATCAGTCACAATCAGTCTCAAGGATTAAAATCCAATGAAACACTCTTATATCTCAGCCTAGTACAACCTAAAAATGCTGAGACTAAACAGTTCAGTTAGCTAGCTAGCTAAATATGTAGCTAGTTCATGAGTAAACAGCCACTCACCTTAGACAGGAGTCAAAGATGCTGGAAGGTGATGCTGTAATGCACTTAACCGAAAGCCAAATAAAAAAGAGCCAATCAGACTTCTTCTATGGGAGGAGCCTAATCGGATTCGTTGTGTTGTCCATTTTTCCCCAGCAACAACAGACTCATTGGGTGAAAGGTCGATCCAAGTTGTATCTCCTCACTCACCAACTTTCTGGGGTCAAAAAACGTGCGCGCACACACACACACACACGCGGGCGCACATAGACACACACAGTCAATCGTTTTGTGATAATTCTGTGTGTGTGTGTGTGTGTCTAAGTCTAATGTATGATATATAAGAATGTGTGTGAAACGTTTTTTGTAGAGTTTAAAATAGATTTCAGAAATTTCTAAATTTCGGTTAGGGTGTTGTCTGAGATGTGTGTGTTTGTGTGTTAATGGGAGGTTATTAAGGGGTTAAACCCGTATATTCAGGCTTAACGAGAATTATACCGAAGAAAGATAAGGGGTAAAGTACCTGTAGTGGATTTCTATGTTCCTGAACTTGAATAAAAGCCAAGGGGATTGAATAAATTCAAGGATTTAGAGATTAGTTTATATTTAACATTAATTAGAATAGGAGGAGGGGAGAGGAGCTCTTTGCAGGGGTCTGGGTGAAAGTCTCTGTGGGTGCAGCTCATTTGCATAAGGCGGGAAAACCGTGGGTGTGGCTCATGAGCGTCTGACAGAGGACGTTATTAATGGTCTAAAATGTCTATTTGTGTGCCTTATTGGTAATATTAGGATGTTTAAACCGTGTCTATGAGTCTTAAGCTTGTTTAAGTGTTTAATAAGAGGAAGCATATGGAAGAAAAGAAGTTAAGAGGCGTTTATTTGTGTCTTGAGACCGGTGTAAGTGTAGGTAATGAAGATGGGCCATTATTCGAGGTAGGGCGCAGAATTGAGTAGGGAGGTGTGGTTACACCAAGAAATAATACTATTGTATTTGACAGACAACCATGAATCCCATCCCATCACGAAAATAATGAAATCATGAGAAGCACAAACAGTCAAGATGTCAGCTGACCAACTGACAGTTCCTCCTGCACGTGTGTGTGTGTGCGTGTGTGTCACCGTTGCCATGGTGTTCACTGAGAGAGAGACAGGATAGTTGATTTAATGAAAAAACTAACTTTCAAACTACTGTATTTGACAGACAACCATGGATCCCATCACGAAAATAATGACATCATGAGAAGCACAAGACTTCTGAGAACGTTTCCGTCTACTTAAATATTTGTAAGGATTTATAAATGAGGGCGTAAATTCAGTTTGTAAAGTGCTCACGTTTCCGTCATGAGAGAAAATTGTGGTCCGATTTAACATGGAGGTTAATGGAGCAGTTGGCCGGTCTTCATGTCGCTTTCAGGCTTGCTGACAAAACAGTATACATTTGTTGGATTCCACGACGCATGTGTAGCACCGGCACAATATTTCCAACGTTTTCATATATAAATTATGCCTCAAAAGTCAATATTGTGGAGTGAATGGCAAAATACAAATACAAAAAGGTTGTTTAGGACACAGCTCCTCGTGCTCTAGCGATGACATCACAGCTCTAACCTTCCCCACACACACCCATTGTAAACTCTGAAATGGTTCCCACATTTTCCTAAACTTGAACAATAATTACATGAAAACTGTGCTAGCTATCAAAAAATGCCCAATTGGGCAAATAAACTCCAGACTTTTGTCAACGTTTTAAACTTTAAATCATTTCTCTACGATACATTATGGCGAGTCACTGTGGGCACAAAGATGTATGTTTTTTTGCTCTCTTCAGTCCGAAACCCCAGTCAAGTGAATGGGACAATTTCTCGCCGTTTTTCGCACTTTTCGGGAAAATGGCTGGTCGAATCTCTTAGAAAAGTCATAGCTCACGATTCCCGATCGGGCCGCACGTTTTGATGTATTTTTTACGCATGTGCGGGCAACGCTGTGGGAGAAGATACGGTCCAAAGTTTGGCGGAATAAGAAGAATAATAATAAGTAATAATAATAATAAGCCCGAGCAATAATATAAAGTGCGCTTTGCTATAGGGGTCTATGACCCCTCTAGCTGAAGCCACACTTAATAATAAGCCCGAGCAATAATATGAAGTGCGCTTTGCTATAGGGGTCTATGACCCCTCTAGCTGAAGCCACACTTAATAAGCCCGAGCAATAATATAAAGTGCGCTTTGCTATAGGGGTCTATGACCCCTCTAGCTGAAGCCACACTTAATAATAAGCCCGAGCAATAATATAAAGTGCGCTTTGCTATAGGGGTCTATGACCCCTCTAGCTGAAGCCACACTTAATAAGTATTGAGCTTTTACTGCAAACTGTATTTTTAATATTTTCAATTGTGTGTTTATCTGAGCAAGTTCATTTCATGTTGACTAAAAAGCTTGTTAGCCTCTTAGCGCTCCTGTAAAAATTTGTCAAAAAACGCCTATCCAGGTATACCCAAAGCAAATTGCAAGCTGTACTGGCCTTGGTCTCTTTTGAAATGTAACACTCTGAAGCTTTTTTCCCCTCAATAGTCAGAATCACTATAAGTGCTGCTGACACTGAGTTATATAAGTTTGAACACACAAAAGTATAAGGTTTTTATTTCCACCTGAACATTTCTTTGCAAATAGATGCCTGTAGATGACTATAAATGGGATTTATGAACTGGAAAACACAATGGGACAATAGCCTGAAGCCTTATCTAGTCAAAGTAAAAAGTAGATATCAATCCCACAGAAAATGTTTATTTTACACATGTTTTTCTCATGAAATGTCGAGGCATTTTTCCATTTTGAGACTGAAAATATTCATGATGTATATACTATATACCTATTAAAAAGGCTTATAGTCTTGCAAACTTATAGAGGTACTATTCATATTTACTACCAGTATTGCTGACAGAGAAAATTAAGTATGAATGCATTTTCATGCTAATTCAATGCCAAACTGAGGATCTGTCAGCAGCTGGTCTGTTCTCATGAAGCTGGAACCTGTAGTGATCATCTCAACCCCCTCTTGGTTAGACCCGTTTTTTAGGCAATTTCGAAACGCCTGTCATCTGAGCCGCATGACGTGACAGGCTTGATCCACGTAAGGAAACAGAGGCTGACCCTGTTCTTCAATGTAGACTCTAGTTGGGTAATGTAGCCTGTCAGTCAGGACATGGAGCTCCTATTTGTTCAAGTGGGGATTCATTAGAAAGGTTAGATTTCGGCAGACATTAGGCTCGTTCGTTAGAGCTGCGCCTCGCCTGGAATCCAGACGAAAGCAGGCGGCCGCAGCAGGAGGCGTTGTCAATAAACTGCGATCAAGTCGGACAGTTTTCAGCTGCCTTCAAAGTATACACACAGAAAAAATGACTTCCTGTTAATTCCGAACCTTTGTCTACTTGTAGTTTCCAGATCACGTTTGGATTTATTCATATGTGTTTGTAAATATATATTTATGTAGAAATGTGTGTGTAGCTGCATCCTTTGTTCTTTTTATGTCTGCCTGTGAAATACATTTCTACACTACATACATGCTACTAGTTTTGATGTGTATTGTATAAATACGATTTTGAATTAACAACCACACAAGATGTGTTTCTAGATCAAACATGAGACAAATAGTCAACAATCGAGCGTTAAGTATTACAACTACACATATAAGGATTTTCTACAACACGTGGTGTTTGCTGTCAGATCTAAGAGCCAATCAGCTCTCTGATGTGGCCTTGATCTCGTGAGAGTATCGTTGACCACGTGTCCATGACGTCAGAGCAAGTCAGGAGCAAGTCGGACACAAATCTAACCAGCATGCATTGCGCGCCGATCGCCGCCGATCGATTCTGCGCAGAACTGGCTCATCTCGAACGAGCCTATTTTGGCGGTTAGTTTTCATCTGTGCTCCCATGCAAACTTGTTTTGCATTTAAAAACACAGAGATATTGTTTCATATCTTCCAGCTGATATGAAATGATGCAACACCAGTTCGTGGATATTTATGGATGTAATCACGTGTTTTGGACTAAATCTTTGATGGGATTTTTTTTTATTGGACCTTTACAACGTAACGACGCCGTTGTTGTTAGAATGTTATCGATTTATGGATCAATGAGGCGTCATCGGTGAGTACAATTTGAAAAGTATTTCTACATAATCAGTGCCAAATTATATACATCTTTATGGGGAACTTAAGTATTACTACGGACCCTTATTATAAAGTGTTCACAAATTCAAAGATTTTGCTATATTAAATTGAATGGCTGCCTAGAAGTTAGAAAAATTCATAAAAACCTGAGACACCACAGCATGCTTTGGTAAACAGTGGGTAGTAAAAGCAGTCCATGAGTCGTAATTAGGGAGAAAAAACGACTAAACGCAGACGTTGTCCTCTAAACACAAATAAGAACAACATGTTAATAGGTATCATAAAAAGATTATTTATGTTTTATATAAATTTCCAATGAGGAGTTTAACTTCCCCAGAGTATACTGAACAGGTCACCTGTGGTTAACATCTTCCTCCGGTTTAATTCCAGTGTAATTAGAGTAAAAATGAAGGTGTGACCTGTCGTGTTACCCAGAGCTACACGCTGCCCTGACATTGTCTGGCCAGAGTAAATAACCAGTCCCATGATGATGATGATGTATCTGATGACCAGTGGCGCTGCTGACAGATAGCAGGCTTTTTAGCATGGAAGTCATTACAGCGCCCTGACCTCCCTTCTAATGACAGTGACACTGTAGCTGTGTCGCACGGCTCATCTACATGCATCCAGTGTGAGCGGGTAACCCGGGGTCAGGGAGAACACGGGGAGCTGCCAACACGCCGATGCTCTACCAGCTGCTGACCCTGCTTAATGGCTGCACAGCCTACACCCAACCAACAGAACGGGCAGCAGCAGATGGGTGAAGCTCACCTGACTCCAGCTCTGCAGTCACATTAGAACATTCTGAGCACCAACATCTTGGCTCTGCTGTGGAGGGATAATTAGGAATCAGCTGTGAAAGAACTGCTGGTCTAAACATAGACATACTTCACATGTACTGTACATACTCGATATCTAGATCATTCACACATATTCAACATATACATATATATATACACATACATATATTTATATATACACACACACATATACATACATACACCATTTACAATTAACAAATGTGTGTGTGTGTGTATATATATATATATATATATATATATATATATATATATATATATATATATATATATATATATATATATATACACACACGCACATATATATATATATACACACGCACATATATATATATATATACACACATATATATATATAAATATATACACACACACACACACACACACACACACTTGTTAATTGTAAAAGGTAGCTCACATAGGAGTCACAAATCTTAACAATTCAAATCTCAAACCACTTATTGAATGACCCTGCCGTTTTTACATGCTATAAACACAACTGAAACACCAACTAAATCATTTAACCAAATATTAATATTCATATCTCGCCAGCGACTCAACTCACTCGCCAATGTGTATCTCTCGAGCTATTTAGCTTTATGCTACATACACAAACAATATCGCAAAAAGCAAGCAGACAATCCAGAGATTCATCCCATATCCATTAAATCTCTCTACACCAAAGCATCAGCGAGATATGAACCAAAGAACACCAGCAACAGAAATCGCCTTCATCAGACGATTGTTGTCAAATTGTTCTTACCTTCGATGATTAACCGTGCAAGCTACATATTTCCGCTAAATCTGCACTGACATATATGTTTGACGTATTTCACTCAACTCTCATACTACAGTTGGTTTGATTTGATATCCTAAAACAATGTACACTTCTTTTTCGTGCATTTAAGTACGGTGGTCAATATCCACTCGTTACATGCATATGGCCTTTTCAAAATAAACTTCCATCCTCACAGGACACTCAGTTAGCTTTAGGCAACAAAACTACTTATTCAGGTTAAGGAATATATCGTCATTTGGGTTAAAATAACCACAGAACGGCTATTACTGAAGTACGCCAGTTACGCGACAAATAAATGAACGTTGACTCTTATTTCACATGGAGAACTTACTGTGGTCTCCTGGAGGAAAGATCGCTGGTTGTTCGACCTTTAGACATCCTCGTTCAAGATTATGTGGATAACATACGGTCATAATCATGTTTTTTGTTACTTTGGACATGTATAACAACAATTTTCCCACCTCATGGTCATTAAAAAGCTAGCTTGCAACATTCTTCACATATGAGGCTTTCATGTGCAGCTCATGGATTGAAAAATCTGAGTTTCAGATGAAAAGAACCGCGATGTATAATAACAGACCCAGATCAGCGCCATGTGCCATCTTGCCACAAGCCTGACCTCAAGTCAACTTTAAAAGTCTTGTGATTCCATTATTGAAAATGTTATCAATCTATGTCCTATGCAAACTCAAGGCTCCATATATTGAAGTCACACTGTTAGATTTAAAAAGAAAAAATATACTGTAACTACCGTCAGTGCCCACATCGCAGCTATTCTATACTGATCTATACTGTTTTTGGAGAAAATCCTAATTTATTCAAAACATATTTCCCTCTAATTTGCATATGACTGCTATTTGTAGCACAGTTGGTGCGTGCGTGATATCTGGTACAAATCACTATCAGAATAATGCTGGTATTCGACATTACCAGCATTATTTGATAATAATGCACAGGGAGATGCACAGGGAGGTCCCTCCACTGAAACATTTTACTAAGTAGATGCACTTTGAAAGAAACATGCATTCATTAGGAGGAAAACTGTGCGTTGTCCATTATTCTTTGGCTGATGTTTTTATAAAATAAAACTAATTATACTGGCTGTTTCAGCAAACTGCTTGTTAATGACAAAACTCCAAGTCATTTAATATTGTGGCCTGCCACTGACACCAGCATGTACTCTGTCTTTCATTTATTTCACCTCATTTCGCAAAAAAGTCCCCCTTGTTTAAGAATGCCTAATGAAAAACATAACAAATCATCAAGCTAAAGTCAAATGGCAGATCCATGAGATCCATTACTCATGACAGATGAACAAAAGTGTTTCCCGTTGTGCACTAATGGAGGGGCTGAGTAATACATCGACAGAGCATGTTATGGTGGCATATGGATAATGCAGTCAACAAAACAAAACAAAAGCCTGTTCATGTTGGATTTGACACATGTGACATTCATAGATGTTGACGAGCTGAGGTGGGATGCAGATAAAAATACTCATGTCCTGTGTTTTAGCAGGAACTGTAATCACAGCAATATCACTGTGCAGCAAAAAAAGGACGGTAAATAGCTTAAACAGTCATGACATTTTAGGAGATCCCCCACGATGACGCAGTGAACACAGGGCCAACTCACAACACCATCCATGTGGAAACCAGTTGCAATGGTATATCTAGCCAAGGCACTCATCTGAGCAGCTGATTTATCTGCACTGGTACCATGCGGGCTGGAACAAACTGACACTGCCTTTTTAACCCCAGAGCCCCCCAAAATGGGGGCTCAGCCCTTCGTCGAACCTCTTCATCGATCTCCCAAGCCCTACCAGTCCAAATAAGGCCTCTGGTGTGATACATCAGAAAAAACAGCACATCCTGGCCTTACAAGTAAATACAAGTAAATTTGTCATGTTTATGACACTATTCCACAATAAATATTAGCATAAACCATAAGTATGACTTGAAGGGACTCGAGAGTGACTTGGGAGAGCACCCCGAATCCTTAAATCCTACTGAATCCACCAATAACGCCAAATCCGCTGGGAAACCAACCTTCGCCAAGATACGCACAACATTGACATTTATGTCCAGCAAAAAAATAAATAATTTACTTACTTATGGCTGAAATAAGAGTCATCTGGCCTCGTTTGGACTCTCTAGCTTCCTCCCAGTCTGGACCACATGGCTGGAGTGAAGCGAGGACCGTTCACTGACCAGGGAAGGAGTGGGAACTTTCAGTGTTGGCCGAGTTGACGCGATCGCTCGAAAATCCTGAACTAAAATAATTATTAAAAATACTTAACTTCACTCAATCAAAGCCACACTTCGCACATATACTCTTAACATATAGAGCTATGTTATACATTCAGCATTCATAAATATAGTTACGATATAAATAAACAACTTTTAGTTTTTCCTTTTCTGTGTCCTATAAACTAATATACCACTAACACATGTATGAACGTATTATCTATGTTCACAAAGGATTTATGTATATTATAGCTTTTAAAATTATTCAAATAGACCTCGGGGTTTAGGAGATATTCAGTATTTAGTTGAATGCAAACCATTCGCAATTTTCGCCAATATATTGGCTGGGGTTAAAAAGGCTCAATTACGTTGGCCAAATTTACAAGACACAAATAAATTTGTCCTGTGATTTTTAAGGACATTAAAAACTGTATTGCTATATCTATTGATTGTGATTTTGTGACAGTGCAGTTATGTAGAATGGACAATGTCAGAATCATAATATATTTTGAAATTATTTTATCTATGTGTTCATCACTTTACTGTCACAGATGGCAAAGGTAGAGCTTTGAATTACTTTTGACAGTAACCTATAACAATATCGTATGTATAGATACAAAATATGAATAAATTAAGTAACTTACTTTAAATTAAGTAATATGTATTAGACTTCGTCATGGAGTAAAACGTACAATATCTGTCTCTGAGACGTAGTAAAGTAGCCTAAAATGGATATACAAATTAAGAAAGTACAACTACTTCAAAATTGTACTGAAGTACAGTACTTGACATTCCAGCACTCACTCAGTTATGTAGTTAAAGATATGTAAATAATAACTATGCCAATAGCTGAGAGGCAGCGAACATTTTTGAAATTCAAGCAATTCTGAAAAAGTCGGAAAAACATACAGGTACAGTGTAAAACATGGCCTAAACCAAGAAACATGATTCTTCAGTTTACTTCAGTTGGTTTGTGTGCTTTTGTGAAGGAAGCGCCATCTCATGGTGACACCTTGCAAAGAGCCTGGAAGTCCTTCAGCTGTGATGGGAAGTTCTAGGTGGCTGCATCTGTAGATCTGTCTCTCTCTATCTCTCTATATGTTCAACCGGGTAAGACAGTAAGTAAGGACTTCCAAAAAGGTCAGAGTTTCCTGACACAAGTAAAGAGCATGCATGTAAGAAATCCAAGTAGAACAGTCAGAAATCACAATGAAGGGATTTTCTAATGCATTGGTGAGATTTTTAGTATTGAAAGGAAAACGTTGGAGGTCGTTGGAGATACAACAGAAATGCTCCATTAGCCTCCAAGGGTGGGCAGTCTAGTATACGTACACTACCGTTCAAAAGTTTGGGGTCACTTAGAAATGTCCTTATTTTTCAAAAAAAGCACTGTTTTTTTCAATGAAGATAACATTAAATTAATCTGAAATACACTATACATTGTTAATGTGGTAAATGACTATTCTAGGTGGAAACATCTGCTTTTTAATGAAATATCTACATAGGTGTATAGAGGCCCATTTCCAGCTACTATCACTCCAGTGTTCTAATGGTACATTGTGTTTGCTCATCGCATAGAAGACAATGATTAGAAAACCCTTGTGCAAATTATGTTAGCACAGCTTAAAACAGTTATGCTGGTTAGAGAAGCTATGAAACTGGCCTTCATTTGAGCTAGTAGAGTGTCTGGAGCATCACATTTGTGGGTTCGATTATACTCTCAAAATAGCCAGAAACAGAGAACTTTCATGTGAAACTCGGCAGTCTATTCTATTTCTATTTATTCTTTTTCGAAATGAAGGCTATTCCATGGGAGGAATTGAGAAGAAACTGAAAATTTGGGTGAAAAAAAATTTAAAGAAAGAAGAAGTTTACATGGACAAAGACAACAGACCATCATGAAAAACGTAACGTCTATTTCTGGACAGGTTTGTGTTGTGAAGTTGTTGTGAGAAATAATACCCGAGGCTACTTCTCTTCTTTTAACTTGAATGGAGAGTCTGCTCTCTCCCTCTTTACCAAGACTGTCTCCTCCTAAACATAACAAATGTCTTTCCTTATAGACACAGTTAGTATAAGAGTAAAATACATGATTTGCAAAGCAGCTTTGTATGTTGTAGCAGAAAAACAAACTATTAAGTTAATTTGGACTAATAAAGGTAATAATCTAACTTCAAACCCAACTTTGAAACTTTTAAATGAGTGGTATTACATGAGCACATTGGTGAGGTAAAAGCCCCTTAACTCAACACTCCTGCAATTAACTGTTCTCAAACCAGTTTGTGACCATGCGAGAGTTCTAGTGAAGAGCCGCTCACATTGCCTGTGGAAAGAGATGGCAGCATCTTCAATTTACAATTACATTTACTTGTCTGTCATTTGACAAAGGAGAGATTACTGTTGATGAGAGATTGTTTGAGGTTTTTCTCTTTTTTTCCTGCTGCCATATCTAGGCTCAATAGAGTAAATATAAATGTCTCAAAGCTTCGAATAAAAGCTTGAAGTCCTTTTCTTTCTTTGTCTTGTCAAACCCCTCCACCCTACCAGCTCAGCTTTGAAAAGTCTTTCTTTTGCGTCTCCCTGCACCATTATCTGCTCAATAATAGCTTAGTGAACAAACGTTGTTCTTTAATTTGGTATCATAAATCCCAGGATTCATGATCAGTTTATCACAGGGATACACACAGTAACAGTTCACCACTCACAGAATTGATTTTGCCCAACAGAGGCACTATGCCAATTTAATGCCAAAACTATCCATGAACAAACTGGTGGGGGACCCGTTTGCCTTCGAAACGAACAAGATAACCTACATGTGTTGGTGGCTCACGTAGACCTATCACCGGCACAGGTTGACAAGTGTTTGGACACGTGTGCGCACACACACACACACACACACACACACACACACACACACACACACACACACACACACACACACACACACACACACAGAGATGTAACTGTGTACAGAGCCAAAAGCGCGGAGACTTTGTTCTCCTACCAACAAAGTTTGGAGATGCAGCTCAAGTAACGCCGGCTGATACGTGAAAAGTGCTCATGTATGGAGCTTCAAAGGCAAATAATTCAAATGGTGTTTTGTTTCTCAGCATCTCCCAGATGCTCATGTTTTTCTGGGTGCATATCAAAGACTCCTCTTTCTTCTGCCACTTGAAAGGAAACGACAAAATCGAAACGAAAGACAAATAGAAAAAAAAAATTATAATAAAAGTTACTTCATTATGGACGTCCATTCTGAAAAAGTTGCACCATTCTAACATTTTGAAAAGTGCCCAATTAATTGGCAACTCTCAGTTTCCACACAAATACGTGGATTATTGACAGTGGTTATAAGAAGGATATTGTACATAACTGATAAACTAGGATGACTTTGAAATCCACACTTGCCATTTTCAAATCCTGTGAAGAGGCGAATGCCAGAACTGCAATTGCTCTGCTCTCATAATGAAGAGGGATTAGCTTGTATTACACAGCACTGAGACTGACAAATTATCATGGAAATTATATTCAGAAAAGTACGTGACCCACTGATAGGAGTCATTTCAAAAGCTTTTTTGTGGAGAGAGACACAAACATACTATGTGGAGTGAGGTATACAAGGTATTATGGAGAGGAATGGGAAAAATCCTACCTCCCAACTCAGCCCCTCGCCTTCATATGTCACTACAGTGGTGTGCTTACTTCAGTCCTCAATACAATTTAAAATGACATACTTAAGCTGGTTGTCAGACAAATTCAACTAAACATTTTCACTATGAATCATCTACAAATCACTCCACCTGAAATGCACACACAGCATTAACATTTGATTAGTATCTGGATACGTTATCTGAATAGGGTAAAACACAAATTAATGAGGATGCTAATGCAGCAGAACGTGTTGTCATCAGGGTGCGTCAGATCAGCCAAAACATTGGGGGTCAAGCTCAAATGTGATCAGATCTCATCTGTAAATGTAAATGTAATCTATAAAACCTAATCACATTCTTCGGAAAAAGAAAAATCTTTTTGAAGCAAGAAAGTCCTACTTTCCAAAAAGTGATTAGAAATTAATGATATCAGTCTGTGGCATGGCTTCTCTTGACCTGGGACAAGGCCAGTCTATTCACAGGTGTGTCAGCCTTGCCTAAATATTAAGAATACTTAGATCCAATCATGACACGGGCTCAATTGAGATACTGAGAACACACTTCAAAACCAGGGTACATGAGTAGACCTTTGGAATGGATGGTATTTTCTAGAATTCTATCCAGTTACTACCAGGTGTAAATAGGGCCTGTGGTTGACCTTTCAGTAAATAATTAATGAGATGATCTGTCTATGATGTATTCTGTGATGGACAAAAAAAAGGGTGATAGCCTCTGGATCAGCAGTCGCCATGTTGAGACGCAATCAAAATGCTTCCAGTCCCATATATATCAGCTTTAATGGAGTGGAGTTTAAGAGTTTTTTTTCACATAAATGTTTTAATGACATATATCATCTGATATATCAATGGTCACCGGTGATCATGGAAATCTCCCATAACCGCATGTGATCATCATGTGACCAATTTCAATTTGTTGAAATGTTGGCATAGGGCATGTCTAGTAATATTCAGGCAGAAAATATCCTGGTATAAAAACAGGCAGACTGACAACTTGTCACCCACACAGCCGTGCTGGTTTCATTATTGCCCAGAAAAACCTGCAATAAATACTGTGTAATGCCCATTGGACAGTTCTGTTTAAATACAAACTGACTTATTCATATGCAAGGACTAAACAATAACATGAAGACAATCTCCAACAGCCCCAGTATGCCTCCACCCTCCGCCAACCAGTCAAGTTGCAGTTTACATTCATGTCTGTCCAGACTCACATACAATATGTTGTAAAGACTTTGAAGACATTTTATAAAATGGATTTTTAAACAAAATACAAGGGTCTTGATATTGACAAGTATGATTTTAATGAGTAACTTACAATGAGAAACTCAATATCAGCAAGACTAAAGAGTTGTGGTGGCGAGGAAAAGGAGGCCCCTTGTCCTGGTTGTCAGCCAGGAAGAGGAAGTGAAGAGTGTGAACTCATACAGGTACCATGGTCCAAATGTGTGAACCTTTTCTGCCAATAAAGCTGATTCTGATAGAACATAAAGTTGTCTAAAATGTGGAGATCAATACAATTAACAGTGTCAAGGTGGGTACCCAAGATAAGTCTCACCAATTCAGTATCTGACCAAATGTGAAATATGGTCACAACCTCCCCTTCCAATCCCTAGTTATAGGGATACGATGGCCAGGAAAGTATTTTTGCAGAGGTTGACGATATCCCTGGGAAGTTGACTTTTGACCTTTCAGATATAAAATGTCATCACTTCATAATTTGATCCTTTTAGATGTTTGTGTGAAATTCTCATAATTAGCGTATCAATTCTTGAGTTATAGCTCAAAATGTGCTTTGAGAGGTCACAGTGACCTTTGACCACCACATTCTCATCTGTTTATCCTCAAGTGGATGTTTATGCCAAATGTAATGCAATTCCCTTTGGGAGTTCCTGAGATTTTGCGTTCACAAGCACGGGATGGCTGTGAGGTGCCTGTGACCTTGACCCTTGGGTCCAAGTGGACGTTTGTGCCAAATTTGAAGACATTCCCTCAAGCCATTCCTGAGATATCCCATTCACAAGAAGGGGAAGGATGGAGTAGTTTTGGAGCTATGTTTGTTGTGGTTTGGAAACACAGCTTACTCAACATAGTTCCGGATTTAACAACTAATTAAACTAACCAATTAAAAATTATATTCATCAGAAATGTATATAGTAAATTGTAGCATAGTAATAGTGTTTCTTTGTGAATCTAGCTCTAATGAGCCTGCATAGGCATCAGAGGTATGAAAGTGAACAACCTCTTTATGACCAGAAAAAGAGCTCCAGCAGGAGTACAGGTGGCAAGTCGTTAATCTGGATAAGGGACATTAAAAGAAAGTTTGGAGCCCTGTGGTGATCCAAGTTATGACCCTCGACTTCACCCATAAAAACCCTAATTACACGCTGATGTAGTCATTTTAATTAATACTACACAGCCAGTCTGTCGAGCAAGAGCATCACATGTATTTTGAAGCTTGAACCTCACCAAAACGGGGGAAGTGGTGGTCTAAAGGTTGGAGACGCAGGCTCAACAGTTTATTTATGGAGCAACATCAACCCAAAGAGTCTCTGCTCACTGTGCACAGACATGTCTACAGATTTCTGGGGAACCACAAAATATTAGGAGTGAGTGTGACTGCTCTTCTTGACCTATCTTTGTGCAGTACTTTCTGACCTTTACTGCAGAGGTTGTTCGCTTGTCCACATACATATGTGGTCAGAGGACGCAGGGTGAATAAATGATTCCCTCTCCAACTTATTGGATGCATAAACTGTTGAACAAAAATTTCGCCAAAACAGTTTAACTTTGTTGTGTTTTTGTGAATAACAAATAACACACACATGTTCGTTGCCACATTCAAATCAAATCACAGAAAACAAAGTTAAGTAGAATATAACATGTCAGTGTTCAGTAGAATAGACCTGCATTTAGTAACTACAGAGCACTTTTATTTTCATGAGGTGCAGGGGAGCCTTTTCTTTTGAGATAGGGACACATTGTCTTTGCCAAAATGAAAAACAGGCAATCACATTAAAGAGTTTCCTGTGGGATGGCCGCAGGCAACTACTCTTAACTGTACATTTAATTAAAATGGTGACTCACCGTCTCACTGCTGTTTTAAGGGATGGACACAATACGTTTTTTATTTTGACATTTAAATCTTCTGTACTCAATATGACAGTATAAGTCTTTGTTCAAGTGCTCAACATATCCTATAAGCCACCCCTTGTGATCATCGACTGTTCTCTCTTTTAGAAGTAAAGATTAGTGGCTTCCTAGTTGCCTTGAGGAGCACAGCATTTAATGCTTTTTAAAGGATCTGGTTAAAGCAAAGGGTTCAAAAATTTAAAATGAGACGTGTAGAATAAAATGTTTTTGACGAAATATCCCAATTTTAAACTTAGTTTCGGTCGCTTTTTACAGTGCTTACATAAATAAATTGGGATAGGATATAAATCTCTGAAAGTGGTGTCAAATTTAATCATAAGCATTAGTAATTCAGTCGGCCTTAATTCAAACAGTGTACAATTTTGACAGGTTATATAATGTGCAGCATAGTAGAACAATTCAGCTTCCCCCATGTTTGTGTTGACACTTGTAACAGTCAGCACACCCAATACGAGCTGACTGATCTTGAATGTGTAAAGGAAAAAGCATGTCAGCAATACGATGAGATCCTAGTTCCGTAAGAAGTTAACAAGTGGTAGTGTTTCAAAATCAGTTTGTCAGAGATTTGAGAATAGGTGTGAATGTGTATGTTTATTTATCTTATCAACTTTTCATGAGAACATAGCTCATATTCACTGTTTTCACCGCATTTAGTTGAACTGTTTTTGTCAAGATGTGGCCTTAGCTCCAACATACTTTTACAACAAGTGGCGTGATATCTAGACGTTAACGCTTCTAATGACACTTGTCTACTTGGCCCATACATCCCCCCACCTGCAAATCCTATGGAGAACCTTCTAAACAGACAAGACTTACTTTCTCTGCCAGGCTGATGCCTTTCTATGTTCAGTCGTGTGCCAGTGAGTTTGCACCTCGGCTAATGTCCACGGCTAATCTCGCATTTTGTGGCAGCAAACTGCCTGTAGGCGCCGCTAGTGATACACAGCTAAGTGCATTGACGATGGCAAGCCACTACTCACGCACACTGCTGTACCTTGCCGCCACTCAGCCAGCGTAAGCGGGCACACGGCTTGGTGCTGTTACATTTGTGTTTAAGTTTTTATGATGATTTAAAAAAATACATCAACTCTTATTTCTGTAATCTTCTTTTGTTTTTGTAATTGTAAAATCTTTATATTGAAAAAGAGAGCCATGTTTGTTGAGACTATGAATTCATGTTAAAGTGAATTCCCCCACTGTGTTGCTTCATTGTTGCTGTCTTCAGTTCAATAAACACAACTAAGCAAACAGCAGATCACTCGCACAATGTAAAACAAAACACACGCATCCAGCATGCAAAACTATTAGATTCTCATTCTTTGCTTGGTTTCTGTTAGTTTATCTGGTTAAAGTTTATTCAACAAGTCACAAAGTGTACACCGTGTAATGCCTGCTATATAAATACAAAATGAGCCACACATGCTCGTACAGGGTAGGAGGGTCAATACTTGGGAAAAGTGCTAACTTTAAGGTATTCATGTTCACAGGGTTACGCATTGATACAGAAAACACTACAACTTAAGGATAGCACAAGGCTATTCAGTCTCCCACACAGGATCAGGAAAACAGCTGTCTTGTAACAGTCAGTCTTGCATAGGTGACTTTATATTGGTTTACAATTTAGCCAGTCCCATAAACACAGACTAACACACTATGTAGTTTCATAATTAGTAGGTAAATATGCTCTAATAAAAAGGTATGGAAAAAATTAATAACCCTGCTTTGACCCCTCACTCACAATTACTGCTTCCTATGTAATCAGGGAAATATATGCAAACATGACTCCTGACTTAAAATGTTCATGTTTTTGACTTGGCCAACAGCAGTCCAGCAGGCCTGAAGCAGCATATAATGTTAACATCACAGTCATTACTGCTTCATATTTACAGGTGCAATCAATAAATCTATGAAAAAATGACCTCTCAGTGTTTTCACCCACTAAAGCGATGAATGCATTTAACAGGTTTAATTCTTAGCTGACAAAGTAAGGGCTAACAGCAGAAGATGCATATTGTAACCATACTAACAATGAAGCTGAGGCAAATACTCATCTCCCACAAGTACAAAGTTGCTCTAGCTTTTATCAATCAGTCAGTGAAAATAGAGCTGAATATTTGCAACATGTACGTGAATGTGATGCTGTATCAACATCATGATTGTTATATCCATTAAATAACAATAATCATGTTTTCTCCATCAGTTGGATATGCCTCATATCCAACTGATGCCTCATCTACTGTTGTCATGGAGAAGCTGATCAGATGCTGCACCCCTTCATTCCTATGAAAGTTGCTCAATGGTGCATGAAGCAAAAAAAGATGGAGATTTTATTTCAGAGTAATGAATTCAGATGAAAATACCTGGATCTTCTGCATCCATAGGCCCATACGGCAAACCCATCAGTGTTCCCTTTAGCCCTGCCTCTAAGGCTAGACTAGTTCTCATTCACATGAATGGACGAAAGAAAAGAACTCTGGATCCGGCTCTTAGTGTTTTTAGGACCTCATGTTGTTAAAATTGGATCAATTGGAATTAGAATCGTGTGATGGACCTGGAAACTGGAATTCCACTGTTTGATCTCTGTGGCTAATTTAGAATTTTGTCTTGTTTTGCCCTAACCAGTCAGTAGAAAGTGATGTATTCAGGTGTCTGTACTGCTGATCAGTGGCGGGCCGTCAGGGCCTGCTAAGCCTTCTCTGCTGGCCTAAACAGAACCACAAAGTTATAGCTATTTTATAATTATTTATTTGTATTTTTAATACAACATATTTATTTTTATAATTAAACGATCTATTTTATAATATAATTGTTTTTTTTACAAATACACCACATGAATTATACCTTAGTAGCTTATTTTCTCATTGACCAGCTCCTGTCTTGTCTGTTCCTTCTGCCTTGTCTGTCTGCTTCTTGCCAGTGCACTGGTGCAGCTTGACGCTGCTTAACGCTCTGCTTAACACTCTGCTTAAGCTCTCTGCTTAAGGCCCAATCATATTTCACCTCTGTTTCTCTCTATGGTAGAGAAGCCGGTTAAACTACATGATGACAGCCAGCTAGATGGGCTCTAACACTCCGGTACACTAGATGGCGGTATTCACCTAGTCAAGTAAGTTGCGATCCGCTATTAAACTAAAGAAGAAGAACCAGCAGCAGCTGCAGACTTTCCCTGTGGACACTGTATAACACTTGGACATGCTGTCCTCCCAGCCCCGTGGCGCATCTCACCCTCCTTGGCCAGCCGAGGCGTGATGGAAAGCAGGTCTGCGCTAGCTCGCTGTTAGCTCGCAGGGCCCCCCCCCTTACCTCGCAGGTAGAAAGGCATAGCAGTAGCACCAATTACAATCAGAATTATGAAAATATGGTATCTCTGTAAGTCAACTCAGAACAACCTGTACAGCTGTACCTTCTAATATTCTTATACATTATATATATATTTTTACAACCAGGTAAACAGCTGTCAAGACCCACAACATCACACATCTTGCTGAACATTTTTTAGTAGATACGGACTGGGATTCAGAATCCTGACATGTTTTTATCAGGTTTGAAAGAACCTGATATATTTTGTACTGATGATTAAACCAGCTGGGTTTCATGTCCATTCGAACCTTGAAGTGCTCACTCATCTGACATTGTTTTCAAAGTCAAAAGAGACTTTTACATCCAGAACCCTGAATGCCCAAAATAAATCACCCCGCTGCTGAAGCTTCACACTCATGTTGCAACATTTGCAAACCCTTGCTGCATATCATGATCCTTGTGTGCAAAGAGCCAAAGAAAAAGCAAACAAATAAGCTGCTTACAACTTTAAATTCCAAGAACTAAACCTGTTATATATTTACTATGACATGATGATGAAAAGTGAAAACGCATTCTAGCTGTAGTGATCTCATATTGATCAGACTAAACATGTAATATTGAAAGAAACACTCCACTCCTTAGATCACAACAGTAACTACCGTCACATTTTTGGGCTGAAGATCAAATGGATAATTATTAAACAATACTAACAAATATCTATTATTAATATTTTGTTCATGTTATTGCTGTTGTCAATGCTGCTGCTGCAAGATATTGGAAGAAACTGAGACAGAAGGTCAGTGCGAAGGACAAAGCCAGCTGCCAAGTGTCACACTTTCCACCTCCTTTTTGGGGGGGTGCGGGGTTAGATGTAAGTACGGGATATAATGATGTCTATATCAGACAGTGAAGTGGTGTTAGTGGCTGTTGAGTATATGGCCCTGAACTGCTTGCCTAGGAGGCAGCCAAGACTCCTTTCAGTAGTAGCAACCTAAGCAACACAAAGCCCCACTAGTGGCCTCCAGAGGCTGCAGTGTCCATTACATCCCACCACCATGCTTTCCTTGAATAGGACATAGACCCAAAACTGGGAGCAGGTCAGCATATTGAATCATCACTACACTGGATCAGAGAGAGCAGTTTCCCTGTGTTGTGGTTAACTGATGAAACAAAGGCAGGCTGAAGTGTTTTAGCGATGAAACACTGTTCTTGAAAAACTGTGTAATGCGTTTAAATTTCACAAATATTGAAGTGTTCAACTTTACAACATTTTGACAGATGAAGACCACACCAATCATTATTTTAACAGGGGTCAAAATTTTGTGGTATGTTAAAGCCTTTAATACAGACAGTGGAGACACAACCAGAAACAAGATGGAAAAAAGTCCCTGGTCGGACTCAAAGCCGGTTCGTGGTCAGCTTTGGGGGCATCGAATTACTCGTGCAAATGACAATGATTTTACATAAATAAAGTCCAGTTGGAATTACGTACCATCAGCAGATCTTTTCTGAGATCAGTTGTGTAGTTCATGCATTCCTGCTAATGCTATCCCAGAGCAGCAAAAATAAAGACTTATATTTGCTGAATGAGTCAACACAATCAACAGAGAGGGCTGGCTCGCTGCTGTGACTAACCACAAGCCCGGCGGCAAGAGGAGTAAGAGAGACTGGGGAGACAGATTACAAGCTCTCTGTGCACTGACACTATCAAAAGGACTCAATAACCCCGGGTCTTTCTGCTCGGCCGAATCTCCCTGCTGGTGACAGTTGACAAAGATGCTGCAAAGACAGCTCTCTCACTGTCTAGTTGATGATGGGAAGCCACGGGGCATGGCCGTCTCCCTTCAACAACACTGGGCAGAGAGTTAAACAAGTACACCTGCAAGCAGGGTTTGCCCGGACACTATTTATTTAATTATTATCATAATATACTACTTTAATTCATTATTAGATATAGTTTGAAAGGTAACTTTGTTGCCTGGATAAAAACAGCAGACTGCATGAATTGGTACTTTGTTGCTCCAAATAGATGAAGTCATCTTTCTTTTACCACAAAACGGCTAGCTTGTAACATACCATGCGTTCCAATATCCATACTATTCAGTATGCCGCAATACATAGTATGTCAAACGCAGTATGCCAAAAATACCAGGATGTCCTAGTGAATCTGGTTGTATTTTGCAGTATGAAAAGCCAGCCTGCCTTTCTGGCTATTCTGACCCACAATCCTCTGTGCAGCAAAACATACGTCACATGGACTGAGCCACCCAGGGAGCACAGACGGATGACAGCCTGATGACAGCTCATTGACAGCTCGTTGACAGAGTGTGACCAAGATATGAGCAAAAGGGTCAAAGCAATGTTATGACGAAGTAGTCTGTCCCAATTGCCTGTATACTGCTTGCAATAGTATGCACTTAGTACGGGCAGTTGCAGTATGTACTGAAAGTTTAAAGAAAAAATATGCCATTTAGAATGCAGCCAGTCATATCCACTACAAAATGCTGCTGCGTGACACTAATTTGCTTGGCCAATTTCGTTTCGGAAGTAATGCAATTGCTGCCTGGGTTACGTTCAGTGGCAGAGGGACAGGTGGTTCCCATCTAGAAAGTGATGACGACAAGTAGTTTATTTTGGAGAACTTGTTGTACTTTGCCACAAGCTCTCCAATACTTATTTCTGTATTTACTTATTTCTTTTAATTCTAGTTAATTTAATCAGGATACACCAACAGCTCTCTTAAAAGTTAATACTTTTATAATAGGTTCTTGGACTTTATTTCATTATTTATCTAAGTGTATTTATTGTGTATTGCAACATGCAAATGAAGAAAGCTGTTATTTCCTCTGCCAGGCATAAGCCATGGGGGGAGATAATGCGTTCGCTCATGTGGGTGCATGCGTGTATCGGTCTGTCTGTCTGTCCACAGATAAACTCACTAACTGCTGGACCCATCGGCCTTACATTTTTGGTGCTCATTTATGACAGTATACATAAGGACCTCTTGCGGTTGCCGTGATTCACCCTTTCCTTTGTATCAACAACCATTTTATTGATTTTGTTTTATATCCCCATTTACTGCTGACTCCTCATTACTCTTAATCAGCCAGTAGGGGCGGCAGCTTCTCTTGTTTCTGATAGGGGTTAGGAATTGACCAATCCCATGTCTCTTCCCCCTTAGTTACTGTATCTAAGTTGGAAAAGCTTGACAAAAAGAAACATGGCGACTCCAGTCCTGCCAAAGAGTGTATTAGATCGTTTCTTGGCCCCAATATAGTTTCAAGCAGACAGCAAAGACTGTATGCAATAGAAGGATATATTCACGATGATGAACTTTACTCAGGTAATTTTTCATATAGGGATACTCAACATTGGGTACCGTAAAATGTGGGTTAAAAGCCACTACGTTTTTCCTCAACTTTGACCCGTGCGGCTTAAATATCGGTGCGGCTAATTTGTGGATTTTTCCGATTCTGAATTTAGCAGCCGTCAGTAACTGTGAATACTACAGGGCACGAGAAAACGCATTTCACTTGTGTTCTAAGCTGCTCAGTACCCGTGAGGATTTTGAATGTGAAGTTTGATATTTTGCATTTAGAATAGCTGTCTGTGTGGATATCAAATGATTCAGTACAACCAAAAGAAATGTAAAATTAAACTTAATGTGTTGCTATAATATTGCACAATTTTCCAGACAGCACATCAGTGGTTCTCTGTACAGACAGTGAGACAGCAACTCAAACGAGAACGAGTACTTTACAATGATCACCAAAAGCTTTCCTATTTAAGCTGCGTGTCTGAATTTGAGCGTGTTTTAGGGAATGTCAAAGCCGGTTAGTTGTGAGACAGCTGCCCAGCAGCTCCAGTTGTTGCCATTGGTCACTGAGAGGGAAGCCCAGAGCTCCACTGGGACACAAGTCCGCGAAAAAGAAGCCAGTTCAAAGAGAAAAGAAGGTAAAAAAAACAGCAGGAGCTCCTCCCAACATACTCTGCTGACAGGCAGATAGAGAAGTAGGAAGCAGCGCGCACACAAACACACACACCTTGATAGAGAGAAAACTAGCAATTATAATTGTTTTCTGACCAAACGGTAACATAACTATCGAGCCCAGTTCATACGCACCTATTGGAATAAGGCAGCTATACGCAACGGCCATTCCTGGTATGAATCTAAATTCAGATAGAAATGTAGATGTTTTTTATGACAAACACATACAGAAATTGTCTTTGCATTAAAAAAGACCACATTAATATGAATCATTCAAAGTAGCTGTTAATTAAACCTCTTCTTAAGAAGCCCACCACTCTTGATCCAGAGGTGTTGGGTAACTACAACCGATCTCTAACCTTCCCTTCCTCTCTAAGATCCTTGAGAAAGTAGTTGCAAATCTGTTGTGTGCCTTTCTACATAACAATAGTTTATTTGAGAACATTCAGTCAGGATTTAGAAAACATCATAGCACAGAGACAGCACGGGTGAAAATTACTAATGGGCTTCTAATTGCATCAGATAAAGGACTTGTCTCTGTACTTGTCTTGTTAGACCTTAGTGCTGCGTTTAACATCATTGACCATCACATCCTACAGAGACTAGAACATTTGATTGGCATTAAAGGTACCGCACTAAACTGGTCTAAATCCTATTTATCAGATCGATCTCAATTTGTATAGGTAAAACAATGAAACCTCGATGAACACCAATGTTAGTCACAGAGTTCAACCATGCTTTGTGCTTGGACCAATTTTATTCACCTTATATATGCTTTTTAGGCAATATTTTCAAAAACACTCCATAAACTTTAATTGTTATGCAGACGATATTCAATTATATCTATCGATCAAGCCAGACCAAACTAACCAGTTCGCTAAACTTCAAGCATTTCTTAGAGACATAAAAACCTGTATAACCTGCAACTTCCTGATGTTAAACTCAGACAAAACTGAAGTTATTTTACTAGGCCCAGAACATCTCGGAAATCAATTATCTAATGATATAGTTTCTATTGATGGCGTCGGGCGGCAGACAGTCACCATATTTAAGAGTAGACTTAAGACGTTCCTTTTTAATAGCGCTTAAAGTAAGGGCTGGCTCAGGTTTGCCCTGGTGCTGGAGCAGGGCAAACCTGAACCAGCCCAACTTTAAGCAGCATATCTAAGGGATGGCCCTAGATATGCTGCTATAGGCCTAGACTGCTGGGGGACACCTTAGGATACACTGAGCTCCTCTCTCCTCTCCTCTCTCTCCTTCTGTGTGAATTCATGTCCCACCAATGCAGATTACTAACTATTTCTTCCCCGGAGTCTGGTAATGCTCAACACCTACTGCTATCATTGTTATTGCTAGTTGCATTGCAATTAGTATTGTTTATACTTCCTTATTATTCTACTATAGCCACTGCTGCTGTTATTATTGTTAGTTGTAACGTTTTCATCATGCCTACTACTCATTATTGTGTTGTTCATTCTGTACACATGACATCTATTCTCCATCCGGGGAGAGGGATCCTCCTCTGTTGCTCTCCTGAAGGTTTCTTCCCTTTTTCACCCTGTTTAAAAGGTTTTTCCTGAACCAATGTAAGGTCCCGAGACAGAGGATGTCGTACGTGTACAGATTGTCAAGCCCCTGAGGCAAATGTGTAATTTGTGATTCTGGGCTATACAAAATAAATACATTTAAATGTAATTTAATTATATTTGCAGTCATATATATATATATATATATATATATATATATATATATATATATATATATATATATATATATATATATATGTATGTATCCATCATGTAATTGGAAGGATAACTTAATGTTACCTCTCAAAACTAGTACTAAACACTTCATCTCAACACAAGTGTGTCAATATAACTCCAGAATCAAAAGTGTAGTAGAAAAGTGGAAGTACTGTTGTAGAGAAATAGATTATGTACACATAAATATTATCACTTGAAGACATTCAAGGCTCCAAACTTTTCCAACTTTTCCCATTACCACTTAATCGACATGCAAATCAACACAATATTTTCTCTGTCCTGTAAACTGTATTACTGACAGATGATTTGGTAGTGGACAATTTACAGAGATAACAATATAGTGTTATATTTGAAAAGAAAGTCACAAATGAATTCATGCTTTTAGAAAGAATAAATGATCATTAAGGTTTTTTTTTAAGCTTAGACACCAAACAATAATTTATGTGTAGTGAATTAATATTCAGGCTCCCTGTCTGTATTGGCCTCTCTCTCTGCAGACTATGAGCACACAACCAGCTTCAGGATATAAATCCTTGCATTCTTATCAATCATGATGTTCTTCCGCCAGAAATGAGTCTTTGAAAAGTGTTTGTATCTCTCCCGTTTCCTCTCTGTCCGTTTCTCTCCCTGGTGCACGCTGTCATGAGGCAATACCCAATTATATAATTCCAAACCAATGCTAATAATGTTTTTGGGATCTCTTGTGATGGCCCAAGAGTCCATCTTCAGTTGCACTTGCAGAATTAATATGCAAACCGTTGACGAATGTTACTCTTTAATTACGCAATGAACGTGATTGTCACAAAAAATTGTCAAATTCTTGAGCCGTGGGTTTCTCTGTGTCATGGTTCGAAAACAAAAGGGGCCATTAATGACTGAATGAGTGTAGTACAACTTTTCTCCTTCATAAAAGGAAAATATTAGCAGAGCAAAACAAACTCAATCACTATGTCAAACTCTTTTAAAATGACCCTCCTTGTCTGTTATATTATTGCCTTCAAATAATTGCACCATGCAGTGTTGTTCCATCTACACCCTCCCTTACACCAGACAAGATCGGAGCCCCTTCAACAACACATTGGGGAGGTTGATAGTTGAGCATATTTAACAAACTCTAAATGCTGAAGAATTGCTCCTTTAGACCTGTTTATAGCAGAGTTCAGCTCATTATAAAGTCTAATTATCTGCAGTATTGTGTGTGGGGGCTCACACAGTCACTGCTGCGGATTTGTGAGCCTATGTTGAGCGCTCCCAGTCACCGGGTTCATTATGATGACTAGAATAACCAACATCTAATTTGGGACTCCATTGCAATGGCTAGTAGTGTTGGGACTCATCAGGAAGCATATTTATTCAAGGTGGCGGCAGACTAATAGAATGTGCAGTAAGTATGGACCTCATGAATACAGTCATTTCTCTCATTCCTCATTATTAATCACATCATTATAATTGTCTGTTTAATGAAAACCTGCATCCAGTGAGACCTCTTGTATTTTCCAATATTTGAAGCCCAGTTTTGACTGTGACTACACTATACTGTTTCTCCATCTCTAAAAATATACTGCACAGCTATTTGACAGAAATTTACTGCCTCTGAAGTCAAACAAGAAACATGTTTGTTTAGGGTAAATAATACTTTGATGAATCATGTTTTGTCATGAATAATTTTCAAGTCATTTCAGCAGCTGTAAAGAGAGGGACACTATTAATGACAGCAGAGTGAACATGGAGCCACATCACTTTCAATTAAAATACACAGCAGCAATCAAGCCATTTAAGACATGCTTCAACAGTGAATGGGCCATGTAATCCAATGGAATACTCCGATTGATTTTACATCATTGTGATGGCACTTTGATATCAAAAATATGTTATGTCAGTTAGCAAGGCTGGAGAAACATAATCACACAAACAGGAAGCTGAAACTTGAAATATGGAATAATGGAAACCAAACCTGCCAATCTGTCACACAGTTTGTATCCTACTACACAGTCAGCCAAAGCCAAACCTAGGCTTTGAGTATGTTTACTCAAGTAATTCAAAAATGTCCTATTGCTATACTATTCTAAAAGAAGAAATATTGACGTAGTAACCTAAGTTTCACACTCAGTCCATTGTTTTCTTTTTTCTTTCCATTTCAGTAGCCTGCTAAAAAGTGGACGGGCTTAGAATGTAGCACAACACAGTGCTACAGACTGTGGCTCCACATATACCTTCATGTTACTAAAAGTTACAAATCGATTTATGGATGGATGTGATGATAGTATTTAGTTGACATTGGTTGGTAGTAGCTTTATAATTTGTTTTACAGGAAGAAAAGAAGATTGGATGTTATATAGACAACAAGAAGTTTTTTACACCATGAAATATCACTATTTTGTTTAACTCCCAAAAATGAAATCCTTGAAAAACCCAGTGTCAGGTGGACTGTAGCACCCTAAAGTCTTATGTTTTTTAAGTTTTTGATGAAAGTTGGATGTATAACAATAATTTACAGGATCTGAAATGTACAACATGTTGTTTTAACTGTTTTGTGAATCTATAGGGCAGAATGGGGTAACAATATGTCCTGTGTTGTGCTAGCCCCATATCTCACATTACATGTATCAGCAATCCAGCTTTTCACTCAAGGACATCAAATGACACACAACCCCAAGTGCAAAGCACAGACGGATAGATGATATCCATTGTAAATGGCACATTTTCCATATGAGCAAGTCAGGAAATATTTACTGTCTCTGCTGCACAAAGCAGAGGACATGAAAGGAGGGAGGGGACTGGTGGACTCTGTCCACTGCCACCGGGAAGAAATACTTCCTTTCATGACAATAGAGATGGCTCATTTTTGTCTGCTGGCAAGGTATCCCCCCCAATGCAATTTCTCAATTATGCTGAAAATGTGGAAAATAGTAAATAAATAATGTAGTGGTGTAAACAGGCGACGCTGGCCAAGCACATAATGGATGGAGCAGTGAGCACAGGCTTCCTGTGGAGCCAAGTTAGAGAAACAGAGGTGAGCCGCTGGCTAGAAAAAAAACAACTGTAAAACAACACACTTCCTGAGCCACGAATGAACTTTCCACTTTAAATTATTAATGTGTGAAAATCTAAATGTAAGGCTTACAAATCATCAAGTGACCACACAGAGGCAGAGTAGATGTCAGTACAACTAGGCTGTCTGTACTACTGTTCTTTGAGCTAAATGCTAACATCAGCATGCTTACAATGAACCATGGTAGAGCTCAAACAAAGTCTATCTAAAGAAAAACAATCGCACAAAGTTGTGATAATCTGTTAAAGAGAGAAACCTTGCTTTAAAGCTAAACCGGCTTTGTCTATCAAAACATGTTGTAATCTCTACAAAAAGG
Source organism: Taurulus bubalis (assembly GCF_910589615.1). Taxonomy (NCBI): domain Eukaryota; kingdom Metazoa; phylum Chordata; class Actinopteri; order Perciformes; family Cottidae; genus Taurulus; species Taurulus bubalis. The sequence continues at coordinate 25,577,844 of NC_136593.1, read as the reverse complement.
TTCCACTTTTTGTTATTGCACTTTTACATTTAAATATTCAGAGCACTGCTTATATGTACGTGTTGCTTCATCCCTGCTAATGTACCACTCTGCATCAAAATAAGCTTAATGTCCTTTGTGCATCTTTCAAGGTAAAAAGTATTCATTCTGGGAAGCTGTTGTGGGCCTTTTTTTTTTTTTTTTTACAATTGTGTCATATGTTATAGACAAAAATTAATCTATTATCAAAAAAAAAAACACAAAAAAAACATAAAGATTAGGCAATAATGAAGTGATGAATGGGCAGTGTGGGTTCCTTCCGGGTTCTCCGGCTTCCTCCCACCGTCCAAAGACATGCAACTTAGGTTAATTGAAGGCTCTAAAATTGCCCGTAGGTGTGAATGTGAGCATGAATGGTTGTCTGTCTCTGTGCCCTGTGATAAATTATGGAGCTATAAAGAAAAAGTTAAGGGATACCAAAGGCATTACTATTCTCTTTTGGGGAACGCGAATGTCAGAACCAAGTTTCATGGGAAACTACCCAATCCACCAAAACTTTTCCATTCAACTTATTTTGAATAGCCCAAAATCACAAATTTGCCTCAGAGGGCTTTACAATCTGTACACATACGACATCCTCTGTCCCGGGACCTCACATCGGTTCAGGAAAAACTCCCCCAAAAAACCCATTTAACAGGGAGAAAAAGGGAAGAAACCTTAGAGAGAGCAATAGCGGAGGATCCCTCTTCCCAGATGTACAGAAGTACAATAGATGTCATGTGTACAGAATGAACAATGTAACTGAGTTACAATACATTCAACGAATATGACAGCAATGATTCATATAATGAGTAGTAGGCATGATGAAAAAGTAACTACCAAAACACAGTAAAAAAAACAAAAACCAAAACAGTAACAGTGGAGATAGTAGAATAATAATCACAGTAAAAGCAGTAATGGTATTGACAATACTAATAGCAATGCAATTAATAATAATAACTTTGACATATTAGATGGCAAAGCTTGTATACAGCTCAGAGGAAATTGAAGGTGGCAGCGCTGACAAAACATTCAAGAAGGTATGAATCGTCAGAAATCATAAGCAGACTGGTGACTGTTTCTTGCTGCAGTGTTTCACAGCTCTGCGTTGCTTGCTGTGCACTTGCTTTTATGTGTATTTTGTTGTGCTGTGCAAGGTCTTTTTTCTTTTAAAACATTGAAGATGAATAATGATTACAAATGTTCAGTCTTTGATTTGTGTTATTTTAACGATATCAATTATCTAAATCTTTAGATAAATAATAGAGACTTAATATCATTATTAAATCTTCAGAATCAGAAGTTGGAGCATGATATAGCATTACTAAAACAATGTAGACAATTATAATGATCTATTTGTCGTTTGTAAAATCTAGCCCTCTGAGGCAAATGTGAGGCAAATTTATAATTTTGGGCTGTACAAAATAAATTGAATTAAATAATATGAACTCAAATTGAATTGACTATAAATATACCATAAATATACAATGATGATTATTGATGATTATTAAAAACTGTTATCACTTCGCTGTCAGGTTCAATGTCAAATAATGAATAATTCTGTTTCAATCATATCCATCAATGTAGATGGAAAAATAGATCAGGAATACTAACAAAAATCAGAGAAAACTGCACAGAACGTTTTCCTGTTCCCGTATTGTTTTGGAGTGATCCGACCAGACAGACCCGGTAGCCAGTGGCCTGATGTTTGTGGTCTAGACGCAGGAGGAATGGGCTAGCACAGCAGCTTCAGTTCTTTGTCTGAGTCTTCAGAACTGAGTGTAGCTGACCCACATTCTGGCAGTGTTCAGAGCCTAACACACAATCACTGTAGTTAGGCATGTAAAATAAAGTAAAACAGACTAGAGGCATGAAAACAAGCCTCGGGTCACTTGTACGCCTGTGCAGCACAAGTGAGAGGCGAGCTGTTTCGTAGCCTGTGCAGACAGCTGTATTGATTTAAATGGGAGCTTATCAGTTCCATCAGACAGGCGGGACACAGAGGACTGAACAACGCTTCCTGTGTACACACCATCATTTCTGTCTCAGTTACGGTTCTCATTTGTATCCCTGGGCACAGTCTGTGACAAAAACATACTAAAGCAAACCCACAGAAAAAAGAGGTCAATTTAGCTTTATGATGAATGTGACTGGAATTCACATGGGTCACATAAGCTCTTGTGCTAGATGAGATCTATTATCTTCACATACTATGCTGCTACATTAACTTGACATATCCTCCAGGTTTCTTTACTACAGAGCCAGCTGATGATGGCCTATGGGAGTTGTGCTGTCTTACCACAATCTTCAGCCAATCCGTTAAGGGGCCATTGTCTCCCTGCTTCCATCTTCCTATTTTTTCCTGCAGTCGTGTGTCAAAACATTAGTCTAATTCAGCCGTAACTGCCTCCGGCTCCAGCCAAGCTTTCAAGAGTAAAAAAATCAGCACTTTCTCAATGTGTTCAGCCCCTGATATTAATCAAAGCCAGAGAGGGTGGTGGTTGGGGTCAGAGTGTATATCTTTTGGAGAATTAGAATTTACAAGTAGCGAGACACAGTTAGTGCTCGTAAATTCATTGTTGCTGTTACTACATGTAAGCTCCCAGTGTGGGCATTATGAATCATCCGCCAACCAGCGATGTCATCTGTCTGAGGGAGCAGGAGAAGAGAGTGATGGGGAGGGAACAGGAGAAAACACGGTGCTCAGTCACATCATGGAGGACCAAAAGGGAAATGGAGTCACACACACACACACACGAGTGACATAAAAGACTCAAATAATTCTTCCCTCGCAGGATACAAAAATAATTTGGCTCTAATAATCGGTGTAGGCAGGCTTGATAAGGCAGCTAGATGTAATATTAAGTAATTAAGAGTAATGATGCTTTTTGGCGTGAATACGGCTTGCATGTCATTAGCAACCAGCAATCCGTCACTGCCACAGTAAGGTCGCAATGCATTGCTTTAAAAGGACTTCAGAAAGTAGGAGTTGGTTTCAGTGACGTGTGCTGAAGTTCGTGACTGGTGAAGGCACTGACTTTTTCAGAGTCAGATTTACAAACATATGAACCCTTGAGAGCAGCTTAAATCAGCAGCTTGCACATTTACTACTGGTTGTACTTACATAGGTAAGGTACATGTTTGTTTCCACCGGGAGCATGTCTGCCACGATCTGGCTCCAACGCAGCTTTGCGTGTCTTTAGTGGAGCGTTTCTGATACGTGCCGCGGGTGCGTCTGGTGGAAACACAAGCAATGACCAGCATGGCAGCAATCATACGTGGCCATACAGAAATGTTGTAATATGTCAAACACAAACGTACTGGTACAGTTTAGATGTGGTCAGAAATGTTCTGAACACATCCATATCAGTTACTTTTGAAAACCGGATGTTGTGTCCCGTGGCTCTTTCCACCTGTTTGAATATGTTTCACGTCAGTGTCTACCACTTTGGGCTGCATTCCCAAACAACCCGACTCAGAGAAGAACGGACCCGTTGCGACAGAGGCTATTACCGGCCTGATACCGGAGGCCAAGCGGTCTTCAGACCGGCCCTGTTACTCATTCAATACAAATAAAAATAGGATATGGCTCACTGCAGTGTATGCACGGTCCTACCTTCACTTGTAAATTAAGTCCATTCGTCTTTCTTTCCAGACAAATATCTCCATGGGTTTGCTTTAAAAGTCCTCCTTATCTTCTTTTAGTTTTAAAAGTCTCTCCGTCTCAATGGATATGATTTCCAGGCGGTCAAAGCTAAATAGAAGAAGAAGAAGACACAATCTCAATATCCCCCCTAAACCCTCAAACCCCGAACCCTCAGGGACTTACTGATGTCAGCTGCTAAGTGGCTGAGTGTGAGAGGCTGTGAGGGCTTGAACTGGTGTAAATATGAATGAGACAGCACTTTGCTGCAACATATCATGTGATTACATAAAATCAAAAAAAAAAAAATATTGTGTACAATTGTGTATTTATTTTATACTTTTTATTCACTGATTTGAACGTCTTCCTCACGAGATGAGAAGTCATTTTAAATGATCTATTTACTAGTTTTTGTCAAAACGAAATGTTTGATGAATGTAAACAAAATATTATTATATATTTTCTGCTTGCATTCCTCTGATTTCATATGTTTTTATGTTCCATCTTTAATCCGTAATGTTGTAGTGTAAATGTATTTTATCGGGCTAAACACCCACGTGTCTCTTTGTTTACCTTCTTTTTTTTCCGTCTTCATGCTTCCATTGGGAACTGCGTGTTTAACGTCACATTGCTATTCCCTTAGGCACTTACGGAAAGGGATCATAAAGGGCTCAAAATGTCTGCCAGAGAGCCCTCAAGCACTCTACGATGTGACAGTGGGACAGCCCTAAACCCTCAAGGAATTCGCGGGAGCGCGCCTCAAAGTCCGTCAGTCCGTAAGGGTGGAGATTGAGATTGGGCCAAAGAAGAAGAAGAATAAGAAGAAAAGTGTAGAAGAAGAGCAACGGCAGAACAAGCATGAGCCCGACCAGCGGGTTCCCCCTTCATGGAGGTAGAGGTACTGTTTGCCTCCTCTCTGGTTTTTCACTGCAGTTTTGTCAGATCAGCGAGACTAAATAGGTTCTACACATATGTGAAATACACAACCTATTATATGGAAAGAAAGGACGTATAATAAAAAAAATAAAATAAATATAAGTAAATAAAAAATCAACCCAGTTTGTGAGGGATTGCGCAATCTGCCTCACATCGCGTGAGACACGGTTTGAACAGGACAAGCACAAATTCAGCGATTTTGATTATAAAAAAGCTTGAAATGATTGGAATCATACATACAGTACATTTACAGCACAGATCAGTAGATACATATTCATATCTATTTTTATTTTATTATATTTATTTGTTTTTTACTTGACAGGTGAGACTGTGCACATCCCTGGTTGGTTTGTCAGGTCTGTGAACACTTAGAGCCAAGATGTATCTACATGTAATGCGCAGACTACCACAACATTTCTGATCACATTCATCCTCCCCACAGGACTGACCCATTACAGTTCCATTGCTACATGAGCTTTCCTTTAGTTCCATCCTTACTAAACTGTAATTAAAACTTTTTCCATCCAGCTCCACAAGTTAACTTTCCTTTAGCATCACCATAAGGGCAAAATATTAGATACATACCATATGAAGGTTGCTTAGGCCGGATGAAACCATGTGTATGACTCATACACATTATCTGACATCCCATCTCATTAAAGTTGGTTGTTTAAGGGTAAAACCAAAAATATATCATGTTCAATAGGACCCTATATTCATAAAACTTGTGTTTAATCACATTACAATAACTGCCTTGTTGGCAATTATGAATTTCAATTTTTTTATTTGAGTTTCTCAATCATAAATACCATAAAAAAGAACTCATCACTGGAATTTACAACTCCCCACGTGGTGAATGGTATATAGCGTCTTTCCAGTCTTCTCCCCACTCAAGTCCATGTTCACTACAACATTCCCCCGATCCGTAGAGGGCTGGCAGCAGCAGCAGTCCTGTCCATGTGTAGTGGGGTATGCTCCCTAGTTTTGAACGCAGCCCTCGAGCTGGCTCCTCCCCCAATCAGCACCAATATATAAAGGCACCTATTGTCATGGCCTCACTCCCTTTTGGCCCGTGTTCTGGTCCTGTGGTGGCTCGCGGTGAGTTTTAGATACTTAATTATTGTAAGTAGTCAGAATCTTAATTTGTATTTTGCAACATGGTGTTACCCTTTTAATCTCTGTTTATCATGTGTAGGTTCACCTGCTGCTGTTTTGCTACGCCTGTTTTGTTTTGTCTGTTTTGCTGCCCCTGTTTTGTTGTTTCCATTTTTCTTCTGCTTTGCATGCTTTGGCTTTCAGTGTTTGTTTTTGATTTGCTTTCATTCTTGTAATAAACTTCTATTTTCTATCTTCTATCTTTTAATTTGATAAAACACATCTCTGGCCTCTGGTGTGATACAGCAACAAAAAACGGCACATCCTGGTCTTACAAGTCAATACAAGTCCATTGTTCATGTTTATGACACTATTCTACAATAAATATTAGCATAAACCATAAGTATGACTCGAAGGGACTCGAGAGTGACTTGGGAGAGCAACTTGATTTTTACATACATACATACATATATATATATATATATATATACATATATATATATACATATATATATATATATATATATATATATATATATATATATATATATATATATATATATATCTATGTTATACATTCATTAATTCAGCATTCATAAATATAGTTACGATATAAATAAATAAAAAATCCTTTTTTGTGTACTAAAACTAATATACCACTAACACGTATATTAACTTATCTATGTTCACAAGGGTTTTCCGTATATTATAGCTTTTTCAATTATTCAAATAAACCTCTGGGTTTAAATTGGCTGGGGTTAAAAGGGTTAAAACTTATATTTCACGTATATGCCAAGTTCCGAGGTGGCGTTGTTGGTTCCCTGACATTCAGCCGTGCTGCTCTTTTTAGTTTGTTGTTCGCTCCAACACTTTGACAACATAACATTGCAGCTGCAATGAGCTGCTTTTGGTTTTGGTATACATAACCTAACTTTTAGAATCTAAATGCAAGCTGGAAGAGACCGCAGAGACTGCGTGGGGTGGGATGTATTAAAACAAAAACACTTTGTGATGAGACTCCCTGCGTTCAAGCTGTCCGGCTGTATGAGCAATCTCTCTGTGGCACAGAGGAGGCTGACGAGTTCAGCGGCACATCTGGAGCAGGCCGATGGGAGAGAGCTTTTAATTATAAAACACAGTCTCAACTGAAGAAAAGGAGTCCACTCAATCGCCAAGAGAAGATGCCTGAGTGCGTGCAGCCTAGCTTTGAATTGTCCTCACATAAAGTCAGTCTGCATACAAACACATGAGCTACAGCATGTTCCCCAAACCTAAAAAAATAGTTAGATAGCTATAATACTATATATATATATATATATATATATATATATATATATATATATATATATATATATATATATATATATATATATATATGTGAGATCGAGAGTATTATAGCTATATAGTGTGTATATATATATATATATATATATATATATATATATATATATATATATATACACACTATATAGCTATAATACTCTCGATCTCACATATATAACTACAACAATCATTATTTATTTATTTGTAGTTTGAATAAAGTTTGTAGCTGGATAATAAGTATATTAAGGTATTCGGGTGCCAGAATATTTCAATCTAAACAAACTTTCAAAGTGGCAATGAATCTCTCAGTTTTTAAAAATATTTAAAAGTACAAGTACACAAAAAATGACTGTTAAGAACAATAAATGTTATTTGTCACTTACAACCCTGCATGAAATGCACACATGACGTGACTCTAAGGCCATCTCCACACTACTATGTAGCAACCCTGAGATTCATATTTAATTGGTTATTATCAAATCTTGAAGATTTCCCAATTTTGGAAAAATTGTGTGGAATCCAAAATACGGTTAGGGAAATGAAATAACATGATATTGTGCAACTGTTACTATTCTAAATGGTTGGTATAGGATATTTACTCAAAATATACAGTTTAAAAACCCTGTGAATTTGCTGCATTGCACATCTGCTACTATTCACGCCAGTGTGATCATGTATTTAAAGAACACCTTGATAGCTTGGCATTAGAAAATGGAAGCCTGCTTTGGCTGGTGGCAAATTTCGTCTTCATGTTACCAACATTCTGACTGTTATGTTCATCCTGCTACAATTCTCAAAAAGGACGCAACTATGTTCTGACTCTTAACTGGAGAAACACTGGAAATAGCACAAAGCTCTTAATGTTGAGTCGTGTATAATAATAATGGTGCTGTCACACTTGACAAAAAACTTGATGGGCCTATTCATCAGATTATGGTTATGAAATGCAGAGCTTATTCTTGGCAGTAAAGAAAAATAACGTAAAAAAAAAAGTGTAAATCCACATTCAAATTCAAAAGGAGCTACTTATTTTAAGCAACAGCAGAGTTCCTAAAAAAAGTCAAAATCTTCCAGGCACCAACGAATTGTTGTTTTTGTAAAGATGGATTGGAGCACCGATGAGATCTGTGAGTTATTGATTACAAAGAACAAAGAACAAAGTAGTGTCTATAATGCATCGCGTATGAAAAATGTACAAGTGAAAAAGTCAAACATCAAAAGCAGACATTGTGTACGATGCAGAAGAAGAAACAATCCACCGAGGCAAGTGATCTATCAGATGGGAATTAAATCTTCAAAGCAAGTACGTGTGGCAGAAATGAAGGCTACATTAACTTTTAATTGCCGCTGTGATGAAGCTGCCCAATTTCACCTTTCCTGGTAAAAATACATGTTGACTCTTTTGCTGGTTGTATGTTTGTTCTTGTGTATGTTCTTGTATTGTGTATGTTTGGTATTGTGTATGTTCTTGTATGCGTGATTGATCCACCCCTCCCCTCCATGCCTTGTGGCCTGCTACTACACTGGCCTCTGTGGTGCCTCCTGTTCAGGCTGCAGAAATGGGCTGTGACAGCTATGTGGGGGACTCGGCTGAAATCTCCGCCTCACTCCCAACTGGCCAACAAACAAAGCCCCCAGGACAGATATGAATGTAAACACACCAGAGAAGAAGAAGAAAAAAGGTCAAGGCTCAGCACTTCCTGCAGCTCAGAGAAGCCCATGACCTGATTTCGTTGATATGGTTGCTGGCATGCGAACACCAGTGATCCATGTACAGCTGCGTGTGCAGAAGTGACAGAATCGTGGGGTGTTCGGGTGTGTATGTGTGGGGGGAGGGGGTCACAATCAGAATAATATGTCGGTATAATAACTATTATGTCCTGAAGAGGGGACAGAGCACAAAAGTGGACAATAGGGCGAAATGTCTTCCACTCCACCCCATTTCTAAATAAAATCACTTTTGAATAATTTGAAAAATAAAAACAAGAAAGAGCAGAGGAATGGCAAGGCAACCCAATCGTTTTACGCACAAACTTAATTTCTGCTGGAGGAGGCGATATTATTAAACCCAAAGTGTGGAAGCAAGAGAAAAGTTTAATCTGAAATATCTTTAACTGACTAAATATCTGCCAATTAATCAAACAACTATCAAGAAAGGTCTGTTGTAATTGTACATTACTTCGTAAAACTGTGCTGAGCTTTATTTTGTAGGGTCACATTGTTCTGGAGACAAAGGAGAGACATTTAACTAATTTCCCCAGGATTCTTCACGTTTTCACGCCTGTATTTGAAGCCCCGCCTATGGACCCTGTGACCCATGACCCATGACATCATCTTATCAACAAAAACCCCAGTGCCTATGTTGTTTGCTCTTGTTTCAGCGCTAACCGCTGTGTAGTAGACGCACCAGACTTCTCCTCTGAGGAACCACAACGGTTCCCTGCCTGGCTCATCAACAACCGACAGAATTAGCAGCACACTAAGTAACCACTTTCTCTTCACGGACTGCTAACTTTAACTGGGCATTGCATAACAATACAAAGCTGCTGTCATTGTCTTGTGTTGAATCGGCTTAACGTTATTCACTGAGCTTTATTGTTGAGAGCTCTTTGTAGTCAGGTTATTAGGTGGGGTAGTTGTCTTCGCCACATTACTAAGTCCATGTTAGTTATGCCTCACACAGATGCTCGGTCTTGCAAGCAGCTAACTATCTTTTCTAACCCGGCGTAATTATCATGCATCTTCACGTAGATGCTTTGAATTAGCTTCAAACACAGCTGCACAGGAGGAGAGTAAAGTTAAAGCTGCCACTCTTTTGTTATGACCGTGTGTGTTCATGCACGCGGGACAAATGGAGGCAGAACAAATGCACACATTCTTTCTCGAACGCCCCCAACAGAGGATACACTCACACACACCGTTTTATATACACACCCGCACACACACTTCCTTTTGGTTTCTTTAGTTAGGTATATTTAATTAGATTGATAGTGTGTTTTTCATGTTTTATCTTTTGAACAAATGCTTTTAAATCTGAATACTGCTCTATTTAATGTTGTACAAGAGTGAGTGCTGTCAACTTCTGCGATACAGAATTCCAAAACCCGTCAACCTTTACTAGCTAATGTCATGGACATTTTTGGTTGCATTTATTAATACAATGTTTCTACAAAGCTCTAAATTGAAAGCTAAGTTCATATTAGGAGAGTTAATTAATAAAGTTTCCTTTGTCAAATGAGGTGGTGTCCCAATGTGAATTATATAATATGAATTAGAATGAACACTGATAGACATTTTTACACCTACACTATTTGTGCAGAAAAAAGATTAATGCATGAAAGGCAGCAAACACAGTGACATCTGGCAGCTTGCAAAACTTAACCTTCAAGACTGTTAAAGGTGCAATACACAGGATGAAGAGCATTGACGTGACAAAATGTCAACGTTTATTTTACGTTTTGCAGCGGACTCCTGGACAAAGGTCCAGTGTTTGTATGCTCCCAATCTTTTATTCAGCATCTTTAAAGAAGCAAATTAGAGAAGTCCTGGTAATATGCTGTGATAGCATACGCTATTGCAATGGTCTTATAGAAGAATCAGCGTCTTGAAATGTATAGCAAATGCGTGTAATAGTAACAAAGTGTAACTTTTGAAGTAATATGAAACAAGCAAATCATAGTACCCTCAAATATATATGTATATTTTTTATTTATTTCAATGGTAGGTTAGCTTGATCTCCTTGAGAATAGTAGAGCTACGTCTAAAAAGAACAAATAACTTCTATGTAGCCTTTGACATTTGCTATGTTGCCATCGCAGTGCTGCTGTAGACACTTATGGGCTATTTTGGGGAAAAAAGTACCGCTGCCGCTGCTCCAGTAATCCCTGCCAGAGTAATCCAGATCGCTGGATAACGAGGGACAGCATTGTGTCTCTGCTAATTGCAACCCTTCTCCCACTTGCCACTCGGCAACCACAGCTAAGAGATAGAACTACTAATTATACATTTTTAATAGGATTACTAAATGTGTGTAATCAGCTGTTGGTCTAATGAATTCTTTGAGAAAGAAGATATCTAATCATGTCATGTGTTTATGTTCGGGGCATTTGCATGGCAGTATCAGACTGGTGCAGTCACTGGGGCCCAGTGTGCTTCGAATCGGAGGGAATTACAGGCCAGTAGGCCTGTTGTCGGGTGATACAGCTTGTCATCTCTCCAAGTGTAACCTTTAGCAGCACAAAGCAGGAACACTTCTCCATCACACAATGTGGTAAAGGTTCCTTTCAAGCAATGCCACTTTAATAGGAATATACAGAGGACTTGATTCAGTAATTACTTTCACCATCAGCATCTGTTTATTCCACAATGGCAGGAGAGATAAGTGAAAGGCCTGCAATGTGTTTACATCCTGTGAGCCCTTGTTACATTATGTCATTAAGGCGCTGTCTCCTGAGCCTGTTTTATTCCATTAAATACACTCACTCTGGGCTGCATTCACTGTGAAAAAACAGAATTACTTGGTTTGATTTGTGTTAAAAATGCAGGTTTTTCAAGTGTTTGCTCTGATCGGACAAGTACCATTACAATTTGTGTGAGGAAGCTGGCCAATCAAATGGCCTGCTAGTGGTCTGTTGAACTGCATTTTTAGTTTGGTACACTGGCTACATGTTTTAAATGAAAGAAAAACATTTGAAAGGGAAACTTAACACCAGGCTGTAAAGCAGTGCGTTGAACGTTGAAGCGTTCTACCACTTTAATGTGCGTGTGGTCAATCTGAAGTCACACCCAATCGTGATTTCACAGTGGACTAACACACCATGGAGTACATCACTGCAGAGAGGTAAACACATCCAGTATTAAAAAAAAAGGTACCGCAAACTTAATTTACGGATTATTATTTTTTTAGGTTCTCCAGAAACCATGGGCCGTGTTATAAAAAATAACCTGTTTAAATATCAGGCATTGAGTCTGATAAATCTCTCGTTATCACTTCAGATTACACTAAAGGATGCTGAGAAAGTCAGATATAAAAAGCTACCTGCTGGAACGCTAAAATTAACCAAAGGCAGTTTCATTATCCACCTGATATCAGCAAATTAACATACACATTTCCATTATGTAAACAAACACCACTGGATTAATCCAAGTTGCTTGCTCATGAAATACATTTCATTTATTTATTGAATTGTTTTATATCACAAAGATGCACAATTATTCAAGCCGCCATAATTTGAGGAAAGCTTACTAAACGGTACTCTATGATAACATTGCAGACAGCAGGATGTACTATGGTGGCCCCGAGAGCTCAACCTTCTGTTTGTATTTGTAAGGGGTTAAAAAAAAAAAAAGATAACCAAAAAGTTGAATATTTACACCTTAGGATCCTCCCTACCATGGGGAAAAGCACGAACATTAATGGTTTAGAAGATGCACAACATAAGTAATCCTTGTCAGTCAAAACACAGAACAGAGTCCATTAGAAATGAATAGGACATATTGCTACGATGCAATCCAACGAATCATAATCTCAAACCAATCTCCAGCACCGACTGGTTCTGATGGAAACCTTTGCTTGAGGAGACACAATACACTCAGTATATTCTATGGTTTCTCAGTATATATCAGATGACTGCAGTCAAGAAGGATAATGTTTACAAATCTATTTGATTAATTATATACAGGACTGTCTCAGAAAATTAGAATATTGTGATGAAGTTCTTTATTTTCTGTAATGCAATTAAAAAAACAAAAATGTCATGCATTCTGGATTCATTACAAATCAACTGAAATATTGCAAGCCTTTTATTGTTTTAATATTGCTGATTATGGCTTACAGCTTAAGAAAACTCAAAAATCCTATCTCAAAAAGTTAGAATATTTCCTCAGACCAAGTAAAAAAAAAGATTTATAACAGCAAAACGAAATCAAACATTTGAAAATGTCCATTAATGCACTCAGTACTTGGTTGGGAATCCTTTTGCACGGATTACTGCATCAATGCGGCGTGGCATGGAGGCAATCAGTCTGTGGCATTGCTGAGGTTGTATGGATGCCCAGGATGCTTCAATAGCGGCCTTTAGCTCATTTGCATTGTTGGGTCTGGTGTCTTTCAGCTTCTTCTTTACAATACCCCACAAATTCTCTATGGGGTTCAGGTCAGGGAAATTGGTAGGCCAATCGAGGACAGTAATGCCATGGTCAGTACACCAGTTACTGGTGGTTTTGGCACTGTGGGCAGGTGCCAGATCATGCTGGAAAATTAAATCCTCATCTCCATAGAGCTTTTCTGCAGACGGAAGCATGTAGTGCTCTAAAATCTCTTGGTACACAGCTGCATTTACTCTGGACTTGATGAAACACAGTAGACCAACACCAGCAGCTGACATGGCACCCCAAACCATCACTGACTGTGGGAACTTCACACTGGATTTCAAGCAACTTGGACTTCCAAATGAAATACAACACTTGCTTTCGTCTGAAAAGAGGACTTTGGACCACTCTGCAACTTTCCAGTGCTTCTTTTCCATAGCCCAAGTCAGACGCTTCTTCCGTTGTCTTGAGTTCAGAAGTGGCTTGACCATGGGAATACGGCTATTGTAGCCCATTTCCCGGACACGTCTGTGAACAGTGGCTTTTGATACCTGGACTCCAGCTTCAGTCCACTGTCTTTGAAGCTCCCCCAAATTCTGGAAGCGACTCTTCTTCACAATGCTGTTAAGGCTGCGGGCATCTCTCTTGGTTGTGCAGCGTTTCCTGCCACTTTTCCCCCTTCCAACAGACTTTTTGTGGATGTGCTTTGAAACTGCACTCTGTGAACAGCTTGCTCTTTGAGAAATTTCTTTTTGTGTCTTACCCTCCTGATGGAGGGTGTCAATGATGGTCCTCTGGACAGAAGTCAGATCAGCAGTCTTCCCCATACTTGTGATTTAGTTTACTGAACCAAGCTGAGTGTTTTTCATGGCTCAGGAAACCCTTGCAGGTGTTTCGACTTAATTAGACGATTCAAGTGATTAGTTGAATACCCTACTAGTATACTTTTTCATGATATTCTAATTTTTTGAGATAGGATTTTTGAGTTTTCTTAAGCTGTAAGCCATAATCAGCAATATTAAAACAATAAAAGGCTTGCAATATTTCAGTTGATTTGTAATGAATCCAGAATGCATGACATTTTTGTTTTTTTAATTGCATTACAGAAAATAAAGAACTTCATCACAATATTCTAATTTTCTGAGACAGTCCTGTATATGTAATGTAACATATGGCTTCGTTGTGAAGGTGTACAGCAGAGCAAAGAAAGAAGTCTCCCTGGTCCAAAGTTAATCTTAGTTTGGAGGAGTTGTGCAGTTAGTTGAAGATTTTTATTTTCTTCTTCTTTTTCGCACAGGCTGGTTAAAAACAATGATTAATAGACAAAAGTAAAGTTATTCTTTCATGATTCATGGCCTCTCCTTTCCTCTGCACAACACGCTTACTTATTTAATAAAGGTGAACAAAAAAAAAAAAATCAGTGTTTTGTTGGCAAATGAAAACGTAATGATCAACCAAACAAACTGAAAGCCAACAGTCATGCACATAGACAGGCTTCGATAACCTTCAACAGTCGTTGTTATTGTCTGCCAACTTCCTCTGTGTTGTGCGTATGTGTGTCCGCTTATATAGGCTTTATATCAAGGTCATTTTCACTCAGCAAAGACAGCATCTGTTGCCAGGCAACAACAGGCGGCTTTCAGGAAGCGCTCCATTGAGCAGCAAATGTTCATGTCAAGTCATAGAGAAACAATGAGACAGATATTGACTGTGAAAGATGGAGACTGCAGATCACTGTCAAGGACCACTACATGTTTCTATAATGTATTTAGTAACGCTAATGCAGGACAAAGAGACACAGCAGAGGTAATTGAAATGCTCTGATGTTAATTAAGCCATAATGCTGTGGTATTGAAACCTGCATTAACCCTTTGAACCCTCAACCCGTTTTGCTCAGCTGTCACTCCCTGTAGCTACAGTACCGGCTCACGGGCTCTCCAAGTCGTAGCTTGGATATAAACAAAAAACTGTGAATTCTCAAATAGTTTATTTATCTCTACTGCAGAGAGAACCAGCCATCCATCTAAATCAAGCTTTATTCACAATTCCTCTTGTTTTAGAACAGCAGTGTATTTTACCAATCAGTACAACATAATTATGTCATACTCTTTGAATCCATCATCTCGAAAATAAATACTATTTTCATTCACTGATTCCCAGTCACATCCATTATTTCATGTATTTTTCCTCAAACAACGGAGGAACAGAAATGATTGAAGTTATTAATGAATAAAGCAGTATTTAATAGGCAAAACAAAGACACACACTAAAGATAAACCTTGGTTACTTTCAGTACCTGAGATAATATAAATAACTCAAATCACTTGTTTCAGAGTAACTGCAAACAGTATGACCATCTTGGCCTGCTAACGAGCTGCTTCCACACACTGATCACTGTGACACCATGCTGCATCACTGCTGGATGTGCCCACACCTGACCACCCCTAGCTGTGACGCTGAGGTTCAACAGACTTAAATATTTCAACACATTAACAAACAGCTGTGAATCAATAAATGCATTTCAAAAAGATGCATGGGCACACTCTTGCAACAAGGACAGCTGTGTGTGAGGGAAATGATGCTGCCCAGTCAAATAGCAAAATCAAAGAGAATACTGCAATTCAATAAACTTGAGACCTTGACACAATATTCAAAATTATCCTGTGACCAACACGTAGTGAAAGGAGATTTAGATCCATCCAAATATTTTTCAAACACAGCCTCCATGTGTGCTGTACAGCCACACAGTTATTAGTGGAATTAGGCTGATTCACCATGCCAACAATGAGCAGAGGTCACCCTGACAACTGTGTGAGGGCATCATGTACAACAATGACAACAGCTGCATACAGATGTGACATTCAGCCATTGACAGGAACTGTTTATTTCTGGTTTTCTCAACCCCAGCTGGACCTGTTCCAAGTCTCTAATGACACATTGTCAAACTGAATTAAGTAAGCTAAATAAGTATGTTTAAAATGCGTCTATAGTATTGCACAATAAGTAACAGCTACCGCAACATACTTGATATTAAAGTCACATTTATTGGTTGTAAATCTTATTAGCTTTTTTAACTTTTCACAAAAAGAGTCAGGTGAAATATAAAGCCCGAAGAGCCAAAACACACCTTTATAAGTTAGTCTGCTCGAACATAAATGATGAAACCACTGAGAATAGTGAAGCTTGCAAAGTAAGATAACATTGAAGTATTACAGTTCATGATTTACAGGATCATTAGTTTAGGTGATTTGAGCATAGATTAGGAGCTCATTAAGATGTTCAAGTTTGTTTCCGGTTTGTTTGTTCCCTATAGTTTGTGATACACTTCTAATCCCAGATATTGTAACTAATAATAACTCATCCCTCTTTGTGATATAATGATGTCTGGCAACCCTGACTGAATATTAGCCAAAACGCTCAAGAGGTTCTGATTCTATGTATGGATTAAATATGTGGTTTACATGAATTTGAGGGTGGCTGTGGCTCATGGGTAGCCGGTGTGATCCCTGGTCGCCTCATTGTTCGTATGTCGAAGTGTCCTTGAGCAAGACACTGAACCCCCACAGTTGCTCCCTGGGTGCTTCTAAATTGCTAAGGATGGGTAACATGCAGGGACAAAATTTGTGTAATGTATGTAAAATATGTAATATGACGAATGTAATAAAAAAAATAAAAAAAATTTAATTTGTGTTGTTACTGTAGTGGTGGCAATTTAAAACCAGCTTGAAAAAACATCTGAATGGAAACATACTCAGTGTGTCACTTTCTCTCTTTCTCTCCATATACAGGATCAAATCAAACAAAGAGATTCAGGGGGGTCTGTCTTCAACCCACAAACAGTACTAAGCTCAGCAGGCCCACCTCTCACCTGTAAGTAATGAAAGGATACGTCCGGGCACCACAGGCTTCCTGTTGACCAGAGCGAAGGACAGTTCCGTCTGCAGGAACACGGCCGAGGCCTTGATGAGATGCTGTCCAAAGCGCAGGGTCAACATGTCTCTCTGACTCTCAGGCCTGGATAAGACACAGAGACAGCAGGTGGTCAAATATTCTGTTCATCGCACACATCCACGTACAGCTGGAAAACGTCGCTCAGTGAAAAACAGTACTGACATTCCTCATTTGAGTAGGATCTGATTTGGCTGAAGGTAATTCTAAAACAATACGAAGAGAACACAAATGAACCAAACACAAACATTTTTACAATACTTTTTGAAAATAAGCAATGAAAGATTGAACAATTAGACAATTACAGTTAGTACTACAGTTACTTACACAAGCATGTAATGTTAAATCGTTAAAACATCTTTGAGGACATGGCCCTGATTAATCTATCAACACCTTCACAACATAAAAAAAAAGCGCAAACACACACACACGAAAAAGGTCTGGTCAGAGAAATAAGTGAAAAGCATGGGTGTGTCAGGGAGTGGGACCAAATATGAGGGCTCAGATTTTATTTAAATACTGGATACTTTTAAGTCTTCGAGCATCTAAACATCTTTCACATCAAAACAATCTGAGAAGGAAATATCCCTATTTCGTGTTTATAAAAGTTGGGAACAAAAACCAGAACATTCGTGGCCACAAATCACCAAAAACTCCTGAGGATCCTTGGGACCATCACTTATCACTTAGTGATCAACATTTCTGAGCAGACACTACACTGACAACAACAGAAACTGTCACTGGTGTCAACACTGTTAAAGGCAATGATGAGTCAGTGTTCAGTTATCTTTATTAGCTCAAGCTGTTAAAAAGAAAGCATGACTATGTGACTAATGGGAGCTTAATTAAAGCGTAAAATGAGAGCTGCCGAAGGGCACAACAGCACATTATTAAAGACCCTCTCACTTCCCCCTAACGCAGTTTCAAATAACAACCGCAGTTTTCAAACAACCTTCAAGGTTTGACAGCCTCTCAAATTCTGGCTCTACATTTCACCAAAATATGACCTTGCTATTGAAAATGATCAATCTCACGAACTAAAGTAATAGTTGGAAAAAAATGCAATATGAAGCAGGAACGAGACACTGAATCAAGTGGATAAAAAAAAGCTCTTTTCAAACAGGTGGTGATCACAGCAACTATGAAAATAGGCTTTATTGTGTGCAATTGTTTTTCTCTTGGTGACACTCCGGCGTGGTAGAGAGATAAATCCATCTTATTGGACCATGTCTAAGAAAGAGAGATGGTGTCACGTCTGACAAACTCCTCCATCAAACTGTTACACGGTTGACATCCTGCTGAGAGAAGCGATTATTGCCACCACATGACATACAGACGAGCTGAACTCTCAAGCTCTGAACACATTCCATTTCTGTTGTTTGAGATGATACTAAAATCCAACTGATAATAACAAAGAGGATCACTTGAAATTGATTAGATTGATGCACAGACACTAGGTCTGGTACATCTTGATTTCATGCGTTCTAACATTACTGATATAATATGCAGAATGGTCCGGTAATGGTCATTTTTCTTCTTTTTTTTAACCCATGCTGCATATTGTAACTTTTAACACACATGCTGTTACTCACTAGAATTTTTGCCATAGCTTTTCCAGACAATTGTCTTTCCAAATTTTGAAATTTATCAAAGTTAAGCACTAAAGAATGGACCTCTAAAAAATCTCCAGGTGAGCGGATCCAAGGCCGTTTTTCTTTTGAGATCTTTGCCTACAATAAAGCCTTCCTCAATGATTCATGATGTCCGTCGTACTGCTTCTGGGTCCGTACCACACCGGTTACAGTACGATCTGGCCCTAACATGGACTCAGAAGACGACACCTAATCTCAAGCCTGGTTCGTGGCTATTGCGAGGCGCCGCTGCCATCTCCTCCAGTCCAATCTGGGCTTGAACCATCAAAGATGAACTATTCTCGTTTCAGTTATCCACATCCCTGGACGGGTTTATCAAATAACCACCAGAGTGGATTGTTGCATCCAGGCCATGCAGCTGGAGAAGTCAGGAACAGCACAGCCGAAGCCTACCTTTTCACTGCACTCGTCCAGCAGCCAGGATTACCCAGTTTGGTGCTTCCTCGAGAGACTGAATCTATGTAGGTGGGACATACTAGACTCTCCACGGAGAAACGAGAACGGCGCCGCAGGGGAAATATCTGTATGTGCTGTGGTCAGGCTGGCCATTTTGCGCTCACCTGCCCCGTAAAATCCAGGGATCACCAGTAGACCAGGAGATACTAGTGAGCTACGCAGTGTCTCGACCCTCATTCTGCCAACGACCCCTATTCCACGCCAGGCTACTGCTACCCGGGGGCCCACAGACTATTTCCACTTTAATGGATTCTGGAGCCGATGCGTCCATCATGGATAATGGGATAATGGACCAGAGAGTCTGTTCCAGCCAGCGCCATTGGCGGTCACTTTCTGGGGACACATCGAACCATCCCAGTCCACATGCTCCTGTCCGGCAACCACCACGAGACCATTAGTTTTCATATTCTGCAAACCCCACATCGACTGGACTACGGGGGCTTATCAGGGTTGGAGCTCCTCCTGCCTTAAATTTATTTGAATTTACGGGGTTCATATTGAATACTTGGACTTCAAGGAAGTATTCAACAAATCCAAGGCCATTTCTCTGCCTCCCCACTGTCCTTATAATTGTGCCATCGACCTCCATCCGGGCACGTTCCCACCTAAAGGTCGCCTCTACTCCCTGTCTGCCTCTGTTTTAAAGGGAGGCTATGGAAAAAACATCAACGACTCCCTGAAACCTAATTTATGGTTCTCCGTCACGTCGACGGCGTAGGTACGCCGTCGACGTGACACCGTCGTTGAGCATTCGAAGTTCTGCGTCAAGGGACCGCGTTGCTCTGCAATTAACCGCCATGCCGCCAGGGGGGTGTGCCTGTCTGGCTGTGTGGTTTCAGGGGCATTTAAGGGGCATTACAAGTACCTTGTGAAGCCCCTCGGCTTAACCAGACCTATCTTTCAGACCCTGGTGAACAACGTGCTCCGGAACATGTTAGATTGGCACGTATTCGTCTACCTCGATGATATCCTTCAAGAACCAGGAGGAGCACGCCACCACGTCAAATCTGTTCTGCCAAGAGACTCAACTACCGACAGTTGGTCTCTATTCTTCACACGTTTCCACTTCCCTCTCTCCTATCGCCCCTGGGTGCCACAATGTCAAGCCTGATGCCTTTTCCCGTCAGTTCCAGGGGGAGGAGGACCTCTGGCTCCTCTTCTATCCTTCCTGACTTCTGCCGAGTCATTGTCCTCACCTGGGAGATTGAGGAATCGGTGAGGGCCGCGACTGAGGGTCAAGCCAGTCTCAGTGTGTGTCCCCCTGACCGCATTTTCGTCCTTCAGGTCCAACGTCCCCCAGTGGGCCCACTTCTCCAAACTTACCTACCACCCGGGCCTCCAAAGAAGCAAGGACACTCTTCGGCAGCTTCTGCCTACATGGGATTCAGGTCGACGTAGTCTCCGACCGAGTCAGTTTACCTCCACCATCTGGAGGGAATTCTGTGCGCTGCTGGGGACCACCTGACCTCTAGTTTCCACACCCAATCCAATGGTGGGACGGAGAGGAAGAACCAGAATATGGAAACGGCCCTACGCTGCTTGGTCTCCCGGAATCCTGCCTCCTGCTCCCGCCAGCTGATGTGGGTGGAGTACACGCACAACACCCTGACCAGCTCCGCCACAGGCTAGTCTCCCTTCCAGTGAGCATATGTGTTCCAGCCTCCTCTGTTCCTAGTGTTGGAGAAGGAGGTTCCCTGCCCTTCTGTCCAGACCTTCATCCACCGCTGCCGCCAGACCTGGATGAGGGCCCGAGCAACCCTGCTTCGTTCGGCCGACCACTACGCAACAGCAGCTAACCGACACCGCACCACCATCTACCAGGTGGGTCAGAAGGTGTGGTTGTCGATCCAAAACCTACCTCTGCAGGTAGAGTCCAAAAAGCTGGGCCCAAGGTTCATCGGGCCCTTTGAGATTGAGAGGATCATCAACCTGGCGGCAATTAGGGGATCATCAACCTGGCGGTAATTAGGCTCAAGCTCCTCAGATCATATTTGTGCATGTTTAGTATTTGATAACACTTATCAAGCACCGTGGCACAGACAGATGTGGCTCTTCATTATTATAATCATATTTGCTTTTTAGTTATATAAATACAAATAAATGATATTGTTTTTGGTCTGTTGATTTTCTTCTTTC
Organism: Taurulus bubalis; assembly: GCF_910589615.1. Lineage (NCBI taxonomy): Eukaryota > Metazoa > Chordata > Actinopteri > Perciformes > Cottidae > Taurulus > Taurulus bubalis. The sequence continues at coordinate 25,556,547 of NC_136593.1, read as the reverse complement.
TTACAGCTTTCAACTTTGCATAAGTGCATAATGTGTTGCAATAATAAAAAATAAAAAAACATGGAGTAAAACAAATTAGTTGGTAGTCCTGAAAAAAAAAAAAAAAGATTCCCTGATGCAGATCTGATGAAGGTGAGGGTCGGCTGAGGATCCCCTTCATAGGAGACGTGCATGTGACTTTCTGTAATGGGGTTAAATGTGCCTGGTGGTAAATGGTGCCCGGTGCGGGAGAGGAGGAGGAAGGCTGGAGCCTGGAGATAATCGCAGCACCATGCACGCTTCTTTCTCCCTTCCATCTCTCTACCTGAGCTACTCAGTCACCACAGAGAGAGAGAGGACAAGAGAGGGAAATAGCCATGAGTGAGTCTGGATTTGGTCCCAGAAGACTCATCCACACCCTCTCTCACCAGCTGTCTCTCCTGCATTAGCATTCCAAATGCACTCTGACAATTCCACAATTAAGAACTACAATGCTGCAATTAGTTCACTGTGTGGAGAGATGACCCAATTAGTGTTCACTTTACACAGATTTGATCACCTTCAATTTGTAAATGCCAACAGCCGTTTCAGCTACAAAAGCAAAACTGATACTTTTCTTTTATTGAGACCGCACAAAGCACAGGCCACAACTCCCACTGAGGACATGGAAGTCGGGCCATGTTTGTTTCCTAGGGATTTAACTGTTTCAGTGATCTGAAGTGCAATAAACTGTTTGAATAAAAATTGAATGTGAAAAGAGCCTGCCAGGGTAATTTTAAGTAATTAAATCAACTTTTAATATAAAATGTAGCCTTATAGTGTCTCACTCTCTGTGGTATATAGCCACGATTGTTTGAGTGGTTTAATATTGATGACACTCCCCGAGGAGCCTGATAAAGGAACCCATGAGAGCACCCTTTTCTGGTTAAATGCTCCAACAGCCACGCTGGTATTGTTTCCTGTGTGTGTGTGTGTGTGTGTGTGTGTGTGTGTGTGTGTGTGTGTGTGTGTGTGTGTGTGTGTGTGTGTGTGTGTGTGTGTGTGCGCGTGTGCGTGTCATCATGGCAAAATGTGGTTCTGGAAACACTTAGGTAGCGGTAACTACCACTGAGGAAGGTTTAAGTACTTTGCCAGTCTGTGGACTGATTTTGTCATTGCAGTGGGTCAAAACTGAACATTAACTTGTATCTAGTTTATTGTTTGGAGGCAACTAAACAATCTATTATCCAGAGTTGACCCAGGCATCTTTGAGAAACAGAGTTTTGCACTCTTCTATCAAATGCTATAATGTGACATTTAAAGCACAGTATCTTCAGCTCATTGTAAGTTACAAAAGTGCCCGACAGAGATATTATAGATGACCTAAAATAATACACTCTGAACTAGTGTTTCGATATCTGCCGTGGCACCCAGCTGCACCGCAAAGAATCTTGTAGTTATCTTTGATCAGGATATGTCCTTTAACTCCCACATGCCTGTGTGAATGGATGAATGAAACGCACTTTGAGTGGTCGGAGGACTAGAAAGGCGCTATACAAGTCCATTTAAATTATCCATGCATTTGTTACTTCGAGACTAGATTAGTGCACTTTCTTACTATCAGGTTGCTCTAATAACTCTCTTAAATCTCTCCAGTTGATCCAGAATGCTGCAGCACTTGAACTAACAAACATAAAGAAAGAGATCATATTACTTCTGTATTAGCTTCCAGAATCACATTTTTAAATCCTTGTGCTACAAAGCCAGCTAAAAGAAATGTAACTTAATGTCTGTCCCGCCCCTAATGGAATCCTCCTGTGTCTAATCACCTACACCTCTGCATTGTATTTAAACGTCATTTACGTATTTATGTCAAACGCTGTATTCCAGCATTTGCCAAAGTCAATAAAAACACAACTGCCAGTACTGTCGCCTTACCACTTTTTTACATGGACAATTGCTTACATTTGGGTACCAAATATGACATATTAGTAATAACTTTGTTACAAATAAAATATACGACATGATACTGCTATTTAACATTTCACATTGTGTATTCATTGCTTTACTCCTTCCGTTCTTACCCTTTACGTTAAAATACGAGTGGTCATTGCAGACACCCTGAGGCACACTGTTCTTGTTTCTTGCGTTTGTCCTACAAGTCCTGGCTCTAGTGGCTCTGTTAGTCTGTTCGTAAACAAATATAATATTATGATAATCATATTGTCATGTTGCTCAATACTAATGCGATACGAACTGGGTTTAGGGAGGGATGCGGTCAGCGCAGATTGCTGATGGAGGCTACTTCTTAATTTGACAGAATGTGTGTAGTGCTAAATGCCTGTTCAGCCGGTTCGCAAACAATCAAACTGATATAAGCTTGTACACGGGACAAACTGGAAATTGAGCCGGAAATAAACTGGGCTTAACCAGTGCTGGTGCTACTGACTTGGAAATGTTTTGTATTTTTAATGTGTTTGAATAAAAGTAAATTCATCAACCCCAAGTTTGTTTGAAATGTATTATTGAAACAGCTATAATGATTACCTGCCTCATTTCAAAGCAACAAGGTGAAACACGTTTTGTAGCCTGATGAAACATTACACTCTTCATGCACATATTCATGGCAGTACAATGACATGGATATGGACCTCCAGAGCACCAACACGAACACCACCTTGACCACCAAGCAAAACACAGAATCAGACCGTAACCCCCACACCCCCACACCCCCTCTGATAGCTGAGCCTTCCTACCGGGACGATTCAGTGCACATGTCTGCCTCGGAGCATCTGACATTTTCACTGACATCAAACAAGACCTGGCAATGGCTCTCCATGCCAAAGATGACATTTGCAATGTACTATTTTTTCCCAGCTATCAATGATGGTCTACAGGGGGTAGATTATTTGTCTCTGCCGTGTTCTGGGGTCAGCAGTTTCAGCACCCCTGAATGCGTCAGAGATAGTTCAATCAAACATTTATGCCATCGTGAATCTGGAAACTTTGCTCTCAGCGGAACTCCTTTAAACAGGATTCAGTATTGCAATTTTTACTCAGATGCTGGTCAATATTGGGCCTTTTGTTTTTGGTTTTCATACCTAGCCCACACAATGTAACTCCTTGGACCAGTATGGCCTAAGGGCTGCACAATATAGCCCTTTTGTTTCCACTTGTTCATTTACCCTTTCAAGTATGCTCTCAAAGTTCACCAGACAGATTACTTTGCACTGTAACTGGATTCTCACATTGTCACGACATCACAAGAGAAACGCAGGGCCACGTATTTTTGTTCCCCCTGTTCTCCACCTGCTTTTGGGGCGTGTTCCTGTAACTAAATTTGAGCGCAGATCAGGAAGTGTCCAAGCATTTTTTTTCTGATGTTGATGTTGCTCTGTGTCTGTCGGATGTCTAAAAATGAAATTGGTTGCAAACTCAGGTCTTGACATTTATTTCAGCTACTTGTCGGTTGGGTAAATGTTGTGTTAATCAGGTATCTTAAATTGAGACTTTTTCATAACAAGTTAAAAGTTACTCACAGTATCTTGTTTGATGGCGTCAGTAGTTTTAATGAGCAGCTTAGATCTAGTGTTCGGAAGTTAAACAGGTCATAATTCATCTCTATTATCTATTTAATTGTGGCTGTGATAACATCTCCATCAAACAACCGGATTGATTCAAGTTTAATTTTTTTAAACTTTTGAATCATGATAACATTGTAATTTGCCTTTGTCCAAAACTCATTTTAACTGTTTGGAGTTTTACACACGATAGTGAAACATATTTCCATACATTAGCTGTTAGCTCTGTTATTAGCAGGACTGTACTCGGGAGCATGAATTAACACAGCTTTAAGTCAAAATGAAAATAGGTACATATAACCACCACTACTGCTTTGACTTGACGCATTGTAAGCATGAGGGTAACCTCGATTACGTGTATGGCTGGTGTGAATGGCAGCCACCCACAGCTTTAGCTCCAAATTGTTTAACTTCACCTCCATTGGTAATAAATGCACAACAATGTTTTGAATATAGAGGTGTGAGCACACAGCAGAGCAGAAAAATAAAAAGAGACAATCTCATCACCTGTGATCAATCCATTGGTGTATTTAGCACCCTATCAAAATGACTATGTACTTTGAATAGTGATTTTTTTTCGAATTGGACCAAAAAGAAGAAAAAAATCATAATTGCATCGACGTTGTTTATTATTGACCCTCAAAATATATATTTTGCTGTGATTATTTCCCTGAACCCATTTCCATTCCAAGTTGACCTCTGATTGTCGTGCAGCAATCCACCTTCAGGTTCTTTTGCCTCATTGCCTTGCTTACTTCATGATACATACACTTGAATCATTTGTTGGGGATAATGTATCCTAAAAAATAAAAATTGTGATCGTATTATATAATGATAATATATCAAAATTTAGACAACATCTCAAACCCAAAAATAATTCCCACGCTGGAAAGAAAATGGGAAAACCAACACTACCATTTACACTGAAGCACACCTTTCATGATTAGGGTTGGGTACCGAAAACCGGTGCCACTATGGCACCTGACGAGTCCGTCCCGGTAGCAGGTTGTATAGCTACAGTAGCTAGCTAGCCATCAACCTTTTAACAGAGAAAAGTCCGAAAGGTAAACGGTCAAAAGTGTGGTTGTATTGTGTGATTCGAACAACGCGATGTGCAGCAAATGCAACAAAACAACTGCGTGTAAAGAAGAAGAGCCGAACTCCGAGAGAGAAACGCTCCGTTTCCTCCACCAAACCTCGTTGAGGAAACGTCCGTTTTAAATGCTGGAATCTGGACGAGAAAGCTGCAGAAAAGACTCCTGAACTATAAACTCCCTGCTAGAAACGTCTGTTTTGCTGATGGAAGTCAACGTCAGAGCGGAGAAACCGCAGCTGACCGGCAAGAACACCGGCTGAGAAACGCTCCAAGTGAGATTATTAGGAGACGTGTTTGTTCCTCGGTTCAAGAGCAGCGCCGTCTGGTTCAGAAAAGCTCTCCCAGTTGATATTAATGATAACGTGTAGTCTTGTAGAGTTTGTAGAATCCAACCGTTTCTGAGTGGAGTTCTGTTGCTATCAGGCCCCCTGATGCTTTTTATCTTCTTCTTTTTTTTATATATATATATATATATATATATATATATATATATATTGTTTATAGTTTGAAGTAAAAAGGTTTGAAGCTGTAGTGTGAAGTCAAGTGTTTTGTATTTATTTATTTATTTATAGTATACTTTAAACGGTTAATATATTGTTCAATTTGAAGAAAAAAATTGCCTTGTCAATAAAAAACTATTGGTTCAGGCACCGGTATCGTTTTAAAAGTATCGGTTTAGCGCCGTATCGGAAAAAAAAAAACGATACCCATCCCTATTCATGATACATATGTGATGTAACATAACCTGAATGCTGATCCAGCAGTCCTTTTGGAAATGGTTGCTATTTCGGCAACATATATATTACAGATAATTTTAATTATTGAAATGATTTGAGTCAAAGTTTTTACTCGATAATGTGACATTGTTGTCATGCTATCTGCTGTGGACTTTGAACACAGTATTTTTGCTGTACAGTGGTGTTACAGAATGAAGCTTCTCTTACCTCATAAACACTCTTTGGCTGGGTACAGGCACCGTCCTGTAGGGAAAACACAAACATACAACAATCAAGTTTTATTTGGAATTACAAATGGAATTCACTGAGAAGAAAGGAAAACATGCCGGTGTGTCTAATATTGCCACTACATTGCGCTGTGTGTCTGTTTACAGAGGTGACATGTGGTTTATTTTTTCATTATCTTTATTGCCTTTTCTATATTTGTTTTGCCGCTTTGACAAATCCAAAGGTTCAAACAGATATCTGTAAAACAGGATATTGTTTTCATTACAAAACATGACAATAAATATGAGAACATAACGACCTTTTTTGTCATACCTGGCTCAACAAAGTCGAGCAAATGTCCAATTATCCAGTTTAAATTAGCGAGATGATTGACGTCAGGCTAACTCGGTTTCTCCACGGAAGATCTGTGCTGAAACGGTCTCGTTAATTCTAACCAGACGTCAGTCATCTGGATAAATGCGCGTGCGCGCTCCTCTTCAAAAGGGATAATAATTGAGCACTGACACCACGATGTTCTAACAGTACAATTGCACATAAACTCAGAGGAACCTTCTTTTTTTTCTCTCCGCTGAGAAGCAGGAGATGATCATGAACGCATATGAGGAATTCATTACCATATTCATCAATCAGATTATATGTATTTAAATGTGCCTGCTGGCAGTAGTATACAAATAAATATATACTTATGAGGATATATGTACTGTATGTGCATATGTATCATGTACTATATATGCGTATATACATGCATGTGTAGATTACCATATAACTAGGAGTTTGAATATGTGTATGTGCGGATCAGAATGTATTATTCATAATCAGAAATTCAATCAATTGAAGCAGTGAAAAGAAATCGTGTATGATTTTCTGTATTCTCATCATGAGTCCACCTTAATCATGTTCTACAATAATGATAAGTATGGTGTACTAATAACACTGTCATATAATTCTGAGTGCTTTCAACACATCCATAAGTTTTGTAAGCGCTAAATAAACTTAACAGCGCGGCATGCAGCGGTTGATAATCTCTATCTGTGAGACAAGCAATTGGCTGCGCCTGTGGTGATCAGTGTCCGCGGCTCGAGAAGCTCTCGTAAATAAATGATTCCTTGTCGGCAAAATCTATTGCGCCGCGTATAGGGAGTCATGATGCTGTGAGAGCGGATCTTGGCGATCTCGAAGAACTCTCTCCCGATAAAACTAATATAACTAATATCGCTCCTTCATCAATGAGGAAGGGAGCTGCCTTTTTTGTCCAGTGGGAGTGGCCAGCTTATCCAGGGAATTTCAGTAAACCTGCGCGGGAGCAGGTTTACATTTTTGGCTATGTTGCTATGGTGATTTTTCTAAACTTGCTTAGAGGAACCGAAAAGCCTGACCTACGTCATCTTATCCTGAAAATTATCCCGCTAACTCAGTAAGCCAGCTACGAAGAATAGGGCCCAGGAGTTCAGAAGAGGTTTATTGTTATTATTTATTTATTTTTTACTTCAATTCATCCATCCATCTATTATCTGAACCTCTTATCCTTTTTAGGGACGCGAGGCGTTTGAGCCGAGCCGATCCCAGCTGACATTGGGTGAAAGCAGGGTTCCCCCCTGGACAGGTCGCCAGTCTATCACAGGGCCCATATACAGTGTATATATATATATATATATATATATATATATATATATACATATATACATACATACACACACACACACACACACACACACACACACACACATATACACACACACACACGCATTCAGACATTAATACAATCAGGACTGTTTAATCCGACACTCACTGCAGTTGTCTATCTGTTTCTTCCCAGGGAGAGAGAGAGGAACAACTCATGTCCCAGGTGTGCATATGGCTCCCAGCATCTACAGTCCAACAATAAATATATTCAATATCATTGAGTGTGTGTTCTCCTTGGCACCTTCATCACATCACATCTCAAACACTGTCCTCAGCATAGGTAACAGCGGTGCACCAGCCGATAGAAGCTCATGAACTCACTGCCAAAAGAGCAGAGTCACAGCAGGTTTCAAGGTACCCGATAATGAAGCTGCACGTCTTTTTGTTCTATTGATAAAGCATGAAGACACAACAATCAAATAAGCGCTTGTTAAACCACGTTAAACCAGCCTGTTTACAAAAGAAGATTACACTTATTAACTGAAGTCAATGTAAAATCAATTAACAAAGAGTAAATCATTTCACCTGTTGGCCGTGTCAGGTGGCCGACTGCCTGCTGAGGTAATAAGAGCCCGGCTACTGAAAGGAGATTTAATCCCATCTGCACTCCTTCATCGCAAATTTGATTTAGCCGACTGGGAGGACGGGCTCCCTATCAGCAATTTCTTCTTTTCACTGGTAAGGAGATAACTGATGAAGAAGTCCGGTAGCAGGGTACTCTCAGTAAGAAGAAAACTCACAGAGCTAGAGAGTAACATAACACTGGCTTTTAATTAAAGGACTACATCTACAACAACACCGCTGCTGTGCTACGCACCCACGTGTATCATCCCCAACACAAATGGGACTCGCGTAGTGAAAGGAAAATCTTATTTAGATTCAATTTTCTGATGGGAGGTGGCTGAACAGTATATCTGTCAGGCACACTTATCAAGTCTTTAGGGCAGAATGAGTATTACACGAAGAGAAGGGAATGGGCCGATAGCTGGGGATGAATAAAAGGAGTAAAGGGTAATGTGAACCAAACCTGCTGCAGTGATTGGTGAAACCCTCTTGTGTCGTGAAGATAGCATGGACTGGTAGAAGCAGAAGTTTTCTTCCCCTCAATGCATTAAAATATACTTCTATTCTTTGTGTTAGGTCTATCTAACTTTTTACCATGCACAACCTCTTGACTCATGCTATCAAATGCTACTACTGTTGCAAAATTCAGTAAATGACAGACTGCATGCAGGAGCTTAAGGAGGCGAAATACATCACTGCATCAACACCTTTTCACCGCTTGTATAAACTGATGTTACTGGACTAAACACTGCACCCTGGCTGCAGATATTTATTATTTTAGTAATTGTGTATTCTAGCAGGAAAACTAGTATGTTTCACCTGCCCTATTTCCTCTTTTGTAAATCAACAAAAGAGAAAATAGGGCGGAACAACTAATTTGTTTATTTTTTAGAAAAATCTACATTTCTACTAGCTAACGGCCACTTGCTCTTCATTGTCCTCATAAGACAGTTGAAGCTGATATTGGTGTACGGAACCACAGTGTCGACATGGAAACGTGGCAGACAATCGGTTTAGTGCAAGACACAGCTTTGATTGAGGGAAGAGACCGTTTCAGGGTAGGTGTGGTCGGACCTGCTACCAAGTAGATCACAGCTGTATTTAGTGTGATCTATAGCACCCCAACACTGTATTTTGCTGAAGTTGCTGGAATTAAGGCTGTAACTCTTTTCACTGTGGACGCGTGAATTCAAGGTCATTTTCTGGATGAAGTTTTCCTTCATTCCTTTAACAATAATAAACTCTGAAATAATATGAACCAAACTATAGCTAACTCAGAACAAATACTAACCACACCGTGGGCTCACACACACAAAAAGACACATTTCAGGCTAAGCTCACAGTCGACTCTTTATCCATTACCTTATCCACCAGTAACATAAGCTAACTAAGAAGCTAAGAAACTGCTGCCAGCCGATGCTAGCAATGGGGGTGAGTGTGGCTCAGCGGTGGAGCAGGGTTGTCCAATCAGTGGTTCGATTCCCGGCTTCGATGTGTCCTTGGGCACTCCCGTAGCTGTGCCTACGGTGTGTGAATGTTTAATAAATGTTAGTTAGTCCTGATGGCAGGTGGCACCTTGCATGGTAGCCCCTCCCATCAGTGTATGAATGGGTGAATAATGACAAGTGGTGTAAAGTGCTTTGAATGGTTGGAAGACTAGAAAAGCGCTCTAAAAGTACAGTCCATTTACCAATACACTTGATTTGCAGCCCATAGCTAAGCAGTTAGCAGCTTTACTCTTTATTACCGTTTTTTACTGTTTATTATTCATATTGCTTGTTTTGATTTTACTATGTCTATGTGTGCACTTTACCCTGTTTGCTGCTGTAATCCATCAAATTTCCTTAGCTCAATATGTCTCCTCTCTGCTTCTGTTGCGTCCTCCCGAGTGTTTGTTTTTCTTCTTTATCCTTTGACCAATTACCACCGGTAGCGCTGACTGATGCCTACAGTCGCCAAACAATCATCTGATCATTTATGAATGCTAAAGGAACTGTATGGAAGAGTCCTAGCATGGTTGGAGATTATTCCAGTGTGTCACATCTCTTTTAGTTGTTTCAAGTGCCAAAAGGACTTCCACATGCACCGGTGTTTCCGTGCTTATAGCTCCTCCAGAGACTCATCGGTCCTCTCTCCTCTAGATGGATTTCAAGAGGGAGCGCAGAGATCGATTTCTGGGTCACAAACCGAAGGATAGAGGAGATGAAGGAAATGAGAAAGGACCTATGAGGTTTGACGTATCGACGATGCACACTGCGCATGGTTTTGCACTCAGTTAAACACACAGTGACAGAAGTTCAGTAGTTTCACATCTGGCCAATCGTTGTGTAAAGTGACTGTTGGATTGTCTGTTTTATAAAGCTGCTGGATGTGAAGTCAACAGAATTACATCTTTAGTATTTCAGAAGAACACCATCCACACGTTACACAGCTCTATTAAAGAGCATGATTGAAATCATGGACATATTTAAAATACTGGAACTGTATACAAAATAGGTTTAAGTAGTGGAAGGCCTTAAAATACGTTCTGTGAAAATGCATTTCTGTGGCGCTCCATAATGTTGTAGCAAAGCAAATTGTGCAACTAATAATGGCACTGCAATTGTTCCTTCATTTCCTTGCCAATGTGAGTTAATGGGATTTAAGCTGTTTTTCTTTTTCTTTAAGTTATTGACCAAAAGCTCTCTTAATCAATTCCAGGCGGAGTTTAGGTGTCATCTTACATTTTGGTTCATATTCTAGGGAAAACAAAACCAAAGCTGCTGCAGCCTGACTAGAGAGAAACATGAAACTTTTTGGTTTGATGTTTTATACATCTGCTGTCCTTGACTGCAGTCCCTCTGACATGGATTTCAGAATCACACATGGACACACTGTGCACACAAATGCATGTATGAAAATTGAATTATTTAGCGCACATCAAACAGCCTGGTGTTCTGGGTGGATAGACAATAAGTACAGGCATGCTGACATTGATCTGTCTGATATAACCTATGTATTACACTCTACATCAAACAGAATTCATTTGAGTGTGGAATAACAGGGTAAATTCAGTGCTTAAAGGGAAATGATGGAGTCTCTCCACACTCATGTCTGCTGTGAAACAGCTAGCTGTAAACAAGTACTCACATCCTGCATTAAAGCCATTATCTCCAGGGAAGCTTGCTAGCAAATCTTATCAGGGGAGCCCACCCTCCCCAAGTCAGGGATGTTTGAGAGATCCCATTTAGTTGTGTACATGAATCATTATAACAATGCCCCATGTCAGCACACCATCTCCGGGAAACAGGCATTAGGAGTGCAAATTAAATCAGAGTGGGCCAAAAGCAACAGAGACAGAAAGGACGCGCTGACGAGCGGGCAGATTAGGAAACCCTGACCAGGCGCTGCTTACACTAAGGTAGACTTGACGTGTCTCATGACAAATAGACTCCAGATCCTGTTCATCCACTGGACAAAGCTGTCTACTTCTTGAAGATCTTAAGTGGGACTATTTCTTCATGTTATCTGAGTTTTGAAGTAAGCTTCAAAGTGCACAACGCTGTGAAAAGAGTACTCCGCTGATCTAGCATTGCACTTATACGATATTAAAGGATCAGGATCAAATGGATGCAGCAGAACTAAAACGTCATCTTTTTCTTGTTACACACGTTTCTTTTTGTATTTTTTTCCGATATTTTTCCTGATTTAGATTTTTTTTTAAGAAAAAAGTAAAATCATAAACACCACATGGAACCATTCAAATGAAGTGGATTTATTTGCATTGTGTTCACGTTAACGCGGCCATACCTCCACTCACTGTTATGATACGATAGACATTTTCTGATCTTATATCGAACAGCATCCCGTTATGCGTGTATTTATGTATAAGATATTAGACAGCAGGCATAGGTAGAAAATGCATGGCCCGCCACTGGAATTTACAGCATGCCTTAGATCCAACACTCAGTCAGACTTCAGACGGATGTCAAAGCCTGTCTTTAAGCAGCCCAGCCCACAGCGGGTCTGCTGGGTTGATTACCATGTCAGTCTGACCTTTGCTGTGATGGAGACTTTGCACAGGCGCAATGTAATTTGTATCATTTTTCTCTACCTTCACATAGAGCATTTGACAGATGTCAATATGCAGGATGTCGCAGAGTTCAACGACAACCCACACAACATTCTCATAATGGCTTTGTTGGAAAAAAATGAAATGTGTTCTTTCTGATTCAATGGTAACTGACTAATGCTTCTATCTATTTTTTCTCATTGTTTTTGAGTAGGTTTGGTAGACTTTTTGTAAAAAATGTAATCAGCCGTTTAATTCTAACTTATGATTCATTTTCAGAATTTGGGAATCTTTCCTGTTATGGTATCTACTATGTTAACATTATATTGCTGATATCTGGGAACAAAGGATATGCCTCTACAACAAATAAACGTCTAAATTACCTAAATCAATGAGAACAAAGTTAAATTAAAATTGCAGTAATATTTATTTTAACAGCTGTAGCTTTGAGATGTTGGATGTTTGTGGAAGAGCCACTACACTGAAAGGTGAGTGACATAGTGAACAAATAGAGGTGATTATTGGTGTGAAAGAATTTTCTGCAAAAGACAAAAGTTGACAATTCTACCATTCACTCCAAGTTTTGTTTTGCTTTGCATCTCAAACTGAATTGCTAACAAAAGAGCTTGCTCACCAAAGGATCTGGCGCAGACTGAAACCAGGTTCTCGGGACCAGTAACTAAGTGGGCCTGATGAAATAAACCCGTTCCTTTTTCCTAAATCCAACAGCTTTATCCAACTTTATGTCCATTCATGGTTCATGATGTGTAGCTAGCTAACTGTACAGGAGGCCCTCATGCTAACCAAATCTCTTATTCAATTACGTTCCCCTACAACTAAACTGCATTCTGATTTATGTTGTGATGGAGCAGTGTTTTCTTCCGGACTGAATGGTGGCAGTTTTAAACAGTTTATATGGTTTACGCTACAGAAGATACATGCAGATACATTTCAAACTTTTTCAGACACACTCTTTATTAGCAGTTGCTTGTTTCGGTGACTGGAATGTAATCATCAATCCCAACTGTAAAATGGATGATTACATGGGAGCCAGAGACTGACAAATTAAACGTGAAGGTGTTCAGATTTTGTTATGCGACTGCCATGACAGCCTGTCTGTACTATCAGCATGAATCAAATAAAGAGGCTTTAAGATAGGATTCTACCTTCTGTTCTATTGAACACAAGGGAGGAGGCCTGTATCCACCTGTATCTGCACACATGCTGATTGAAAGGTGGAAGCTGTTAAGGCTGAGGATTTAATGGGGATTCTGCTTCAATGGTAAGAACAACCGAACCATTCTTAAAATCCCATAGAGGGTCAGGTACAAACCAGAATCAAAAGCTGCGATTGATTTTTTGTCAGAACATGACGTGTATACTATGGGCCTCATGAATCTAAAGGAAAATCACCCTCAGGGCATTTTCTTCTGAGCTCTGTCTCTGCCTTTTAGTGTGGCTGCTTAGAGCTGGTGACGTCGCTGAAGTAAATGGAGGAGAAGCTTGTTCTGGCTATCTGTCTATACATAGCTTTATATTTTTGACAGACGGATGACAGAGACTAAAACAACCATTTGTGGGAGCAGATCTTCCGAGAGGACACTGAGTGTTCGAAAACAACATAGACTGATAAAAAGATAATCCTTCTCAATCATCATGTATGACCCAGCAGAGGTGTGGGTGGTGTCTCTATTTACAGAGAACCTGTATTTACTCTTCTCTTCTTATGTTTCTGGGTGTCATCAAAGAGACTTGGATCCCCATGCAGGTGAGTAACACACAGTACGCAGTATTGATGCATGGGTAAGGTTTTTTTATTACCCGCACCCACTCAAGCCAGTATAAGAGCAAATATGCATTAATCAACCAGCCAGGATCTGCAGAAGACATAATCATGTGGGCCGGCATTTGATCTCCATGAGCAGGCCCAATGTAAGCATAACAAAATATGTAGCGCATGTGTGTGAAGTGATCAGTCTGATTATAACAATTGTAAACACATCCTCCCTATCTATAATGTACATACGCTTTGCGATTTCTCCTCAACTGTAACTGGTGTTACTCAGCATTTAACCACCCGATCTCCCCCCCCACACACACACACACACACACACACACACACACATCACACACACCTACACACACACACACACACACATCACACACACCTTTTTGGGTCAAGCTTCCCCTCCTCTTACATCTAAAATTATATTCGGGGCTACAGTCAAGGCGTTCAGGATTAAGCCTTCGACAAACTATCCTGGCGACATCCATGCCCATAACCATAGCAACTCACTCCTGCCTGTGTGTGCGCAGAGGGAGGAGAGACGCTGCTGCCGGTGAAGCAGCTGACTGAGTTTTTAATCTGAGCAGCAAGTCGCTTAAACGGTCGGAAGAGACGCTGAAAGTCCAGGCGTTGACAACATTAATAAAAGTAAAAACTAATAGAAACATATTCCATTTACACTAATGTTGCAACATAGTTGAACCCAAAATAAACATTTGGATAGATAAAGCACAATAATAATGATAATAAATCACAAACAAATACATCTAGAAGATAATAACATATGGCAGCAGATTCATATGTTAGTAAAAAAAGTTTTAACTAAGCACATTAGGCAACATATGGTAAGCAAAGTCTTACATGGGTGGACCAACTTAATGCATTATAGTCGCACAACTGCCATGACTGAGGTCTGATAATAACAGAGAGGAGAGAAGTGTGTGTGTGTGTGTGTGTGTGTGTGTGTGTGTGTGTGTGTGTGTGTGTGTGTGTGTGTGTGTGTGTGTGTGTGTGTGTGTGTGTGTGAAAGAGAGAGACAGCGAAAGAGGTAGACAATTAATGCATGCCATTTTTCTGTAAATTACTAATTTACGCAATAGGCTGATTTGAAAAAGAGATGGCTGGATGAATACTGTCGATGGATTGATGGATGGAGGCGACTATGGCTCAGTGTTAGAGCGATCAGAGGATCAACGGTTCGTACCCTAGTTCTGCTAGTCCATTTTGATGTGCCCTTGGGCAAGACATTTAATCCCAAATTTCTCCTGTAAACTGGACCTGCAGTGTATGAATGTTAGATCATTCTGATTAGCAGATGGCACATTGCCCCTGTCATCAGTGTGTGAATGGGTGAATGATGACATGTTACTATTAAAGAGCTTTGAGTGGTCGGAAGACTAGAAAAACTCTCTTGTAAATGGACTGTACTTGTACAGTCCATTTATGAGAGATAGATAGATAGATAGATAGATAGATAGATAGATAGATAGATAGATAGATCAAAAGAGAAATACATACACTGCAAAAATGGCATGTAATACTCTCGAGGTGCTTTATAATGGATGCTGATGTAACTTGAATGCAAGTCAAATAAGAAGGCATGAAAAGCAGGGAATATGCACAGCTCACACATTCTAACAGGCACGGGCTCCCGGGGCTCCCTAGTGGACTGAAGACTGATGCTCAGGAGGATGAGGGGGTTACTGATGGACATGTGGGAAGACTATGGATCCAGCTGCACTCTGTATAAACTTAAGCCTCACTTCAAAGTCCATCTCCCCATCCAGCGGCCTTGGACAGCCCTTGTTGAAATGCACAGATCTTAAAGAAAAAACCAAGGGAATCCGCTGTAGATCAATCTTGCTAAGCCATGCCATGGACGAATACCGATGATGTTCATTAAGACAGCAAATGCTCTCCAAGGTCACTTGAATCTCATCTAAGAAAGTGAACAGCAAACCTTTAGATAGTATCTGAGAAGTGTGCAAAATGAACAGCAGGCCTTTAATGCATTCCCACAGTGATCCTGGGAGAAGAGGAATGTTCAAAGGCCTACCGAACCTCAAAAAGCAGCCTTCCAGGAGTGATCAAACTACAGGCCATCTGGACACCATGGTCCCATTATGGAACTGACGATTAGAGAAGTAAGGACATGAAATGAGCCTGAGCTGTGTCACATGCTACAAGACAAACAATAATCTCTGCTGATTTGGGACTACAGTAACATATTCCTGTTTCTTTCTGACATTCACCTGGAATGTTTTTTATTTTCTTTTATAGCTGCTAGGATAGCAATATAAAGCTGACAATCACTAAAAGCCTCCATAAATAGTTTATAGCACAACATCAGCATAAATTAGGCTTGTTATCACCCTGTGTGCCACGCCGTTCGCTTATATTTATTATCCTTTAGTCCTGACATGAATAATAGCGC
The DNA here is from genome assembly GCF_910589615.1 of Taurulus bubalis. Lineage (NCBI taxonomy): Eukaryota > Metazoa > Chordata > Actinopteri > Perciformes > Cottidae > Taurulus > Taurulus bubalis. Next base: position 25,540,429 of record NC_136593.1, on the reverse strand, counting down.
CTGTTCACTTCCTACCAAACTTGAGTCATATATTTACGGCTCAAATTAAGGAACCCTGTTGAATATAGTTTGTATCTCATTAAATGTGCATCAACGAGCCATGTGAATATCAATATTCATGACAGGATTCAAGGGCACAGTCGCCTGTATTAAGAGACACAAGGTCTGTTAGGCCTCATCGCGGTGTCCTCACTGAGGAATGTGGAGTTGTTTTATCAAAGGTGACAGGCAAGTCAATCATCACAGAGTTGTGCTTTTTGTGGGATTTAATCAGATGTGATACAGACAGATACAGAGATTGTGTTAGCTTTGAAATCACGAAACCATATCAAAATCTCTATCGATGAAAAGACAACAATTAAAACGTTGCTTTCAGCTGATATGAGATCATACGAACAACTCAACATATTAAACATACAGTCTAATAGTTGTGACTGTATATGGCTCTATGATGCTTGCAGTGTTCCTTGAGACAATACATTATAGTATGGTGGTCTATTTGATTCTAAATGGACGATCATTTACTAAATGAACATCATGCTGTATTGAAAAAAGACTTCAAACAAGAGATTGAGACCATAAACTCCTGTTTAAAATGTTTACCGAGTGAATAAATCAAGAGTAGTAGAGTCATTTTTTCATAGACTTCTATACAACCAGACTTCTATTTACAACTAGAGGTGTCACCCTCTGATGACCATTAGATAAACATACAGTTTTGTCTGGTCTCTGTCCAAATATGAGGTATTATCGTAGAGCTTTGTTTGCCCACAGACAGCTACAATTGTTCGTCCATTTGTGATTCTACAACATCAGGCCATCAGTGGCGACAGGATGAGAATCTCAATGCTGAAATGGATGGGACCACATACTATTTTAGCTCAACCAAATAAATGAATCACACTGTCACATACATACCACCACCACCGCACAAATTTGGTTCTCCAAAAGACCAACGATAGACATGATACAGAAAATGCAAGAATACTCATTTAGTGTTGATGCACATTATATTAATCACTCCCCATGAATAATTACAATACCTCCTCTGGGGATAAATCTGGGGTGAAACGTGTATGAATATATGCAGGGTTAGTGGGTGGTCCAGGCTTAACAGTATGCTGGTATTCTCTCTTCTAAAACCATTATTGCTTGGATGTATATTTATATGCATTTTCAGTAGAATGTGGCTCTTTTGTCACAAACATTTTGACAAGCCACTGTCCTGTCGTGGTTTAAAAAAATAAAAAGTATTTGATATGTGTAAAGTTGCTCAATATTTTTTGAAAAAACATTGAAAATGAGCAGGTCAAGGCAGAGGACAGGCTGTCTTTTAATGGTGTGGGCCAACAATCGCTGTCCAATGTTTATTTAATGGTTCTGCCAGTCTCTTGCCTCTCAAGGCTTTCCACGGGCAGCATTTGTACTATTACACCGCTCTGCACAGAATGAGCCACAAACCCCGTCTGTACCAGGCAAAATGGATAACACGCCTCCCTTTTCAGTGCACTGTGTACAAAGTGATGCGGTATAAAACGATTAAAAAAACCTGCGGTGTTGGCCATCCATCTTCAGCGGTTCATCTCTTGCCTCCCCCCTCCCGCCTTTCGGCACGGTCTTGATGTTGGAGCCGTCTCCTCCCTAGGCCCTTAGACAATAGCCCTCTGAGCATCCCACTGAATAACTGCCACGGCACGCCGAATGCCAGACAGAAATAATCTCCTCCCGGTGATAACCAAGCAATCTAACAGCCCTGGGGATCCAGAAACACTATTCTGAAAGCAATGGAACAAAACCAGGGCTGGCATGTAATAGGGCGGTGACACAGGGACCCGGGGGTTGGACAAATACATACCCGTCACCAACAGTGACTGAAGATGAACAGACACCACTGAAACTCTGCAAGGCATGCTGGATTTTTAACTGTCCTGACCAAGAATGATGTATGCTTTTGGTTTATTTCAGCTATCATTGAACATAAAAAAACATTAATTGACAACTATGTTGCTTTAAAGTACTATGCCAGTGACTGTGCCCGTCCCATTTTCTATAACAAATGTAAATGAATGAACACTACTTTTTTTAATATGTTGTAATGTTTGGGGTGTTTTTATTGTGGTTGTCATATTATATACTTGTACATTGCTCTTTGCAAAAGGGCTTTTTAATAGTTCCGCTGAGAGGTGCCAGAGTTAGACATTCACAATTCTGCACATATGTTGTCTAAATAAAATGTCAAACTAAATGTAACCTCAAGAATAACTCCCTACATGGTTGTTGCTTTGACTGATTTATAGCTGTTTTAATACGCTGGCACTCTCACCATTCCGGAGTGTTCAGAGCGTGACTAAAAAAAACCTGCAGTTTATCTCGTTATCTTGTCACTGAACAGCACTGAAATTTAGGCAGCATGCTTAAATTAATCAAATAAGCCGGTAGTCAAATCAAAGCCAAATAATGGCCAGGGGTGGCGCGGTCGCCACAAACAATAAGCTGGCATCAAATACATTGGGATACAAAAGCAAGGATGAAACACTCCTGGTGCCTGTCATATAATATATGCATGCTAGCATATACATTTTAATTCTTTTAGTTGAATATATTCAGCAATATAATCAAGCTATTTTGGTCACCCTTAGTGTTATTGCCCTTTTTCACTCACTGCCGGTCTATGTGTGGTCATGTTCCAGCCAAACTGTATTTTGCAGTGACATACAAGTGCTACAAGATGACATTTACTTTTACAGTAAAAGCCTGGTTGGAACTGAAGGGATTCTGTCCACTGCAACGCCACAGGACATCTAATTTTAATGGACACAGAGCGCATTGAGCCCAGTAATAACAGTATAATGTCATAAAAAATGTGTAACAGGGTCAAACTGTCGCAGATAATAAAAGAAGGTTGCTTCATACTCAAATCTGGCCATATATTAATCAAACACAGCAAATCCGAAATACATTTCTCCATTTTAAGGCCTGTCTCTCATATAGGCCTGCATAAAATAGAGGCCTGGTACCCTCTGCAGGTGAGGTGTATAAAGGCCTGGCCACTATTAGGGAATTTACTGTAATCACAATTTTACTCATATAATATTTTTATCGAGCAGTACCATCCAGTCATATTTTAAAAGAAAATACATTTTAAAGAATCAATAATGATTGAAATGAATCTGAAATAAATAAGTGATCTATTTAGCCAATTTAAACATTTCAAACATACA